>NW_003315870.1:600000-966588 GCF_000151355.1 Fusarium vanettenii 77-13-4 | reverse complement strand
ATCTCTTTTTTAAAAAGACCTTAAAGAAAAGCTATAATAAATCCCTTCTTTAGCTATATAGTTTAGTATATTTTATTTCTTTAATAAAATAACTTAAGATATTATAAAAAAATAAAGAGAGAAAGAAAAAAGTCTTTATATTAATTTATAATATATAAATAAAAATATAATTTTAAAGCTAATAAATAAGCTAGGGCTTTACGGGAAAATAAGGTAAATTTTCTTTTTAAATATTACTTTAAAGATATATATTAATAGTAAATTAATTAATAATATATTTTTTATATAATTTTAAAAGGACTTATAAAAACATATATTAAAGTAAAAAGAGAAATAATATAATATATATTAAGTATAATATAAAAAGGAATAATATAATATAAATTAGATATAATATAAAAAGAAATAATATAATATAAATTAGGTATAATTTAAATTATATTATTATATTAAATCGGAGTTAACTAGAGGTTATTAAAGGTTATTTTATATAAGTAAATTAAGCCTAATTTAGGCTAGCTAGAGGTTATTTATATAAGTATATTAGGCCTAATTAGGGTTAGCTAGAGGTTATATCCTATCTACTTTATATATAAGAAATAAAAAGATTAAGATATAAATAAAATATTTTATTTTAAATAAATAAAGAGAAATCTTAAAAAAATTTAAAAATTAAAAAAAAAAATAATTCTTAAATACTAAGTAAATCTTAACCTTAAATTAAATAATCTTTACCTTAAGTAAAATATAATTAATAATTAATCTTAATAAATTAAGATTAATTAATTTTATAATCTTTTATTTTTTTTATTAATTTTTATATTTATATAATAATAAAAAGCTTATTTTTTAAAAACTATAAATTTATAATATAAAAAATTATAACTTTATAAGTGAAATAATAATATTATATTAAATACTTATATAAAAAAATTATAAGTTAATTAACTTTTAGTTATAATAAATAATAAGATTTATAATAGGAATTAATAAGAAAAGTATAAAGCTAGTATTATATATCCCTTATAAGCTAGTTTTTTATAGCTTATTATAAGCTAACCTTAACCCTAAAACAGCTATTTAATATATTCTTATAAAGCTTAAAAAAAGCTATTGAATAATATAGGTTAGGTCTTATATATTATAAAGCTAATTTTTTAAAAATTATTTAAAGTTATTTTTCTAAAGTAAGAAAATTTTTTACTAAGACCCTAGGACTAAGGCTAACCCTGACCCTCTATAGACTACTGATTCAAGTTCTTTTATAACCTCGAAGCTATCTATCTCAACCTGAACCTGAAACACACCCTAGTGCTCTACCCCCTAGCCTAATATAATTCCCCTCTCTGCCCCTCTCTGCCGCGTCTGCTTATCTGCGTGTTAACACTTGTCCTCCTACCTGTCACGCCGCTGGCAAACTACATTTCAAGACGTGTTTTAGGGCGAAACGATGCCACAATGAAAGCTGAACAATTCGAACCAAACCAGGTGACGCCTCCAGTGGCCGAGGGTGCCAACCCCGCGTGCCCTTCATCAATGCCGTCCTGCGCCGCGCCTAAATACCGCTATTCTGCATTGCAAGATGGTCATATCCGCCTACTTCGACTGATGCCAAATCAAGACGAACATGCCCCGATACAATGCCAACTGTTTCACTACCATCTCCTTGACTCAGCGAAAGGGACTCACCTTTACGAGGCTCTATCATATGTGTGGGGTTCTCCAAAAAAGCCACGGTTTATTGTCACAAATGAAGGTCACCTACCCGTCACGGAAAACTTATACGCGGCATTATCACGTCTCCGAGATCACTCTCTCCAACGAGTCATATGGACTGATGCTATCTGCATTAACCAAGGTGATATGAAAGAGCGGGAGCGCCAAGTTCAATCTATGGCAAAGATCTACGCTGGAGCTAACCGTGTAATCGTGTGGCTTGAAGAAGCGACAACAGGCTGCGGTCCAGTGGATAAAGAAGCCATAAGAAATAGTCATCACGCACTAGAAGAATTGGGTGCTGCTGCCCGCGGCGTCCCTCCGAAGCCCTCTGGTGACGAAACAAAGCATCAAGCAGTCCTTTCGCTGCTGCAGCATTCTTGGTTTCGGCGCATCTGGGTAAGATGCTGAATGATCGGTGGTATTGATAGACGTTGCTGACAAAATTCCTTCAGGTGCTGCAGGAGGTTGCCGCAGCTAGGCATGTTTTAATCATGTGCCATTCTACTGAGATCGATGGATACGCGTTCTGCTTTGGTTTACAAGCACTCAATCTCGACTCTGAAGATGCACACCTGCAAAGTCGAATACGTTCCACGATCTACCTCATAAAGGGTGCAATCTTCCGGCCCAAAGCCACGGTTAGTCATCCAGACAGGTTCTCTCTCCATATACGCCCTCTTGGCGAGCCCGTGGACATGTATCACAATCGAGATGCTACCGACCGCCGGGACAAAATCTATGCCTTGTTAGGCATGAGCTCTGACATCCCAGTTGGTCTATCGCCTGACTACACGAAATCGTGGAAAGACATCTTTTATCAACTTATCAAGTCTTTCATGGGCGAACGAGCATCTGTAGAAACCTGCGACGAAGACGAAATTGCGGTGATCAAGACCAAGGCTTCTGTTCTGGGGGAGATCAAGACGCCGGGCAAAAGTACTTGGGATGAGAGACAGAGTGTGGATGTCGCTCTGAAAAGGATATCTGGCTGTTTCCCAGAATGGAGTGGCCGCTGGACTCTCCAATCTTCGGCGAAGCCCATTCAGGAGGGTGATTTTGTTTGTCTTCTGCAAGGAGCACCGAAGCCTACTATCATCAGGCTATGTGAGGATTATTGTGTTATTGTCGCAATTGCTGTTACCCCTACGGATGACGAACGCGCTGAAGGAGCAGCTATGGACTGGCCAAACCTCTTACAACGAATAACGACTTTTCCCCGAGACGTGTTTCTTGTTTGGGACTGGGAAACGTCGCAAGAGAGGGTACCGAGTAGAGGAGATTATAAATGCCTTTTGAGAAGCCGGGTATCGAGGCATGCGAAACCAGATACATGTTTAGACGGGGCGGCTAGACTAGCGAGCATGGGGCTTCTACTGAGAGATGTGGGAAAGTATGAGGAGGCAAGCCAGAAGCTCCATCAAGCAAGAGAAGTCTACGAAAACATATCAGGAAGAGACGACCCACACACGATCGCAGTTATGGACGAGCTAGCGTTGACGTACAGATGTCAGGAAGGTAGAAAGGGCACAAGGAAGGCTGAGAAGACGAAGGCATTGGCTGATCTGCTTGGTAGAAGAGTGAGGATCACGGTAAACAGGATGATCTGGGTTGCAAGTTCGTTCGATCAGGAAGTCATGGCTCTGCTTCTTGATCAATTGGGAGATGAGATCACCATTACCGAAGAGGTTATAAAGGCTGCAGCGGGAAACGAAAGGGATGGGAAGGGACTGATAATGCTACTTCTTGATCGACGGGAAGATAGAATTACTATCAGCGAGGGGGCAGTCTGCGCCATTGCCAAACAATTTGACGGGGAAGTAATATCACTACTTCTTGACCGATGGGGATATAACGTCACTATCAACGAAGAGGTGGTGAAGGCTGCAGCAGAAAACCATTGGAGTGGGAAGGAAGTTATGGCTCTACTCCTCGACCGACGGGGAGAAGAAATCACTATCAGCGAGGAAGTAGTGAAGGCCGCAGCAGCAAATAATTGGAGTGGGAAAGCAGTTTTGGCTTTACTTCTTGATCGACGGGGAGAAGAGATTACCATCAGCGAGGAGGTGGTGAAGGCTGCAGCAAATAATTGGAGCGGGAAGGAAGTAATGACATTACTTCTTGATCAACGGGGAGATACGATCACCATCGGCGAGGAGGTAATAAACACTGCAGTGAGAAATGAAAGAAGTGGGAAGGAAGTAATAGTATTACTTGGCCGATGGAGAGACAAGATCACTATTCGCGAGGAGGCAGCCGTACTACTGGGGAATGCAGAGTGGAAACGGCGCCCGTTTCCAACTATCAAATATTGACTGATTTTGAATAGACGCCAGATTAATAGATACTAATGCTACAGCAAATTCTTCCTATCTAATGGCTGCTAGATCTAACTATTGCTAGTGATGTGCTCATGTTCAGCGCCCATACGATCTTCAGGCTCAGTTAACCAATCGAGGGCCGGACTGCAACTATAATAAAGCACACATTTTCAGCACATTTGGGCATATCACCTTCCATGCCGAAGCCGAAGCTGGCAGCAATGGGAGCCGCTTCTGCTACGGTCTAGATATTAGTATAGATCTCTATGCCACCCTTAAAGCACCTAAGATTTTCTCGTAGGCACTTCCTAAGTCCCTATTTATGATTATGCTAGCTTATTATGTGATAATTTTCCCCCGCGCTTTAGACGAGGAAGCCTGCATTGCCACGAG
Organism: Fusarium vanettenii 77-13-4; assembly: GCF_000151355.1. NCBI lineage: Eukaryota > Fungi > Ascomycota > Sordariomycetes > Hypocreales > Nectriaceae > Fusarium > Fusarium vanettenii. The sequence continues at coordinate 962,158 of NW_003315870.1, read as the reverse complement.
GACTAGGAAGCTACGACGACAAGATACTGATTTCCTCGAAAATGATGTTAATACCACGTCCTTTTCTTCTGCAACTTCTTCGCGTTCCAAACTCTCTAAGTGCGCCACCAAATACGGGCCACTTGTGCTGCGAATCCAGGGCCTTATGTGCCCTGGTGAGGTTGACTTGAGCGACATTCTGTCCAGCGAAGCGTGCGAAGGTAATGATAGTAACGCTCTGCAAAAGAGGGACGGTGAGGTTTGCTGGCTCGACTTGTACCGCTCTGCCGAGGGAAAATGCCCGGTCGAATCCGAATCCTCAAACGCTCGCGATGCCTCTCATGTGCGGAATGTGCTTAAGCCTCGCGCAACAAAGCAGTCCGTGAAATAGGCCCACAATGGAGACGAAATAGAATTAGAGTTTCCAACTTATAAGTCCTGCGGACCGGCCAAAGCCGTTAGTGCGATCCAGCGTTGGTATCGGTATCCAAAAATGCGTCCTGCGGCCAGCGCGTGTGAAGCAAAGTTGGAAAAGTTGAACGTAAACGAGGTCGATACCGGTGATTTTGTCAGTAATTTTTCACTCCAACGGCTATACGATTGATATGGAAGACTGACTAGCGTGTCTAATATAGCTGAGCATGTTTACGAAGCGCCGCTTCTTCGGCAACTTTTTGACTGGTTGATCGAAGGTCGACTCCCGGCTAGATATGACAACCCCACGCAGGACTGAATATCAGACGTCCTCTTTGGAGGCGACGCGGTTACATAACCGAACAGAGTGTTCAGGCACCCTGACTGGAGGTCTCACATACTTTGGGACGAAATGGCTACGGGCCTCCGTAGTGACGCTTATCTACATGTCCTGGTTTTGGCTGACGACAAGATGAATGGTAGGAAAAAGAACATTTTTGCTGGAAAGGATATCTCTGCCCTAAATGAGGATTCTAACTAAGCAACAGGCAGAGCGCATCGAAATTTAAGTTATTGTCTTTCAGCTGTGGCTGAAAGAGTATCTAAGCAACTTTATCACAGCATGCAGGAGTATTCTATTACATGCGCTGAGATGAGATTTGGTCCAAGTTCACAGTGACATCTTAACATATGGAGGTTATCCTAGCTGAATTTGATGATAAGTATCTATGGACTACATCCAGGCACATTAATACCGGCCAACCAGACATACCTACCTGAGTAGCAGGCGAGCTCGCTGCCGGTCTAGGTAGCTTTTATTGCTTTTCGATTAATTCTCTTCTGACCAACATCGAGACTTCAGCCAGCAACTGGCTCACAGCAACTACAGCAAAATTATAAGTCCGAGTTTCAAGGCGAGCAGATCGGGAAGAAGTAAAACAACGTATTTCACTCGGGAGGCTTTATTTCGGCGTCGATACTCAAGTACCCAAAGGCAGCAGTTACGCACAGCCACCCAAACCCCTCGCAACCAGGCATTGGACGCAAAGTAACTTCAAGGGACTATAGGGCTCGGGAAGAGGCGCAGCTGGGACGTTCTAGAAGGCTTATCGGAAAGGAAGGGTAAAAAATACTGGTAGTTATCACGAAAGGATTACGCTATATATTATCACCAAGGTTACACGGCTGTTAAAAACATCCATATTTTCTCTCAGATTCGCGTTGATGCTAACCATTTCATGAGTCTAGACTGTGGCGTTATTACGGAACCAAGGAGAATAGCCGGTAGATCAACCCTCGCCCTGGACTGCATTACCAAGTCTCCCAGCCGAGGTCTTCAGCGTCATCGGTAGCGTAGCTAGCCTCTCGCGCCCAATGGTCATGACTTCTATCGCCCATCCAACTTATAAGGGTCCCCTTGTCACCTACCTTCTGCCTCGCCTTCATATGCTCGGAATGGATAGGGTGTTCCATCGGATCCCATCTGACCCTTTCACCTTCCTCCCATTCGATGGGCATAGGGTCGAATTTGACGAGGCAGAAATTGTGATCTTGATCAGGGCCCCAATGAATGTCTGCATCTAAATACATAAAGAGCCAGCTGCGGTAGTTGGTAAAATACCAGTCACCACCCCTTTTCGGCCAAGGCAAGCCTGGGAGTCCTTCACCTGTGATACCGGACTGAGGCTCATCCTCATCGCCAGAGGACAGCGTTTCAGTTGAGTCACCCACTCCTTCTTCGCCCGCCTCATGCTTTTCTTTCAAGGCCATCTTCACCTTGCGGACCTGGCACCACATGGTACCTCGAGCAGCCATCTCGCCACGATAATGCGCAATACATTCTTGGGCGGTGGCACCGGGTAAAAAAAAGAACTCGTATCTGAAGCCGCCAGCGCAATAAAGCAAACGGTTGCTCTCAAAACCAAAAACAAATGTGCAGCCGTCAAAGTCGCGTGGTATTTCTGGGTTAACCATGTAGAAGATCCAAGAGGGCAAATGAGGTAGATTAGGCCTGTTCTCTAACCCGTACCACGACATGAGGCTCGGGTTGCCAGTGTGATCGTTAAAGATAACGTTGTGATTGACGCAGGGTCTCAGAGGTCTGGGTTGCGCGCCTTCGGTGCGCTTCCTTGCAGATGGGGCCATGTTGACTGGGGATTGGGAACCGCCGCCGCGGGCTTGAGCGAGATACTACGTACAGTCTTCACAGAAGGGTAATCGGGATGTTGGAAAAAAAATTAAATGTAGCGGTGAGAGGAAATTAATACTGTTATAGTGTAGCCCTTAGTAAGTGCCTATCCTGGATTATTGCATTGTTGATGCCGAACTCGAAGCTTCGCTTGGGTTGCAGCGAAGCTCGGCAACAACGCTGTCTCCATTTAGCATACAAGTCATGTTGCGTGGCGAGGAACCTAAGAGGCGCAGAGATAGAGCCGGGATACGGAGACGTAATCTTCAGAAGCGGGCCTTCACTAAAAACTATTTTATCCTTACACCTCAACACAGTATCTATAATCTATAACAAGTGTTAGTGCGATGATGGTCTATTGTGAACACCTGGGGCAGAAAACGGAGGGAGAAGAGAGCTATGAAACTTTAACATACTGGGCCAGAGGGTGGTGCACTCCGCGCCAATCGAGGGATTCCTGTGCAAAATTTAGTTTTCCATTGAGGGAGTCCAGTGGCCGAGGCGGTTGACGAATACTTACATGGCATAGAACTCGGCAATGGTCAGGTTGTTTGCGTCCAAGACTTCTTGACACGTCTGCGGTGGAACGACAGCATAGTATTTGGTGCAACCCTCTGCCGCGCCGTCCTAAAGTGAGAGAGGTTGAGATTAGAGGTAGATTTTATGAGGATGATAAGTATGGGACTTACTCTGATGGGAAGCTCGGTCTCTGTCGGCTCGGCGGTCGTGTCCGTAGTAGGCGTGGAAGCCGTGCTAGTTGAGGTAGCCGTAGACCCGGCCTCGTCTTCACCCGTGTAAGTGTTTACCTTCATATAGGCAGCCATGCAGTAACTGAAACCCTCGCTGAAACCACAATCAGGAGAAGTTGTGTTGAGAGAAGGGTTCCTAGATATGTGTTAAAAACTTTCTCGTAGTGCGCACCCGGTAGCTCTCACCAATTCTGCAGCTCATCAAGGGATATTCCCCATATCTTGGCCAGTTCTACGCACCCCGAGAAAGAAGAGCCCCAGCTCATGTCTACCTGTAGATCCGTGCCGTTGACGTAAATGAGACAATCTTTCCTGGTACTATTGGCCCTGGGTAGGTAAGCAGGCAGACCCGTGATTGCTGGCGGGGTGAATGTAGCCTTGGGCAGGTCGCTGAAGGGAATATTGGGAATGGTCGAAGTCGGGTCTACATAGTCTGGGTGCCCAGGGTACATGTTGATAGGCCCGACTGGCGCAACACAGTAAGAGTCTTCGGCCATGAGGTTGGTGCACTCTGCGTTGATTCCTTGGTTCAGGAAGAGGAAATCTGCGAGAGAGATGCCGAACTTGACGATGATCTGGTTGCAATAGTCACCTTCCTGGACAAAGTAGTACTGGGCGCAATTCTCGTTTGTACCGTTGGCGATGTTGGAAGGGACTGGGGCCGCAGTAGGTTTTGGTGCTTGGGTGGTGGACACGTGGGTTGGGGACGTATAGTCCTCGTCGTTGTGTGGCTCGAGGCAGATGCTGTCGCCAACAGACAAGGACATGCGATTGCAAGCTGGTCCGAGAACAGGGTTCCCTTGGAGAAGCACATGGTATATTAGATGCTGATCTCGTCTGATTGTGAAAAGCTATAAAGGGCTATGCCACTCACATGTATAAAGCTGCACCCTGGTTATATTAGACGCAACGGCAATGCCCTGGCAAGTATCGTTGGCTTGAATAGTGTACGTTTTGCACTGGTTCACAATGCATATTCTCTCTCCCTCAGCTGGGAAACGGGCACAGAAGGCCTGCAAGTTGTTGTCGTACAACATCCAAGCAGTGGCAACGTTGTTAGCGTTGGAGATGGACTGGCATGTGTCGTTGGCCTGGATAGTGTACTGTTTTCCTGAGCAAGCCAGCGAGGGATTTGAAGTGGTCGGTGATCTGTTTATTGTTTCAGTTGGGATGTGTTATGGGAAAGTAATCAGGAGGAATTATTCACTCTATGGTTGTCGTGGTTGCTAATGGGAAGCCAGTCTGGGAGCAGCTTTCAGTTAGGGTAGAGTAATCCGGTTGCAAAGCAAAGCCATCTGAGTAGGAGTTACCGGCCATAAACTGGAAGGGTTTAATGATGCAGCTGTCACACATGTCCATAGAAGCCGTAGTTGAAGCTATTTTTGCATGTCAGCGCAGTCTTGTGACTACATAGCTAGATAGGGGATTGTTTTCTCACGGGCAGAAGAGCCACTAGGGTCACTGTCAGGCGAATTCTCAAAGGCCCAGATATTGCACCATCTATCTCCGTCCTTGATGCAGGTCCTGTTGAAGTGATAGAGCATGTCCGTCGCCACGACAGACACGTGGACCGGGTTAGCACCTGGGTTGTAGTCGACTACATCTTTCTCGTCGCATTTGATTTTGAGGCCGGCCTCGTACTCGGCCAATGAGGCGCGACACTCAGAGGTGCATGCCTCCTCCAGAGAGTCAAGTGGAACAGCTTGTCTCTGGAAAAAGGTAGACACCTGCGAAGGGCAGGAAATATCGACCACCAAGGCAGCCTTGCAACTGGAAGACAGAGTGTCGGACGGAAGAGCATCAGGGGAGATGTATTGCCAGGCACCAGTCGGGCTAGCCACAATAGCCAGACTTGAAAGAACGAACGACCAATGCATCATGGCGGGAGAATTGAGACGGGTGAAAGAAAATAAAGACGGCGAGGCAAAGGGAAGTCTAATTCGAATGTGCATTACAGGGAGAACGGTCAAATCAATGGACTCCCCAGCAGATAGATGTCGGTAAGTGCTGAGCCCTGGATATCGGTGGCGGGCTCCGGATGGATATGTGACTCGGCGTCCCTGCATGGTGCCTCGCATGTAGGAACCTTTGTCCATCATCATCTCGGCCGTGCTGCTTAGAGTGGTCATATTTTGCGATTGATGGTGCAGATTAAGACGACATGCAGGTCCACATGATTCATCTCGCCGAAGGAATTACTCGAGCCCTGTACGAATATCAAGATTATGGTTTAGGAGATGATTGTCAAAATATCTCAGACCAGTTCAGCGCTTCAGGGTCCAACAGTTCGACCAATCAGAACATTAGCAGTGGGTTGCTTTCGACTCAATCGGAAATATTGTGCGCTCCTCCTGCAGAATAAGCACCTTGGCCTCGAACCCTGCAGTTCAGCTCTATGCAGATGACTAGTTCCCCGGCGGTAAGCTTATTACGCCTTATCCGTACAGAGGGTTTCATTGCAGGGGTAGTTAATCTATGCCTGACCCTTCCGTGAGCGGGAACGGCGAGTTACTTCTTTCCCTTCTGGCGAATTCTCCGTGCACTCACAGCTGGAGTCGGGCCGATTTTTTGTCGTTGATTATTGATTAGGGTGATTTGGGCGCCGGGGAGCCAGAAAAGTGCGATCTACAGGTTCCCTCATTATGGATAGCTGATGGAACATTGGTACACCTGATCATACAGCCTTGTAGGACATAGTGGCCTTTCAGGGTGGTCATGCACATCCCCTGCAGTAGAAAAAGGCTATATCTGGTTATATTCTGCGCAATGCGTATGGTTAATAACTCAACTCCACAGCAAGCCAGGGATGAGCAGAGCCACAGCGTTGCAAACAAGTACAAGGCCTTGTGCTTCCCGTCGCTTCTCCATGGAAGCCGAATAAAAGGGTTCTGCTATCGAGTGCCTTACATTCAAACCAGGACCCGACCCAAAGACCACATTGGGGCCTCTCACTTCTCCTTTGCAGCCCCTTATACTCTTTCACGTTACTTATCATTCGTTACAAATCCCAACCCTAGCCCCCTTAGGCTATGCCAGCCAGCTATGGGCCTTAATAATCTCGTCTTCTCTTTGCTCGTTATCCAAGCTACGCCTGGCCTGGGCCATCCCCATCATAATCACCATGGCAGGAGCGTCCAGCATGTCCATGTCGAGATTCGAGATACCGGGGGGGAGCTTGTCTGCCCTCCCATTCCCGACAAATTGACCACAGCCGCAGACCTCATGGCCAAGGTCCGGTTTGGTGATCGAGACACATGTAGCCCGAAACTCGCTCCCAGAGCCCTAGCTGCCATGGCCGCAGATCCTGATGACCCATATTCCTGCTCTGAGGCGAAGCCCTGCAGCAACGGTGCCTGCTGTGCCAAGACTGGCGTTTGCGGCTATGGTCCCGACTCTTGCGGTACCAATGATGAGTCGCCCAACGACAAGTGCTGGAGCAACTGCGATGCTCACGCTGAGTGCGGTCGCTATGCTGAGGAGCCTGGCAAGACATGCCCTCTCAATGTTTGTTGTAGCCGGCATGGTTTCTGTGGCATGACATCAGAGTACTGTGATGAGTCGGATAACGAAGATGAGAGTTGTCAAAGCAACTGTAGCCAGCCCGGCTCCGGCGGATCCGGTGGCGATGTACAGAAGCGCGTCATTGGATACTACGAGGCGTGGAACTGGAAAAAGAAGTGCATCGGCATGAGCATGGAGGACATTCCCGTCAACAGCCTCACACACATCTACTATTCCTTTGCCTACATCAAGCCCGAGACGTATGAAATCGTCCCCATGCAGGATGAAAAGGATGGAACGCTCACCACTGAGACCTTCTCTCAGTTTACCTCGCTGAAGAGGAAGAACCCCTCCCTCAAGGCCGTCGTCGCTCTCGGTGGCTGGACTTTCAATGACAACAACACTATCTGGCAGCCTGTTTTTAGCGACCTCTCCTCCACCAAGGAGAAGCGGGCCACTTTCCTTGATGAACTACTCAAGTTCATGAACCGCTATGGCTTTGACGGCGTTGACATTGACTGGGAGTACCCTGGTGCCCCTGACCGAGGCGGGAAACCAGATGACGGCGAGAACCTTACCAAGCTATTCAAGGAGATGCGCACCACGTTCGACAAGACCCCCGGCAAGCGAAAAGAGATCTCGTTCACTGCACCAACAAGTTACTGGTACATGCGCCACTTCGATATCACCGGCTCTGCAGAGGCCGTTGACTACGTCAACGTCATGTCCTATGATCTTCACGGAATCTGGGACGCCAACAACCCCATAGGCTCCAAGGTGCTGGCGCACACCAACCTAACAGAGATAGACCTCGCCCTGGATCTTTTCTGGCGTAATGATGTTGACCCCACCAAGATCAACCTTGGACTTGGGTTCTACGGGCGGTCGTTCCAGCTGGCAGACCCGGCATGCCACACTCCTGGGTGTCTCTACCTAGGCGGTGCTGATCCGGGCCCTTGCACCGCCAACTCGGGTACTCTGGCATATTTTGAAATCATGGACATAGTTGACAAGTATGATCTTACACCGTACTGGGACGAGAAGGACGCTGTCAAGTACATCACATGGGGCGGGGATCAGTGGGTGTCTTACGATGACCATGACACGATCCAGCAAAAGATCGAGTTTGCCAATGCTTTGGGCTTGGGAGGCCTGCTCATCTGGGCAGTTGACCTTGACAACAAGGAGCTCGACGCGCTGGCAGCTGTGCTACATCCCAAAGGCTTCGGAGCCTATAAGGATCACTCGACTGTAAACCCTTGGACAGAGCTGGGGGAAGGCCATTGCACCGTCAATGACTGCGGTACAACCGGATGCAAGTCGGGCTATATTGAAGTGGATAAGTTTGACTGTGGTAGTTATACTTGGAAGCAGGCAAGCGTCTGCTGTCCTTTCGCCTCGGCTCCCGACCCAGACAAGTGGTATGTCGTTTCAACTGCTGATGCTCGTGTGTCTGAGTGGGTTAGCTAACACGGCTCTAGCCACTGGAGAGGCAATGGTTATCCCTGCAATGGCCAGTGCCACCCGGGAGAGGTCGCAATCGCCTCGAGTACAACAGCTGGTGGTGGCTTGATTTGCACCGACGGCCGCAAGTTTCTCTGCTGCGAAGCAGAAGCTGAGAAGCCAGAATGTCGATGGACCGATTGCAGAGAAGAGTGCAATTCAGACACGGAGAATGAGCTGACCTGGAATTACGACAACTGCAGTGGCTACAAGAAGAAGAAGTTCTGCTGTAGCAAGGGCCAGGATTGGCGGAACTGCAAGTGGCATGGTAAGCCAGGCAACTGTTTCGACAACCACTGCGACACGGGCTGGCAAGTAGCCCTAACAACATCTCACGGGGGTGAAGGCGAGGACTGTGGCTGGGCCTCGAAGCGGAAGAGGACCTTCTGCTGCGATCCTCCCCCAGGTGATTCACCCTTCCTACCCGTTCCTCTCGACTACTTGTTCCCCAATCCTCCCAACAAGGAGGGTGCGGATTCGGATTGGAAACTCAAAGTTGACAGCACCTGGGGTGGCGCTCAAGATGTACCCTTCGATGAGACGCCGGAGCACTCGGCTTTCGGCTTCATTGTCATGACCAGTCCCGAGGAGCTCCAGGTCTCATTTGACAAGCGGGATGGATCTCATTGGGAGCTCTTTGACTGCAATGATGCCATCACGGAAGGTGAGCACATGGTTCGCATGGTGTGTACCAACCGCGGCCAAGACTCAAACTGCGACAAGATCCACCTTGGCCGTGGAGCCCCGGGAACCATTGCCGCCATGCCAGAGGGATGCGGTCCAGGCAGATATGCCGTAGTCAAGGAGATGGCACCCAGCCGAAACCAGACCCTACCGCACAACTATCGTCGCGGGCTGGACGACGGTGAGACTGTGTATGACTTGACCTTTGACTACGATTTCACGCGAGTGCCTCGCGATCTGGGCGACACCCAGATCCGCATTGACTACAGCAACGAGAATAAGTACTGGGACACCGTCGTCGACAAGGCAGCCGATCACAAGAAGCGATCTCTGAAGAGGAGCCTCCAAGATGTGGGAGGCAGCCACAAGCGCTGGCTCGAGGAGGAGTGGCGTGATGATGTACACGGCGGGGCCTTGTCCAAGGAGGAGATTCATAAACGCTGGTTCGGCGAGACGGCTCTCGACTGGCTCAAGGCCATCTTCACCGGAGTCACAAACCCGCTAGAACTTGAGCACAAGTACAGCGAGGACTTCACCCTCAGCATCATTGACCAGAAGCTGACGTGTCCCAACATGGACGCCAAGCTCGACGTCTATGCCGAGATGGAGGTAGACATGGATGTCAACTACGGCTTCACCCTGATCGGCAAGCTCGGGGGCAAGTACGGCATCGACATCTCCGACTCGTACCTCTACTACCGCACCGGCGGTGAAGTTAATGCCAAGTTCGTCGTTGACGCGGCAGTGACGGCCTACTTCGACACCGGAGACGTTCTGATGTTCTCAGCTGACACCTTTGGCGCGGCCTTCACAATACCAGGCATCGTGACCATCGGCCCCAACTTCAAGCTCTTTGGGAGGCTGGATGGGCAGGCAACCCTGGGCGTCAACTTCGAGACCAAGGTCAAGCTTGCCGAGTGGGACGTCCACCAGACTTTGCCGGCAGTCGACAAGGACTGGGAGCCTCGCACGTCCAGCGATGCTACCAAGTCTGGCACACAGCCACTCGAGCCACAGTTTGAGTATGGCGTCGCAGTGAGTGGGCATCTGTCTGCCCATGTGAAACCCACTGTCACGTTTGGCATCGACTGGAACAAGAAGTTCACTTCGCTCGATTCCTGCGCCGTGAACCTCGTTGCCGATGGACACGTCACATTCCATGCCGAAGCCGAGGCGGGCAGCAGTGGTAACCGCTTCTGCTACGGTATCGACGTTGGCGCAAATCTCTACGCCACCGTCGAGGCCCCCGAGATGTTCTCGTGGGCACTTCCCGAGTCTCCCTTCATGATCATGCCGGCCCAAGACGTGACCATCTTCCCGAGTAGCTCCAAGGAAGCTTGCGCTGCTCCCGGCAGCACGAAGCAGCGCCGCCGGGATGCCGACTTCGGTCAAGGCCGCATCAACACCACATCCGAGCTATCGAAACGTGGCACGAGATATGGGCCTCTAGTACCGCGGATCGACGGCCTCGTGTGCCCTGGCGACGTCGACGTAGGGGATATTCCTGGCTGCGCGGCATGCTCAGGTGGTGACGACACTCTACAGAAAAGGGACGAGACATGCTGGCTGGACCCATATCGCTCTACGGGGCAGGGTTGCCCTGCTGATGGTGATGAGTTCAGTTCTCTCCAGCGACGCGCTGGAACAAAAAGCGTCGCATGGACCCCCCACATCGGTAAACCTACCGATTTACCGGTGCCCGATTATCCAACCTGCGGAGAAGCCCCGGGTTCAGTTATCCGCTGGTTTGGGTATCCGCCAGAGAAAGGCACACAATGCCAAGTGGCGCTGGAAAAGTACGACTCAAAAAAGAAAATCACTCCCAGCGAGTATGACAGTAAGTCTGCCTCATAGAAACCCACGCACATCATGTTTGAAAGGTGCACCCACTAACCAGTATGAATACGCAGCTGAACATATTTACGAAGCACAGTACCTCGGTCGCTTCTTCAAATGGTTGCTGGAAGGGGACCTTCCGGTTGGATATGAAAACCCCGACCACAAGTGGATAGACGAAGTTCTTCTCGGCCTTGGCGGATCAACCAGAATATTCATAGGTTCTGGATGGACTCTAAAGGACAACATGTGGAATGAATTAGCCATTTGCTTGGGTAGTACGCAACAGCCTGGACGATTGGTACTGGCTTACAAGGAGGTGAATGGGAGGAAGGGGGTCTTTTTTCGGGGGCATAACCCGACCTCCGACAACGAAGACGGGAACGCGTCAACACGCAGAATGCATCGCAATGCAAGTACTCACCCCCTCAATTACTTCAAGGCTAACCTTACTGACCCTTTCCACAGACTGCTGGCGTCTTTTACTATATGCGCCGGCCTGAAATTTGGGCCAAATTCGTCGAGACGTCTCAGGCTATCGAGGAGATATTCGACGACTTTGACCTTGAGTACGAATGGGACAAGAACAATCCCATGAATGATGGTCAACTGAAAAGACCTACTGATCGAGTTGCGGACCAGCCCAAGCCCGGCTTGCGTGACCTCTACTGCTACTGGATTGACATGACCTTGGCCGAGATGGAGGGTACAGCTTCCACTTGGCTGACGGCGGCAACAGCCAAGTTTAAAGCACAGTTTGGGGACAGCTCGGATGGTAAGAAATGGCTGGCTAATGTGCTGACATCGAATGGGTACATCTCGGCATCAAAACTCAAGTTCCCCCAGGCGAAGGTTAAACACAGAAGCCCGAACCCCGCGAACCCAGACATTTGGACACAGAGTAACTATGACGGCTTGTGGAAGACTTCTGACTTGGGTCCGGCAGGACCGTTTTAGGGAATTTGTTCTGCACTGTACTAGAGTTGGTTGAGGTAGCAGGGAATGACATTGATGGACACTATCCTGATGGATGTAGAATATATAACCTTGTTGGACTTGAGCTACTGAGCTACTTAGATCCCTTCACGGGTGTTTGTTATCAAGTTTGTTTTGTCATACGAACAAGTCCAGCCCATGCATTGTTCTGTCTGACATTACCAAGACTTCCAGCCTAGCTTCAGCGCGTCATCCGTGGCTTCGTGAGCCGATTGTTCCCAGTGTGAACATATTCTCCAGTACATCCAGTCCTTAACCCCCCGTTCATAGTCTTCTCTGGCTTTCTTCCGTGTTATGTGAACGGGGTGTTCCATCGGGTCGAACTTGCGAACTTCATCTTCTCCCCATGCGTCTTCCTGATCGATGGGGTCAAACGTGACGATATCTATCTCGCGCGCCGCACCATCGGCACCCCGGCAATCGATATTTGCATGTGGATACACGAAAAACCAGCCGCGGTACATCACGAAATAGCAATCGTGATCGTGTTTGGGCCAGACCAAGCCAGGAAGTTGTTGGTTGTTGGCAGTGGCTTCTTCGTCAGACGAGGACTCGGATGTCGTGGAGCCCAGACCAGAACCGGACTCCTCTGCCAGATCATCCTCCACTGGTTGGGGGCTTTTCTGCTTCTCGAGTTCCATGGCTCTCTTGACCTTGCGGATGTGGCGCCATATGGTGCCTCGAGCCTTTAGCTCCCCGCGGTAGTGCTCATAGCATTGTTCAGTCGTGGCACCTGGGAGGAAGAAGAACTCCCACCGAAACCTGCCACCCCTCACCTGGGGCTCACCATCCTCAAGTCCATTCTGGAATATGCACCCGTCAAAGTCGCGCGGCACATCTGGATGGACCATATAGAAGACCCAGGAGGCAAGGGGAGGCAACGAACAGGCCCCCGAGCTCTCCCATGACATCAAGGCTGGTCTGCCGGTGTGATCGTTGAAGATGCGGTTGTTGGATACCAGTGGGAGTTTGGGTGGTAAGCGAATCTGGGGTGGGCCGTTGGGGTACTTGTCCTTGGGGTACCTCTCCTCCAGGGTCCTGGGCCGCGTCTTTGTTCGGACCATGCTGGGCTCGAGAGATGATGTCAAGACCTGACTGAGATTCTGTAAATTGGATGGTGTAGACGTGGCCGAGTTAAAAGGATGGAGGGCAGGATGAGATGAGGTGAGTTGAGGAGGAATTGTTATTCCCCGCTATGTGCATAACGAGCGGTCAGGAGGGGCAATTTAACCCAATGCGGAACCTATTAACAGGCCTGCTTTTGTGAGGAAAGTACAGAGTAGGGGTACTCGAGATACACCACTAATTCACCAGTTTAAGCTGCATTGATAAACACGGACTTGGTGTTACAATATGACTTGATCCCCTCAAGTCCATGCTCAGCGCCAATGCCGCTCTCCTTAGCACCCCCAAATGGCACACTCGGATTCAGCTCGTGATGGCTGTTAATCCAAACCGTTCCTACCTTGAGCTTCGCCGCCAGCCTCTCTGCCTTCTCCAAGTCTGGAGTCCAAACCGACGCACCAAGACCCATAGGGCTGTCATTGTCGCGTCGAAGGACCTCGTTTTCGTCCTTCCACTTCAGCACAGGGAAGACAGGGCCTAATGGATGTGAGCGTTATAAGATTGAGACGAAAGAGAAAACATACCAAATGGCTCCTCGACTACAATCCTGGAGGCATCCGGAGGGTTATCAACAACGGTAGGCGTGATGAAGTATCCTTTACCCGCATCTGACGGGCCGGTTGATCCAGCTGCGAGCTTGAGGTCGTGGGATTGAATATCTGCAAGCAAGCTCTTCACCCTGTCGAACTGCAGGTTGTTCTGGACAGGACCCATAGCTGTGCCACTTGCTAGGCCATCACCAACAGGAAGACTCTTAACCGTTGCAGCCAATGCTTCCAACAAGTCATCATATATGGACTCGTGAACATAGATACGCTTTATAGCGATGCAGAGCTAGCCTTGTCAGCAATGTTACATCTGAAAGTTTCAACAACTTACTTGACCAGAGTTCGCTAGAGCCCCCATGGCAAGCTAAATGATCTAGAATTAGTCTTTTTGCTTCAGGACTTCCCTGCCGCGACTAACCTTTGGGGCAACTTCCTTCACATTGACATCGCTGCAAACAATGGCCGGATCATTGCCTCCTCTGTATGCGTGAGCCCTAGACCTCTGATCATCAAGGGCCGACTCACAATTCGAGTGTCACACGCTTAAGAGTTCCAGCAGCGCTTTGCAGGACCCTTTTCCCGGTTGCCGTAGATCCTGTAAAGCTGATCTTGTCAACACCAGGATGCGCAGTGAGCCACGGGCCGAGATCATCATTTCCGCTGAGGGCTTGAACAACACCGACGGGGAAGTACGTGAGAGCTAGCTCAGCGAGCTTCAGATCGCAGTAGGGGGTGAATGGTCTGTTTCACATGATTATCATGATTGTCTCCATAGTCTTCTCATTAGACTTACGATGGCTTGAGAATGAAGGCGTTTCCCGCCACGAGGGCTGGACCAATCTTTGCAGCGGCTATTCGACAAGTTAACACCTCATGCTTCAAAACAGCAAGGAAAGATTACCGATAAATACAGGGACTCTCGAGCGTTAGCATTTCACGAAGTAAGTATCTGGGACACTCCACTCACAGTTCCAGGGCACAATACCGACCGCAACACCTGTGAATTATGAGCACTGGGGACAGGATTGGTCATTGGCTAACGAACCAAGAGGGACATATTTGGTGACGATTCGACGACCCGGCTTGTCCTCGATCACCTCTTCAGGATCGGGCAGTTGTGAATATCCTTTAAGGAAGTGAATAGCCATGCCTATTTCCACATGTGCCAATTGCAGCTACAGTTCTCTCAGACAAGTAGATTAAACAGAGAACCAAGAAACTCACAGGCTTTCCTTGCTCCTTATTTAACAGAACAACAAGTTCATCCTTGATCGAGTCAATGCCATCGGCAAACTTGGCCAACATGGCTTGTCGCTCTTTGTACGGGACATCAGCCCAGGCTTCAGAGGCCTTTTTAGCCGCCTGAACAGTCCTGTCGACATCTTCTCGAGTCGAAACCGGAACCGGAGGGTTCTGCTCTAGGGTAGAGGGATTGACACCCTGAACAGTCTCCTTGGTTGTCTCGAGCTTTCCGTCGGTGATGTTGAAGAACTCGGTGAAGTTGAGCTTGACATTGGTACCAACGGCCATGGTTGCAGGTGTAGATAACAGTTGGATGGGTGTTGGTTGTAGTGTTGGTGCTTCTATGTAGCTGGATGGTATGAGGTGTCTTCTTCGTAGTTGGATGTGATACTTGCTGGTACTTATAGCCAGAATCCAGCGGCCAAGCCAGCTGTTCTCTTCGCCTGGCTGAATAAGCTGGCACAAGGCGAAGACTTCAGCACAGTTGTTAGGTAATCCCGAAGCCGAGATCTTGAAGTATTTGCCGAAGGAAAGCTTATTCAGAGAAAAGCATAAAGGACAGGGATTGCAAGTACGCCGCAGAAAACTTGGAATAGAGATGCCTGGCCATGAGATTCCGAAAAGCCGGCATTGATTTGTCATACCAGGGTCTTGTTATGCTTAAACATTACGGGGATGAGAGACGGGTCCCCTGCATCATTTTTGTCTTTGTCACCCAGGGATACTCGGGATTTGCGGCGAAATCCCACCAACTTCGGGATTATTGATAACCTTAAGTAACAGCCTAATGACTTTACTCCACCAACCTCAATAAGCAACCAGTCAGAGACCGGAAGAAGTAGCCACGCATGATGATATCGGTTTCAGCATTCACAAGCTGGGCTGGGTCTTCGGTACTGAGGAGGCAAAATTAGTTGAACTGCTACATTGCAGCTGGCTGAAACTATTGGGTAGTTCTAATCAAGGTAATAACATATCATTCAGAAATTGGAGTTTCACTCATCTATATTTCACGGAAAGCTCGCGACATTCCACTCTTTTCTTGTTTTGTTTCGAATCTTACTAGGTTCCAATATTTTTACGTCAACTACACGTGGATTCAAAGATCGATAAATCCCCGAGCATGGGATCGTCCAACTCGAGAAGATCGAGCCACCCCATCGCGGGAAAACTCCCGTGCCATGCTGGATCATGTCCTGTCTTACCAGCCGATTCTGGATGTGCCTCGACAGAAACGGAGCCACTAACATCCGTTGAAGGTGATGCCAGGTTGTGCTTTGCAAGAACTTGTTCGAAGACCACTAGCACTTGCCCTATGGATGGAATATCTTTCATGCGCCTGAGAATCAACATGACCCTACTAATTGATACTCGAGACAGAGACTGGTTGACCTCAGATTCGGTACTGTCCAACACGGTTTCGACGTGGAGGGCAAGCAGAATAGGTATGCAGGTGCAGCTACAGCAAAATCAGAAAGCGGCAGCTTGAACTGTGTCTGGACAAGAACTTACAATGCCAACGGTGCTTCTTGAAGAGTATCACAGGCCAACATCCTCCCTGCGATAGTATCAAGCTCAAACATAGCGCAACGTAGCTGACGTCTGGCCCATTCGCTTCGTTCTGGGTTTAGAGACTTCCACTTCGGACGTAGGAGACGTAGAAGAATACACTCGAAGCGATAGCTACTAGCCAGAAGAAAAGAACACATCATATCGAGCTGTGACTGGTTGTTCGTCTGGAAGGTCTCTCGTACAGAAATCCGCCAGGCTTCAAGCGGTTGGATCACTCTCTCGGGATCTCGGTCGTCGTGGTCGGTCAAGCATTGATTCACTACCCTGTCAGTGGAGTTCAAAGTCCCCCATTCAACACTGTGCGTACCTATTACTGCAAGCTGCCAATATGATATGAAACCCAGTATCTGTTGACTTTTCAGCGGCTTCAAGACTGAGGCGCAATCGTCCGGAATGGTTTCGGGCTCCCAGTCATCGGGTGTAAGCGGGGAGAGATTACACCTGAGTTGGCTAACTATGCCAGCCCTCTGTGTACCTATATACGTATAGTGTACGTCACGACACTTGTCAACATTAGTAAACGTGGTTGCTTGACAGTGCGATATCCTCACGTAGAGAGTCCACCACATCCGTCTATAAAGCTTCGGCACAAGCGGATCGATTCCTTCACTGGAGAGTCTTGTAATACGTTAGCCGGGCAGCTTGCCGAGTGCATGGAGAACCTACTCCTTGTGAAGATCCGTTTTTGTGATTAGACGAACCGAGTTGTATAGCCAGTAACGGCAATCCTTTTCAACGGAGGGAATCGACACACCCCCCAGCAGTACACAGCCTTGAAGTAAATGCAAGGAATTTGTCTCGCATCCAAAGTCGTAGAGCAGCGTCGCCTTGGATGAGAAGCTAGCCTGTGCCTCCGGCCGACTTCTAAAGCCGCATTCTGAGATGAT
The DNA here is from genome assembly GCF_000151355.1 of Fusarium vanettenii 77-13-4. Taxonomy (NCBI): domain Eukaryota; kingdom Fungi; phylum Ascomycota; class Sordariomycetes; order Hypocreales; family Nectriaceae; genus Fusarium; species Fusarium vanettenii. The sequence goes on along the minus strand of NW_003315870.1, from coordinate 944,934 downwards.
ATATGAAGACACATGGAGGGATCCACTAGCAAGAGCAGCATTCATCAGGAAGAGGGAGTAGCATCCGGACTTGTAAGCGCGAATGAAACTAGTTCTGTCCATAATGGGCGCGAAAGGATCGACAAAGTTGAAATACGATTGCAGAATCGCTTCACTAGTTAGTTGCCGTTAGTCGAAGGCTGACTTGTGATAACAGATAGAAACTTGCACGCAATGCTGGGGAGGGATATCGAAGGCACCCTTCCCAACGAGAAAGACCTGGTCGACGGGGTCTAGTTGTCGAGATATTGTGTTTGAGTATGAATTGCTTGAGCTGCTTGCCGAATGACGGCTTTCCTCGACAAGGAGGTTAGATCGATCGTGGCATTGAGTTCCATTATTGTCGACTTGTTCTAAAATGTTGATGTAGTTCAAGCTGATCTGGTATTTCGTTAGATCTCGGCATTTATCCGACAGATCGGTGACGGGACGCGTCTGAGCGACAGTTGTCGATTCGGGTGGATTGCTACAGGGTGTAGCGTGACTAGATGTCGAGATCTGATCAGACGCTAGTTAGTAGAGGCATTGCAGGTATGGAGAAACAGTTATGGAAGGGTGTATAGGTAACCGCGCCTACACAGCTGCACAACTTACCCTGTGACTCTCTGGCGGAGCTGGTTGAATGTTTTTTGGTGGAGAGGGCCGGACACGCGTCCTCTTACCCTGCGCCGTGCTCCTGAAATGGCAAAAGTCAGTACGCGTCTCCCGAGAACCCGCACGGGAAACCAACAACTCTCGGCGTTTTCTTGTTGGAAGAATACACCTCTCATGACTTGACCTGCGCGTACAATTGCTGCATGGCAAACCCCGGACTGGAGCATCACACTTGATCTTGTGGTTGCGGCACGGAATACAGGATTTAGCCAGCTTGGTCGGCTTTTGTCGTTCCATTCTTCAAGTTCGGACATCAAACCATCCGCCGAGGTAAGACAAAGGATAGAGATGGGAAGTCAGGGTAGAGTGTTGAATTGAGGCCCTCGGAATTTAAGACTGGTCTCGGGATTTCAACCTGATGTTTATGGCTCATGATTGGTTGTCAAAATGCCGGGGCTAGTCTAAGATTCCGAACTTAATCTCATTTCCGCCTGGGCCGGCCATTGAATGCACGTGTCCACTTTGTACGGGGACCAGTCCGACAAGATGAAAGCTTCTACGAAATGACACGTCTCTCTCTACCACTCTAATCCTGTCATGGCCCATCGCGATATAGATCCTGAAGAACCTCCTCAAGAATTGATTTCTGCTCCAGTCTATATGCATCAGCTCGTCGTTGCCTTTCATTCTGTGGCTCCCCCAAAGCCCTTCTGTGTTGGTCTATCTCTCCTAGCATGGCATGCAAGCATCCAGATATGAACTGGACCGTGGCTTGCTCATTTCTCTCAGAGGGAATCTTCTGTGGATCCAGTCTTAAGGTGGCCCTCTCAGCAAGGTTGGCTACTCTAAGAGACACTATGGAAACGAATGTCGGATCAAAGTGCCTCAGCCAGCGTACAGGGTAACCTGGGTTGATCGGGCCGCGACTGTCAAGAGATGGAGACCTCACAGCGAGAAGCGAGAGATATTTATCCTCGGAAGTCCAGTAGGGGTCGTCAACTGTGGCAGCGGAGCCGAAAACACAGTGGTCCAGGTGCATTGGTCTGGTCAGATCGAAAGGAGAGGACAGCACGAGCTCCGCGGCTTCATTGTCTGGAAGAATGAACCCAAAATCTTTCAGCACTGGATCTCCGATTAGTAACATACATCATGATGAATGAACGCGGATACGAGAGCATGCACTTACAAACCGTGTTATTGAATCTCTGTGTCTCCTTGTCATATGCAATGTAAAACGGATCGCCCGGCTTCAGTTCTATGTTCTTGCTTACGGACAAGCCTTTGTCATCCAAGTTATACTCAGTGTTTGTCTCCTGGGCATGGTTCAAGGTTTCCAGAATTGGAAGTAGAATCTTCGCTGTGTCATCCAAGTTCATACCAGCCTTGACCAGATGTTGGAATTCGGGCTTAATATTGGCAACGTCCGGTTCGAGGATGATGGACCAAAAGTACCGGGAGTAGAAGCAGTAGTATGCCCAGAGGCCAAGTTCCCTGCACTGCATATCAGCTGTTGAATTTTCTAGGACTCGAAAACTTCCACTTACAAGGTGAATTGAGACGGATCCCAGCCGTATTTCTGGAGAGTCTCCATAGCCTCAGTCCACCGCTTGACGTGGTCTACTTTCTGCTTGGATACGGCCTCCTCTAGATGCGTGCCTCGAAGCCATAAGAGGTCCGATTCTGGCCACAGCAGAGGGATCGCACTGTCCTTGTCATCGTCGGGTTGAGGAAGGATTTGGATGTACCTGAAGTTATTCGTCAGTCTACGGAACTTCGTTGGAGAACATACTCACGGGTACCAGAAACTCTGCTCACCCAGCAAGTACTGCTGAACCAGGAAGATAGCGTTGACGGTGTCATGGTCAGAGGTGTTCTCCAGAAACTCTTCCGGCAATGGCTTTGAGTGGGGTTGGTAGGGTGATCCGGGAATGCCGGCAGAAACGGCATTGAAGTATGATAGACTGATACCGTAGGGGACTTTGAACAATGTTTCGAAAGGTTGGATCGCCTGGCCGGTGACCAGCACTTCGGCGCCCCGGTTCGGGGTGACGACAAATGTCAGAGAAGGGTGAAAGTATGCGCCATGTTGCCTAGTCCACTGGATGAACCTCTCATAACGCTCCTCAGCATTACTGGAGTACTCATCCTGCTCTTGCTGAGTGGAAGCGACAGTCATTATGGTTGAATGAGTATGGGAGACTGTGAGAACCGCGAGGCGACAAAGTTGATGAGGGTAGCAACAAACAAAAGGGTAGAAATGGCAGTAAAATTGACCCATACCGGGGCCCAATGGTTCTCGGCCGGCCAGTTGGTGCATGAAGGCTACAAGTCCACGGTCGTGCAAGCCAGTAGCTTTGAAGTCATACTGCAGGCCGGGATTGCCTGAGACATGCATATGTTATCAACGCAACAGAAAGACATGCAATTCACTCGCAATATCGCCGTATATGATGCAAAGAAAGTATTAGAAACCATGTGTATGAGCTAGCGATAAGATGGCGGAATTGAAGCGAAGTAGTTTCTCACAATGTTTCGGATAGCTTTGCGGTACTCTTTCACAACGGGTTTCTCTCATCATTATTGTTTTTACAGCCCCTTTCCAACGTGTCAAGGTGATGCAAAGTTGTCTCAGATTGTACGTTAACCTCGATGGAATTGTAAGTATGAACTTCATGATCCATTATCGCCCAGCCTGCGTGGTCCCTGCAGCTTGCTGCTGTCGACCGATAGCTGCGAGTTAAGACGGATTGCCGGGGAGGCGGGCTTGACTAAAGAGAGGAGAGCAGTTTGGGTGACGGGTCCCGAGCTCCCCGAGACATCGTTATCAACGCACGGCTGTTGATCCGGCCCGGGGTCAACCCTAGACTCGGGCCGCAGCGGCTTGTTCCCCGAGGTTACACCCGGCCTTCGCTATCCTGACTGAATCGGAACAGCCGGAAGGCTTGGCACATCATTGTACACCACTAGTGATACCTAATCTACTATTCAGTAACCACCTTTCACAAACATGTCAGGTCAGTATCATGCCTGGTCGATGGAACTAAGCTCACACGGGAGTGCGACTCCTTTTCGTCAAGAAAATGCAAATCGTAGTGGATCGAGTGTGTTTTTCCCCAAGTGGAATTGCCTTGAAGCTCAGGAGCAACGTGAATACTTTAAACCCTGGGTCTCGAAGGATAAAGAAGCAAAAGGCCTCTGGAAATCACCCCAAGAAACTTGTCTCTCATACAAACCTTCGTCCCTCTCCAAAGTCTCACCGCACCAATCGTAAAAATGGATAACTCGACCTTCCTCATCTTCGTCAGTGCCTTGAATAGGTACTTTGATACCATTCAATACAACGACGACATTTATGACCATGAGACGCGTGTGGCGACTCTCCGCCATGTCTACGCAGAGACTGCCAAGTACTTTGATCAGCCTGAGCAGAAGGCGGCAATCGAAGCACAGCCTGCAAGATTCAAGGCCATCATGCGCACCAGCTCTCAAGTTGTGGTGTACTGTTGGCCCAAGTGCTCGCTTGACGTCATGGTTGCTGTCAGCGTCTACTTTGTTCACATTGTCCTTCTCGACGACAGCACGAACAACCCAAGCCCTTTGATGCTGACGTTTGGAAACGACCTCATCAAGGGTGAGCCACAGAAGCACCCTTTTTGGTCGCTGATGAATGCTCACTTGAGCAAGTTCCTCAGCTACTATGGAGGCTTCTGCTCCCTCGCCATCCTCAGGAGTACCTTTGATTACTTCCAAGGGTGTTGGGTGGAACAACACAATTTCCACGGCTATCCTGGTTCTGAGTACTTCCCAGGCTTCTTGCGCCGCCTGAACGGGCTTGGAGGCATTTGTGGCGGAAGCCTGTTCCCTCGCGACGACTTTGATGAGGATGCTCTCTTCCCTCAGATTGCAACTGCTATTGCCGAGCTGGAAATTCCCGTCGCCTTCATCAATGACCTGATGTCATTCTACAAGGAATATGGCAACCCGAGAGATGAGGTGAACTTGGTCTCGAACTGGTGCACAACTGAAGGGCTCTCCATCTCCGAGTCCTTCGAACGACTTACCAACGAAACCTGCCGCGGCTCCAAGCGCGTGATGGACGTGTTGAATGGTCTCAATGACAAGGACCCCAAGATCTCCGAGACTATTCATGCCTTCATTCATGGCTATGTCACCTGGCATTTCTGTGATGAGAGATTCCGCTTCAAGGAGGCCTATGAGCGATGTGGTGACAGCCCCGAGGAGCTCAAATTCCGCCGGTACTATGAGAAGGCCATGGCTATTGGAACCATTGACTTTAAGGAATGGGCTGTTTGGCCGCCTGTCAAAGGGACTGAGAAGATGGCGGAGATGAATGGGATCGCTGATGGAGACACCAATGGTATTCATGATATGGAGGCGGAAGATTTGACCAATGGTGTTTCGCATGGGCTGGACAATGGGGAGCTTCTGAACCTGTATGCCGCACCAATGGTGGCCAAGTAAACAGATAGGCATGGAGTCTACACAGCATCTTGTCGGCAGCCGACTACTCAATTTGATCAAATTTCACTCAAGTGAACATCCGTCCCGTATTGACGTACGCAGGCATGATATGAGGGATTTAATCATGGACAAGGTGATGCTTACATCATAGGAATGCCCCTGGGAGTATTAAGTTCGTATGGAAGATGAGAAGCTAGCCACTTCCTCCGTATTCGGGTTACCCCTTTGTTCTTCCGATCCATGGCAGCATGGTTGACCTAAGAAGGAGGGTGATGTATCTGATCTTGTGGTCCCTGCCAAGGAGGGAACTCTCTGAGATCATCTCATGTTGGAGAAGGGTAACTAAATCCCAGCACCATTTTGGCAATGTCATCTCTCCTGTCACTTACTGTCTTCTAGCTCAGTTACCCCCCATCAAGGGCGGGCCTTCAGATACATCATTAAACCACAGAAACTAGAGAGGCGAGGAAGAAAACCCACGTGAAATTTGTCATGCTTTGCTTGAGATACACAATCTGGAAGCATGTCTCAGCTTAGGTTGAACACCCGGGATGGTAGTCGGCAACCGATATTTCAAGACACACGGCCATTGCAGAGCTGGAGCGCTTCCCTTATCGGATGTGACAAACTCGCATTAAATAACAAGGATCTATAAATTCCTTCATTTTCAGATGGGCTGCTAGAGAGACTTTTCAAGCTCACATCGACACACCACCAAAGACCTGGCTCAGATTCCGTCTGTCAAGTTTCTCCAAGATCAGCGTTGTTCCGCTACTCAAACCCCAACAGTACACGAGTAGTCTTTGGGCATCCGCAAGATGGATAATCTCGTCCAGCGAATCGTCGACACTTACGCCGAATGTGCCCCCACGTATGATGAGGAGGTCACCCAGTTCCCGTATTACCAGACGCTGAGGAAGCTCATCTTCACCTTTGATTGGGCCGGCTCTGTGGTCGATCTTGGTTGCGGGACCGGCCTCCTTGGGCAACTCCTCAACGAGAAAGGCGAGCCGTTCACCATCATGGGCGTCGATCTTTCACCCGCCATGACCGCAAGCCCGTCCATCAGCAAATACTACGAAACACCCATTACTATTGGGACAGTTCAAGCCGCCATTACCCAGCCACTCAAGGTCAACCATGTTGCTTGCTTCGGAACCCTAACTTACCTGAACGACCACGAATTTTTGACCTTCTTGGAGCGGGCGCTGGAAGTAGCACAGAGATCCATCACCTTTGACATGGAAGACGTGTCGCAGGAGTACCGGGAAAAAATGGCAGAAGACAAAACGATCCTACCATGCTATAACCACACCAAGGCTTGGAAGGCGTGGAAGGAATCCAAGCTACCAGCTGGTTGGAGAGTCGTCTATGACGAATATGGACTGCAGTATCATGATAACCATGAAACGGGTTGTGATATCAACGACACGATGGTTCGGCTAGAGAAGGCAGTAGAGTAGATGCTGCTTCGTGTCTTATTGGCGCTCTTGGCAGAACAAGACTTTATTCAAATTCTCTACAACGCATCCCTTGTAAAATGCAAAGGTCTGCGGTGACGGTGTCAAGAAGCATTGCATTCCTGCACCTGCTGTCTGAACTCGGACGAAAATCGGCTGTGGCACTGCCCCTATCTCGTCATACCGCAGTTTTCAACTCGTGTACCTCTCCTGACCTGCTTTTTCTGTACTACATGTTACGAAGAAATTTCCCCGATACCCTATACGTGTCTGCCCCCTTACATTAGCTTGTCCGACGTACGCAGCGAACCCGAAGATGTCTTCCGTAGTACAGTGCCTGAAAACAATCCCTCCATTTCAACACAGAATCATTTTCATCTGCCAAGTACTCCATGTCTAACTGACGCAACAGGGTGGCGAACGAAATGTATAGCTCGCACCAGGCCAAGCTGATCCCAGTGCAACTCCTCTGCCCCCTGGAAAAGGCCACCAGGTACTTGTCGAGACTCGAGTTGCCTTTTTCCGAGAAAGCATCCAGCCAGCGCTGCGGCTCAAACGTGTGAGGATCCTCGAACAGGCTAGACGATAAGTGGACAAAGACGTGAGACACTCCCACGCTCGTACCACCTGGAACAAAGTGGCCATCCACTTGAGCCCCCCCTTCAGGAACGATACGGGGCAGAGGGCTGACAACTCCGTGCGTAAGTCGAAGTGACTCCTTGATTGTCGCGGTAAGAAGTGGCAACTTCTCTAGTACCTCCAGGCCTGGAACCGGGCCGGATACCTCTGGCCAGGCCTTGATGATCTCGGCTTGGATGCGGGGATACAGGTTCGGGTGGCGGAGGATACCGTGGATTCCGAGGACCATGGCGCTGGCCACTGTCTCACCTCCGCCCACGATAAACGCCTGCAGCTCACCAATCAGGCTTTCGGTGTCCAGTTTGTTCTTATCAGATCGATTGACAAGGTACGGTAACATGGTAACGGGCGAAATACCATCAAAGCTACAAGGGTCCTCGATGGCTTTGTTGACGTGGTTCTCAACCATGGTCTCATACTCAGTCAAGACTTCTTCTCCAGGCGTTAAACTCGGAGGAAGTGAGTACATGAGGCGTCGGAAGGTCGGGAAAGTCTTCATCGGGACAAAAGAACGCAGGTTCTCATCCATGGCAAGGATCAGTGGCGACTCGTAGCCAGGTGCGTTCAGCGTTTTGGACGATATGCCCAGGCAAATCTCCGTCATGACGTCTTGTGCCAAACAGCGAAATGCCAATGACAGATCAGAGAGACAGCCACCCTCCCCATCTTGAGTTAATCTGGCCACAAGAATTTGCATCTGCGTTGCTACCGGTCAGCGTTCCCGTTCGCGGAATATGTGAACTTGGGAGGCTCCATACCTGTCTGTCTATCGCCTCTTGCATCTTCAGTATGTTTCTGCGCGAGTAGAACGGCTGGACAACCTCTCTCCTCTGCTTTGCAGCTTTATGAGATGTCATACCAAAAGAAGAGTTTTCTTCCATGACAGCTGCGTACACCATCTTGTCCTTATCCCATCTGGAGTTCTGATTGTAGATGTCGCAGTGGGCTTGAAAGGTTGAGAAATGTAGCTTCACATTCCATTAGATCATCTCCTAAGGTTCTGCTAGTCACTCAACTTACGAGATTAGGGCCATATCTCACTACGGGTCCTTCTCAGGGTTAGCAAGGTAGAAACAAATCAGAGGTATACCCGAACTTACCATATGTCGCATGAAGAGTGCGAAGAATGTCTATCAAAGACTCGCCCTTGATAGCTTCATGGTACGAGAGCCACCACTGTGACCATGCTGCCAGTTTAGGCCCCGGAAACTTGGCCAAGGGGTGCCAGAAGAGGTTGAAAAGAAATGCGCTCAGGCAGTATACTGCCAAGATGCTTGCAAAACTCAACGCCAGAGATTTGTAGTGCGCACATGCTTCTGCTGCGACAATGCTTAGGACGTAGCGAAAACCCATTTTTGCGTAAATGAACAGAAGTCGGCAAGGATGGTTCAGAAAACTGCCCTGGAAAGGGCCTGCCTTTTTCTTCTAGGAGACTCTGTACTTGAGGGGTCCTGTGGTTCAACTGCTGTCCTGTGTCGGACACACCCCTTAGCACAACCCCTCGAGGTCCAAGCATTGGAGCCTGGACCAGTGTCCAGAGCCACTCAAGTAGTGGTGGAACCCCTGGGCCGATGATTGTTATCGGTGACACGGATGTAACCAGGGTTCGCGTGCGTAAGCGCCCAGGATTACCTTTCACGGGAACGCGTTTGAGGACTGAGACATTATCATTCCTTCTGGTCTCATTGAACTTGACTACCTAGTAATAAACAAAGCCATAACTATTGGATGGCCCAGATCTGTGGCTTCTAGTCATGTCTAGCGTGTCCCTGCTTCGAAACCACCAGGCATGAGATCCTCTGAATCCTCAGCAGTATCAAACCACAGGGCACCTTCTCCGAGTCTCTTCTCGTAGTAGTCTACGTAACCCTTCTGGTGCGGTGGGTGATGACGGTATGTTGTGGCACACCAGATTGCGAACCCTGTCGCGATGGCTTCCTGGCAATCGAACCACTTGCGCATGTCCTCAGGGAGGCTTTCGGATGGGTTTTTGGAAAGGTATCCCTTCTTGAGACCGAGGTACTCTTCCTCGCACTCAAAGCACTTTCGATTCAGCCACTCCTTTGCGTCATTGATCGAAAACCCTTCCAGGCGACCAAGTAGCGCGATCCCGTTGATGATATTGCGGCCCTCGCCATGACTCGCGGCAATACCCAACTCCTTCTCCCACGTATAGTAGTCGTAGACACAGCAAGAATGAATCCACAGGGGCCGGAATACAGCATCAACCGATTCCTTCTGCTTGGTCGTCAGGTTGAGGTTGGCCCCGAACTCAGCACAAGCGAAAACCGATCTTGAGATAAAAAAAAAACATGCTTGTTAGCCAGAGTACTCTTTGTCTAAGAATTGGGATAACCAACGGCCATGCAATATCATCGATGCGCTCCGCCAAGTATTCATCCATTGTCTTGTAGTGAGGCATGCGAGGCGAAAGATTTGGTGTCTCCGTGAGCTCTTTCATAGCTTGGATGGTCTTGGGCCCGAGATTCTGATCCGCCATGCTGATTATCTTGGCAATCTTTGGGAGCACATGTCTGAAGTTTGCCTGCCACTCTGGATTATTGAACTTGGGGTCTTTGGGAACCGGGAAGTCGATGGTTGCCTCCATCTGTGGGTACCGCCACCTGTCAGAGATTCAAGATTCCCAACGGCAAAAGGGAAGAGTTACCATCTCGGCCATTTCCTCTTCAAACGCTGCATGGTGTTAGCTACGCGAATTCGTTGTTACCGGTCAGATTACCCACCCTCATAGAAGCTGAGGACCTCGTTGAGGTACGCAAGAATGGGCAATCTATCTGGTAGGCTCTCCGCGTAGATAGTGGCCGCAAAGTTGGCAGCGCTGCCCAAGCTGCCCTGAATGATGCCCACATTGTCCCTACCGAAAACATCGATTTGGGTCTGAATACAAGCGTCATCGGCACGCTGCGCATATTTACTAACTCGGGGAGGAATCGTCTTGAAAAAGTACTTAGAGTTACCCTCCCAGTACTTGCGGTCAAGAACGACAGAAGTGACCTGAGGACTCATTGTGATCCGAATTGGGCAGTAAATGTGAGGCGATAGAGTAGATAAGATGCGGAGAATGATACTGTAAATTGTGATGCAGGATGGCCTAGGGCCAACTTGTTTGTCGTGTCGAGGGCCTTGTATCTATACCTCTCACTCGCAGTTCAAAGGGAGCGGCTGGACACTCTACGGTTTGGCGAAAAGTGAAAGGTCTCGTTTAACCGGTGTGGGCTCTATTCTTGACTACCCTTCACTGAACTTACAGCTCAATAGACTGCTGTAGCCATGGAACAAAAGCTGTTAGGTGAACTGTCTATCCCTGGCGTGAAACACCATGAGGCCCAATGCGCCTCATCCCAATCCCAGAATGTGATGTCTTTGCCGGGTCTGTTCGAATCAGCCCAGCCGATCCTCTTCCCGAGGATACGAGGACTTCGTGCTTTACGTCTAGTTTTTCCTTATCTTGTAACCCCCGTGTCACATAGTAAAGCGCCTCAACGCCTCGTTCAAAAAACGAAGATCCGAATATGGTCTGACAAGAGTCATGTAGAGTACTTCGCAAGACATTAATGTCCGCAGAGCGCATCATGCTTGAAGCTTGGCTTTGTCTCGGAATCCTTTCGTTGAGATAACCAATGGGCAACAGCAGCGTCAAAGCCGGCTGCGGAAACAAGGGCTACGTGGCTGAGCTTTTATCTGAAACAGACAGAACTGCGTACCGTGGTACATATACGAAGTTCCTTGCCGCAAAGGCGGATAAAGGCTCTTATCTCCGATATATGTTTTGAGCAAGTGAGTGGTGGAGCATGTTACAACATAAAGCCACCGGATGCAACGACCGTGTTGCCCACGAAAACATGGGCCAAGACTGTCGGGGAGATCTTCGCGTAACCATCAAGGTCAAGGGTTCCTACTTGTGCGTCAATACACAATGAAAGCCACTCGCGTACCAACCCGTTAATTGACCGACCATCAGAAGCTGTGCGAGGTCTCACTGTCCATGCAGGGACGAGAAGTATTCAAGCAAATCGGCATATTGGCATCCGAATGTTTCTCTTTCTCATAGTAGACGGGCTCCGAGTCAAACTGATCAGACGCAAGAAGACTATGCGGGCATCAGGTCCCAGCAATTTGACTCCATGCCTCTTTAGTTGTGAGGCTAGGTTGAAGAGCAATCCTTTCTTAGAGCTTGCTACTATACACTTTTTGTATTCTATTCCATTTCATTGCCACCACCTCAAGTCCAACCATGACTGAGAACGTATTCTGGATAGACAAGCCTGCTATTGCCGCTGCTGGGGCAGCTGGGTTATTCTGGATTTCTTACCTTGTTTGCGAAGTCATCTATAACCTCTTCTTCCATCCACTGAGCAAGTTCCCTGGTCCCAAGATTGCTGCTATTGGAACGTACTACGAGTTCTATCACGATGTAATTAGGGATGGTACATACCTGTGGAGGATCGAGGAGATGCATCGCAAATATGGTAATGGACATCCTGTGCTCGGCATGTTTGGCACAGCTAACCTGTTATTCAAGGACCGGTTGTCCGAATCAATGCCGACGAGCTACATATCCATGATCCAGACTTTTACTCAAAGGTCTATGCAGGGTCAAAGCGAGTCAACAAGTATGGCCCAGCGGTCGCCGCTTTCACAGTGCCCAGGGCAACCTTGGCCACGATCGACCACGATGTTCACCGTCTGCGACGCAGTATACTCAACCCCTACTTCTCCAAACGTGCTGTAACAATGCTCGAGCCCCTTATCAATGACAAGGTTGATCGGCTTTGCGGTCGTCTGGAGGAGTGGATCGGTCAGGGGACGCCAGTTGACCTGGATGCAGCCATGGCAGCCTTGACAGCTGATATTGTGAGCATCTACTTTTATGGCAAGGATTTTGACTACCTTGGTGGGAAGGACTTCAAGTTTGTTGTCAGAGATGCAATTCTTGGCCTCATCCGATTTTACCATTTCTCTCGCTTTGTTCCTGCGGTGGCCAACTTCATCAACAGCCTGCCAATCCCCATTGTTCGCATGATTCAACCCGGAGCTGCGGCTCTCCTAGAGTCGCAACAAGAAATCCTGGTAGAGATCCAACAGTCACTCAACGACAAAGACAATGTCAAGTCAAAGTCAGTCATCGTGGGAGCCCTGGGGGATCCCGACATCCCGGCTGAAGAAAAAACGTTGGACCGCTTGGTCGATGAGGGGGTGACTGTGATCTTTGCGGGCACAGAAACGACCGCTAGATCCATCAGCGTGGCTATTTTCCACTTACTGCGTGACAAGTCGCTTTTGCAGAAGCTTCGAGATGAGTTGAGCACTGTAGAAAAGGGGCCCGATGGTCAGTGGGCGTATAACCAGCTGGAGGCTCTGCCATACCTTGTAAGTCACCACCTCATGGAACACAACTTTTATCAGATGGTGGTACTGACAATTGGTGTGATCCATGTCAGACTGGTTGTGTCCAAGAAGGGTTGCGCCTTGCCCACGGACCTGTCATCAGGCTTCCAAGAGTCTCTCCCAATGAGGCCCTGCAATATGGCGATTGGCTTATCCCGGCTGGTGTGAGTAGGCCCGTCAAAATTCAGTTACGGTATTCAGCGCTAACATGGGTGCATCAGACTCCAGTGAGCGAGTCTACTCTCCTCGTCCACCTTGATCCCTCAATCTTTCCGAACCCGAATACATTTGACCCTGATCGCTGGGTGAGAGCTGCTGCAGAGGGTGTACACCTCAGCAAGTACATATGCAGCTTCACCAAAGGGACAAGGCAGTGTCTTGGCATCAAGTAAGCTAACCACTGCAGTTCTTGCTTTTGAGGTTGTATTAATCAACCCTATATAGCCTAGCATATGCGGAGCTGTACATAGCCATCGCGAAAATCGCGACGTCATTCGAAATGGAACTCTACAACACGAGTCTCGAAGATGTCCAAGTCCATCATATTCGTCTGACGGGATACCCGAAGAGAGGCACGGGTGAGATCAAAGCAACTATCACGTCAAAGGCTTAGGGCGATAAAATCGTAGGAGGCTTTATATTATCAGGAATCGTATAGAACGCTATCGGATGGATCTTGATAAGCTGCTAGAATGAGAAATACATCACAGACTGGCAAATCTTGTCTTCATCTTACTTGTCCGACTTTGTGACAAGCCGAACTGTCCAGCGGAATGCTTTGGTAAGTGTTGAAGGGTAGTCCTGTCCATCGTACTCAAGCCTGCCTGTGGAAAGATCCATCTCCTTGAGTCCGACCCTGCTTGTACCGTGCCACAGCTTCCACCAAAAAATGTTGAGGATGTAGAGAATGATGCCAATGTATGAAGTCATAAATTTAGACACATCGAACGTAGGTATGAAAGCAGCGTATCCTTGACAGATTCCGTCAGCATCGGGTGTACTTTTTCGCGATAGATTTTGCTTACCGTTGAAGAACATGACGAAGATAACAACCACAAGACTAACATAGGAGCCGTAGGGTTGCAGAAACCCACGGTAAGGCATCATACTTCTTGGAATGCCCTGTGACTTCATGCCTTGCGAAAAAAAGACGTAGCTCACCAGAATGCTGACCCAGTTGAGCGTGCCAAACACGGTAACCAGACTCACCAAGTAGCTAAAAACGGTTGCCGAGTTCTGCGAGACGTTCATGTACGCCAGACTGGTAAAGATAGCCACAAGAATAACACCTGCGAGAGGCACACCCTTTCCAGTAGTTCTTTTGAAGATGGCAGGGGCCTGGTTATCGTGCGCAAGACCAAACAGAGTCCTTGATCCGATATAGATGTCAGCGTTGGCGGCGCTGATCACGAACATGAGAAGGCCCCCATTGGCAACATGTGGAAGAATAGGAATTTCGGCAAGCTGGCTGGCAATCACAAAGGGACTAGCCCCCGCGCCGGTCCTCTGCTTCGTGCCACCGATTAACCTGTCATTGGTATAAGGGACAGCCATACCCAAGGCAAGGGCTCCCAGGATATAGAAGAAGATGATACGCCACATAGTTTGCCTGACTGCCTTTCGGATCGTCTTTCGAGGGTTGGGGGCCTCTCCAAAGGCGATTCCGACGACTTCAGTACCTGCCCCTGTGTTAACGTAACGGTTTTGGAAGTCCGTGGACTGCAGCAGACGAACCTGTGTAAGCGAAGCAAGCCTGGACCATACACGCCCAGAAACCAAGCAACCTTCCAGTGGGCCCATCAACGAGATAGGTACCAAATGCGCCAGGGTCAGACCAGAACTTGAAGCCAATACGTTCACCCGATGGCTGTCCTCCAAGTGAGATGACGAGACAGACTAGGATGAGCATGATCATGATGAGCAATTTGATGAGAGACATCCAGAACTCGGCCTCTCCAAAGAAGGAGACGTGAAGAAGCTAGCACCCATGTTAGTTGAGAATTGAAGGTACAGGGACGAGACTGACGTTGACGAGGACGATGGCAACGGTGAAGGAGGCGACAAAGATGCCAACGTTCAGATCTGGCCGCCAATATTGGATGATGATCCCCGCTGCCGTGAGGTTGTTCGGAAGTACGATGGCGTATTTGAGGAAGTAATTCCAGCCAGTAGCAAACCTATAGTTCAAATATTAGGATGAGGAAATCACTGTTCCCTCTGCCAACGTACCCAAGTGCGGGATCGACGAATCGAGTAGCATATCCAGAGAATCCCTTATCCATGGGAAACATTGTCGACATCTCAGCAACTGCCGTCATGACAAAGAAGATGCAGGCCCCGATAATCATGTACGCTATAAGGAGGCTGCCAGGCCCACCGCGAACAAGGGCAACTCCAGTCCCGATGACAAGACCAGTACCCAGGGCACCGCCAATGGCAATCATGGACACATGGCGTTCTTTAAAATCGCGACGTAGGTGGGTGTGCTCGTAGTCGACCATTTGGCCCTCGGCGGTGCAGGTGTTGTCCATCTCAGGGCCCTCAAGATCTGCTTTCTTGCAGTCATACTCGGGGTTGGACGAGTCTTGAATAGTCATCATGGTGGCAAAAATAATTGGGATATAATTGACTTATGAAGGCTAGAGATGAGGTAAATAGACAATGATGGTGAAAAGTTAAACATGAAGTGACCGACTCGACTTTATATTCCCTACTACGCTGTAGATCAAAAGGACTATCAGCTAAACAAGTCCCTTATCAACCAAGTGGACCACACCTGTTCGTGTATCTACGGGAAAAGATTTGGAACCGACGTAATCAATTATGGGGCTCCCCGGCCTTCAACCCCGGATTCTCGACTCACGTACCCACCATCTTATCTAGCTCAGGAAGAGCGTTTCTACCATCAAACAAGGTCTGGAACAGCCTGAGAGCTCCTGCGAGATCCGTTCAGGGTTGCTAAAAGGCAAGGCATGCTATCGCCGAAGTTGGCTAGTCCGTAGATGCGAGGAGGGCCGACAGGGGGCGAGTATCCACTCATGGAGGGTAAACTCCATGCGCTAGGCGGGAGCGGTTAGGTAGTGCCAATAATATCGCTCAAGTACTGACTCGTGATGCAACGGAGACGAGCCTCCAATGCGGGGAGCATGCGTGACATTGTTATCATCGGCAAATTCCAGTCAGGGGCATGATACGATAGATCAAGTCGGGGTCATGATCTTTCTGCCCGGCATCGAATGGAATTGTGGAAGTTATGGATACCTCTTTTGATCTTAGGAAGATACCCACTCGCGGACGTGGAACTCCATCGAAGCCAGCCAATCGATGAGGGCATTGCCAACGTTTGTGACAATCATGGCGTCACCTGAGGAGTTGCTATGCTTAGACACGTTGCTGAGTTGGGCATCCGCTCGGGGAATCTCTGGGACCTGCAAATCCAGTGTTGATATGAGAGGAACAGCGTCGAGGTTGTGAATCTATAAAGGCCTGGTAGTTGCTGGAGATACAGGGGATAACGCACTCCAGGCTCACATCCATCATTAAACCCTGATTATACATCCTCTTCTTATCCGTTTCATCCGTCCCAGTCACCATGGCACCCTCTCTAGTTGACGCTGTCGTTGACTCTTCAACACCTATCACCTTTCCCAAAGATGGGCAGCCTGATGCCAAATGGTCTGCTTATCGTCGTCTTGTCCCGCTGGTGGATGCAGACGGCTACACCTACCTCAACGCCTCTTTTGCTCCTCCGTCAAACCTCATCGTCCACGATGCCCTTACCCGTTACGCCAACGATGCTCTCCATTCTCCGGCTCCCAAGCCACAATGGCAGAATATGGCAATCGAAACACGAGAGTTGATTGCAACGTACATCAACGCCCCTTCTCCTGAGTCCGTGGCATTGACCCGTGACACAACCGAGGGTCTCAATTGTTTCATTCGGGGCATGAACTTTGCCCCGGGTGACAACGTTGTCATCCTGGATTCGGAACATCCAAACCATGCCTACGCCTGGATGGCCATGAGAGCTTCTGGCCTGGAGGTCCGCCAAGTTCCCACGGTTACCATTGCCGAAAAGACAGGCATCGTCTCTGCCGCAAACGCAGACACGTTTGCTCCGTATGTCGACGACCGTACTCGCGCTATTGGTATCAGCTCAGTCATGTTTCATAGCGGCCAACGCAACGACATCGCTGCCATCTCTGCCAGGTACCGACCTAAGGGTATCCACGTGCTTGTGGATATGACCCAGCAAGTCGGCTTCGCGGCTGTTGATGTCCAGGCCTTGGGTCTATCCGCCGCTGCCTTTGGTCTTCACAAGGGCTTGAACTGTCCGACTGGCCTTGCCGCGTTGTATGTTGACCCCAGGGTCATTGCGGAGACCGATCCCCATCCTCCAATTGTCGGTTACGGCGCTGTCCACAACACGCGGGCAGATCTTCTCGTGCCGTCGGATGAGATCACCTATCATCCTAACGCTCGTCGCTTTGAGCATCTCAATGTCAGTCTCGTTGCCACCACAGCTGCCAACGCATTTCTCAAGTTCTATCTCAACGAGATGGGCCCAGAAAATGTTGAAGAACACCTATTCAGCCTTGGAGACGCCCTGAGAAGGGAATGTCAAGACCTAGGCATTAGCATTGTTGGACCAACTTCACGAAAGGAGCATGCTCCTCATTTGTATATCCTAGATGTACATGATCCTCGTTGGGCAGAGCACCTCTGCGAGAACCAAATTCTCGTCACGCCTTATAGGCTGGGCATAAGAGTATCCTTTGGCTTCTACAACAATCTCGAGGATGTCAAAAAGCTTGCTGTTGTGCTCAAATCAGGTTTGGAGTTGGGACTTCCCGTTGGAAAAGTGTAGACGGAAGATGCATCTGTATCTAGAGTGGGAAATCTAAGAGGCCCTTCAGTCTTCATTTCAAATAGATATGGAGGTGGTATCATATACAGTAGCAAATAAAACAGTTTGAATGAACGCCGATGCTGGATGACAGCCTATCTCTATCGTAGCTGGCGATTATATGCCGACCATCAGGTCCAAGAGCTCAGAACAACTCGTATAAATGTGACCTGGCCTGTACCGCCAGACCCCATGCCACACAGCACTCATCTAACGATTGTACAAGATAAGTTGCCTCATGGGGTGTCATGTCAAGTGCCCTCATTGCGCGGTGAGCTTGAACAATACCATATATGAAGATGAGCGGAGCATGCTCGAGGCCATGCTGTGCTCGATACTGCCTGACGAGACATACAACATCCTGTGCAGCAGAAGTGCAGACGGTGAGCGAGACACTCTGGGATTGGGCAGATGCCTCGGTACTAACCCGGTCGAGGTGGAGCACGATTCTTGTGCTGTTAAACAGAATGCTGTGTTCCAATCAGCTTTGATAGTCAGGCCGAGGAGATCATGTAATGAACGTACTATAAAGCCGCAACACTTGGCAGAAGCGAAGTTGTTGGGGGCTCCCATCTGTTCCACTTGATACAGTCCGGCAGCGACTCCTGCCAGCGGCAAAGTTCCAGATCCAGGCCATCGGTAAGAGTGAGACCGGTTATGCCACTGGCGGCAGCTTTTCGAGAAAACAGGGTACAGAGTATCTTTTCAATGGATTTGGATAGCAAGATGTGTTCACTGAAGCTTGTGATCAACCGCTCACGGCTACCAAAAGAGCCTGGCTCGAGCATCCGGGAGATGTCAACACCAGCAGGTAGCCACGGGGCCATGTCTGGGAAGTCCCTACTGCCGTAAGTATCCAACAAGGCTTTGAACAATAAATTAGACTTACGGCAAGCACTCAGTGTGTTCGACTTCACCAGCCTCATCGTACAGCTGAACCGGTCTGCCCAAGATGAGACTGATTATCTTGTCGGATGTGTAACATCCCCAGTATATCCTGCGGCGGATTTCGACATCCTCAGAGGTGGCCAGAGAGGCGTCACTGGCAATCCATTGCTGAGGATCTTTCTGAAAGCCAAGGTCCTGTGCCATGCGGAACGCGATTCCTAGTAAGAGGTCAACACCAGCTAGATTATTGGATAGGATCGATGGCAGTACCTGAGAGCTCCCAACCCTTGGAAAGTTCGCCTTTCCCAATCTGGTAGAAGGCAAGGCATAGGAAGACTTGAACAGCAGTGATGGAAGGGTGCGTCAGGCCCGGGACAATGATGATGCTCTCGGCTGCTGCATAAAACTGCTCACTCATCTGTGATTGTGAATGGTCTGGCAGCATTACAGCCCCCAAAGCACAAATAGCCATCAACAATGGGAGAGACCAATACTTTGACTTGGTTCGCTGCCCAAAATGATCTCTTAGAAAGGCTTCACGGTATATGAACATGAAGTGTGGATATTGCCAGCGGAAAAAATGGTGAAGGGCAGTCATGACGACTTCGTCTTCGAGGTCGATGCCAAAGTGTTGAGCGACATGGTCAAACTGGCCGTCAGGTGAAGTCATATCGCTAGATGAAAAGGGAGGTCCTCCAGTGCGGATGCGATAGATACTAGTGGGACCATGATAAATGAGGAGGCCCTGAGGGCCGGCCTGAAGTCCAAATGGTTGAATCGATTTCATTGGGGTCGCGATTGGGACCTCAGGTTTTTGGGCATCAGTAGAGTTTGCATCAAGCCATTGGTCAAATGACACATTCTCCAGCAGTCTCTCCCTCTCATCTGCCGATGCCTGCTTTACACGCATCAGCAGACTCTCGAGGGAGGCAATGCGGTTTTCCAAGCTGCTGACGTACTGACGGGAAGCTGGTTTTCGTTTGCGATCATCATCACGATATTCGCACGCTTGATGTGCCTGCAGACATTTATCACAAGGCTCCGTGCGCGAGCAGCGAAGCTAGAAGCTGGTTAGTCTCTTGAAAACGCGAGGTGGCAAGTTGATAATCTTGCCTTACGGAACTGGCATCTCTTGCAGCTTGGTATTGCTTAGCTTGGGCGTCATTTCAAGATCAGATCTCCTTACGATATACGTTTGGCTTGTCCAAACTCCATTATTTGGCACAAATGTTGGTGGGATCAAGGAGAAACTGGTGGAGAAGTTAAGAAAGTAACCAGGCATCACGCGTAAGATATCGCGTTAGTCACGTGGGACCAGCACGTGCAAGACTAAGCAGGAAGCGGCTCCCTTCTCGAGAGTAAAATATAAAAAAAATTAAAGCACTACCATAGATAAATTTCTTTAAAACTTGCTATACTATTCAAGTGAAAGTCAAATAATAACGCTGGTTTCTCTGTGCATTAGGTTAAAATGTCGTTTATAGAAGCCCCCCACCCTTCTTTAACAATCAAACACATAATTTATAAACGCACAGAGAGCCTGTATCCGAGACTATATCGCCTTATGGGTCACTACTGGGGGTTATTGAATGGGATCGGAGATTCTCACTCACTAGGGAACAGAAGAAAACAATCAGGGTCAACAATCATTCTAGGTAAAGGGGACCATCGCAACGAAGCAGCTCCAAGGAGTCTACCCTCTTTCGCTCATGGCCAATGAAGGCAATTGTGGCTTTAAGACTCTCTCAAGCCTCTAGCCGTTTTCTATGTACAAAAAAAGTCGTCATGCATCATTCAGGACCCATTTCCCTCACTCGCCAAGCCAACTACCATCCTATCTTCCTTCTCACCAGTTACATGCGATCTCATAGACAGGGCGATGAATAGATCGCTCCATAATGATACCGCAACCTCCCAGAGAAATCTGATCCATCTGGTAGCATGTCTTGTGTCCGTTATCCTTCCAGATGCGGTGGGCCCGGTGTCTACCAGGGTCGACACAGATTGACTGTGCGCGATTGCACGCAGTAAAGTCATAACATCCGCCACCAGTGCCACCAGTCCGGTGAATGTAGCACTTGCCGCAGTCGTTAACGCGGATTTGAAAGTCTTGCCAGACAATGACGTTGGGAGGGGCGCCTCCAGGAGAAACAGTCTCCTGCTGACTCCAAGTGTACATCATGTCGAAAGACTTATCGTAATCGGGGCATGTACCCTGGTTACAGGCACCTGACATGATGGTCACTTCGTCGGTAGTAGAGACTCTGTCATCGGCTGTGTCCAATCCGTGTTCTTTCTTGATCTGGTTGACCCAAGTTCTGTTGTTGCTGATATCGATGGCACCTTCAGGGAAGGCAGGAGGAGTCCAAAGATTGGTTTCATCGGGAATGTAAGTCACCGTAGGAACGGCGGCAGTAGAGGTAGAGGAGGTGGCAGCGAGGGGAGAGGCCTGGACAGAGGCAGCCATAGCCAGGAGAACGGTATTCTTGACGGAAACCATTGTAGAAGCTTAGCAGGTGGAATAGTAGGTAACGATAAAGTAGAGGTGTGCAAGTTAAAGCCGATCAGTTAGAGCTTAAGGGCTGATGATTCTTGTTGGCCTTGGGATATGAAGAACGAGAGGCAGCTGGCAAGCGGTTTTATATCTTTAGCAGACCCAGACAATCGATATGTGGAACAAGTCTTCCACGTCGCACAAGAGGGTTCTTCTCGCGGAAGATAGTCAGCAGTATCCCAGCATTAGGATTCCGATGCTACCTACCCGGCGTGATTACGGAGGCTCTAGGCGAACCTGTAGGCGAACTTGTAAGTACGCTCTCGCTTTCCGAGACAGGGGCTTAGTGATTTCTACCTGGCCCACAGTAACTGAAGAGCAAAGACGCTTAGATGCGGTGTGAGAGTTCATTTCCTATTCATCAAGTATGCGACGATAACGTGTGACATCAACTTCTCTATTTCCCAGTCAGCTACAGAGTAGAACCCGGCCAGACAGGCCACTCTCAAGTGGGCAGCACCTCTAAATGCCTCGCCTCCACTCTTACTTACTCACTTGAACTTAGCCTCCAACATTTGGAAGTTCGTTAACATCGGAGGATTAGCGCTAAGCCGCATCGCTATCGTATAGACAAGGCACATATGGTTGACCTCCTCCTTCCGGACTGAAGCATGTTTTCCATGTAAGCTGGCGGCGCGGAATGTAACATTTAAGGCGGACTAGGCCCGTGCGAGAGCATTTAGCCGCATGGCTGGATACTTGGCAGAGGATCATGCAGGGGTGAAGCTGTGTCTGGTTGGTCAATGGCCTGCCTTCCGAGCTCCGTGTCCGTTTTCGCCGTCGGCTAGACCCGTCTACCCGTCAGCAGCAACCCTGTATCGTTCGCCCTACAGAGCCCAACAAGTTCACTTCATTATTCACGTGGAAGGATTCGATCGTAGTATTTTCTCCGTACCTATCAGGTGATGGATACAATGGGGCTCTGACCGGCCAAAAGTGCCACTCCATAAATCTTGTAATGGAAATGTGACCAGAGCTATGCTGCGCCGCACTGACAACTCCTCGTCGCGGTGAAATGACTGATTCCCACAATAGTTCACTACCCAGTCAGAAAAAGTACCCAAATGAGTTGCCACAGAATTGCCTCTTGTAAGCGTTGGGGAAAACCTGCCTCTTGACAACATTCCTTCTTCCCACACGTTGGGGCCTCATAGCCTGGCTTTGCTTACCCTGGATCTAACAACAACGTCAATTGCGTTATTTCCTCTTAGATCAAAAACACATATGAGCTAGATAGTGATTTCATTATTTAACAGTATCCACGTCGCTAAGCGAGTAGACTACAACAATTATCGAACTTATGCATGTAACGACTTCGTGAGTGGTAAATGATGTACCATGAGAATTGTCGGATATCAAATGCCTAGAAGACTACCATCCCTATTCTCTGTGTTCTTTGTTCAGGCAGGTTGGACCGGATCTATGTTCAATGCGCTGGCTAGAAAGATTTGTCATCTAGGGTGGCGCAGGTACATCGGCAATTCTACTCGATTGGTAACCAAATTATATCAATTGGCTTCGTGACGATCTAGGTCTGGCTGGCAAGAGCTCGACAGCATATGCTCTTATCTTGTGTATGCCTTCAAGAAGCCTCCCTAGGCAGCAAACCAACCCACCTCCATAGCTAGAGTCAATCTTTAGGCAACAAGAACAATATCTCATTGATAATGATCCCTTTGCTGGTCAGCACGGTCATCTCGCTCATCTCTATCCCCGGCCCCAAGAGAACGGTCCATTAGTCGTGGAGAATATCATCTCCGTCAACCACGACCTAACTAATGTACAGTAATCACCATACCTCCGGTCTGCCGATACTTCCGGGCCATCGGCCGTGTGGGGCAGGCAAGGCGCAGTAAGCTTCTCCATCTCTAATCCCTACCATGTCACTTCCTTGCCATGAGGATTTGAATGACCTATCTACCGGGCCACACTCACTATCTATGACACACTAGACTTATTGGGTTTGGCTACACACATATCGCTAACCTCTTACGTCTTTGACGGTGATCGGGAAACACAATGCCTCGTCTCTAGTAGCGAATAGATAGGAAATGTCAATGACTGGATAACACACTTTTGTGAGATCTAGCAATCTCTGTTCAGATTCCATGTGAATTGACCTTGGCGGTGGAGTGGGTAAGACAGACACACCTCCCTCTCTAAGTAGGCACGGTCATAAAATTAAAATAAAATAGTTACTTATTTATAACAGCTTTGTAGAATTTTATATGTCCTTATGATATACTTTTATGTGATTTTAGTATTACATTTTACATATTTTAGCCATTCAGAGTCATTACATTTGAGAGTGCTTAGGCTACGCGCCAGTAAGCTGAGGGGTTCATCGAGTTCGGATCCATGGGAACCTCAGTTTGATGGGTGGTCAATAGGTAGGACCTTAGGTCCCGTCTATTATCAGATAATCGCAGAAAAGTGGAATGATTCTGCTGGCCCTCTCCGAAAGGATATCATACAAGCTCTTAGCCATACCGACTGGACTGTCATCGATATCTTACGTATCGGCTACGAAAGGAGCAACCAAAGAACCGGACTGGACTTCGATTATCCTTTCACGCTCCTCATTTCGGTGGGAGAAGGTTCCACGTCCTGGGGCCCGTCCTATGCCGTGGTGGCACGATACCATCGGACCCTACAGCGCCACGGGGTTAGAGATATCCCAGTTGAGATGAAAGAAGCAGCTCTTGTTCGGCTGAGCGCCCCGCGGCTACATTCGAGAGACGTCACTTACCCGGTCGAGATCAATCACCTTTTCTCTACTAATGTCGGGGTCTCTATCGCGCGGCTAGATCAGCCCGACCGCGAAGGAACCAAGTGCCTCTACCGTCGTGACAGAGGCACCGGCAAGATTTTGGCTTTGGCTTGTCGGCATGTGGTATTGTATGAGCATCAACCTATCGAGGACTATCTCTATGACGAATCAGACCTTGCCTCTCGATGACCAATGATTCAACATGGCGATGGTACCCATAGAGATGTGATGAAATTGATCATCAGCCAGAAGAGATTTAGAGACATCAAAAACGGTCCTGATGAGCATGGACATCCCTGACGATGAGAAGGGAATGGAGATGGGCGTCTTAGATGCCAAGATTTCTCTTCTTGACTAAGCCAATCAGACCTTGGAGACCGCTGAAGACCACACCAGTCGCATCGGTGGTCATGTTCTTTTCTCTCCCAAGCTCAGCAATGAGGTCAATGGCACCTACGCAGTAGGTGTTGAGCGACTACGTGACTGGGCTCTAATTGAGCTCCATGCTGACAAGCACCATGTTCCATTAAATGCGCTTACAAGTCGTGTCGCCGTCGCCCCAGGAGCTGTCGAGGCCATAATAGCAGGTGCTGGGACGGACGGATTCGAGTCCCAGGCGGAGCTCTGGGTTCACTCGACCAGAAACAATCTGCAGCTCGGAGGTACCATCTCGAAAGCTGAGATGAATAAACCCCCTCCTGAATACGAGTCCAAGTCCCTGGACGAGCCCGCTATTATGGTTACCAAGTATGGATGCACCACTAGCCTGATAAGTAGTGCGACGAACGAGGCCATGTCTATCACACGCGAACCCATTGTGCATGCGATCTTCGGGCTCAATTAACCCATCACGGGCCGGGCTGCAACTATAATAAAGAACAGATTCTCAACACATCTATTTGCATACACACATCAGGTCTGAGGGTTAGTGCATTATTGGCTTTAGTAAGATGGAAGCCTCTTAGACTGGATGCAAAAAGTCTATAATATGTTCTTTGTGAGGGCGGGAAAGTAGGATGGGAATATGAAGGTGGCTGTCATGTTGTTTAATTCGTATAGGGAAAGCATCAGCTCATCCCGTCGCGGGTTGACTGGTTTCAAGCAGACGAGAGGGGGCTGTAATGTTAAGGGCGGTACTCCGCGATGATGAAGTCGGTCATTCCTACCAGTCAGCCTCCTAAATGTGTGAAGCGATACTCCCCGAGTGGCCCCATCTTCCAGCATGGGCCGCTATATCGTGACTCAAGTGCGGAACGAGCTTAGTCTAGCAGGATAACGGTACGCCCTATGAGGCCGAAGCCGCATCATTCTCCTTAGAATCGACGTTTCCATCGTCGCCATACCACTAACATTTGGTCGCGGAGCACTCTTTATCTTGCTTATATGATGCTGATTTAAAAAGAGCTTCAAGCACTAGGCCGAACTGGTTGATGCAAAAGATTCGGATCTGTTCTTTATTTTAGTCGCAGCCTGGCCCTCGATGGGCTAACTGAGCCCGGAGACCGCAAAAGATTCGAGCAGAAACCATAACAAAGTGATGAGTAGGATAAGTGAGAAGATATTCTTCAGCTGCCCGATTGCGGAACAAAAGCAGTTCAGAGAATGCTATCTGATAGCACTCCAGAGTCAATGAAGGACTGGATAAGATGGGTACTCCAGGGTTGCAGGTAAATTCTGATAGAGGTATGTAGCTATCGTGACGGTAGAGGGTATTATGGCGTAGGGCGTAGGGCGTCCCATGAGACCGGAAACCGGAGAATGTCCATTGAGAGGCTTTCTCCAACCCCGTTGTTCAAGTGACCCGGAGTTAAGTAACTACTAGTTAAGTCCGGAGCTTGATCATTGGTGATCGAGCCTTGCCTAGGGGTGTGAAGCTTCGGGGCATTTCGGAGCCCTTCCAATCATCGCTTGCGACAACAAGGGTACGAAAACCATGATTCGTACGACTCGAGCGATAGTCCCCGAGATTCCGGGGTGATTTTATCCGAGATATCGATCGTGGGAGGGGAAGCGAATCTCGAGAATTGCTATAGGTTAACAACTGCTGATGTTAAATATTCAAGACCTGATTTAAGTCTTCTACATTCTCTTAGGAGGCAATCCTATGTCTCTTACAGATCCCACGATACCTTACAACTTTCCGTCATATCCGTATCTCCAAGAACCCCCAGGGTGCGCTTTACGATTCAATGCCTGCCAAAGCCTTGCAAGTGAGCTGCCTTTGCGGCGCTGTTTCGCAGCAAGTCGATCTAAAGGCTGGCGATGGCTTGGACATTCCACTATCTCTTTGTCATTGCGATACATGCCGACACACTTCGGGGGTGTTATGCACCTCGTACTATCCCATCTTCGCTCCTGATATTTCTCCTTCCTTGAAGGCCTATCATCCCACTGGAACTTCCACACGCTACTTTTGTGCTACATGCGGCTGCCATTTGTTTCGAGCTGTCAAAACTGAGGGAGAGGGCCTTGATTGGGGAGCCGCGACAGGCGCAGTCAGTTCTCTTTCAGGTTCAAGTCTGGGGCGATTTACATCACACCAATATGTGTCCGACACCAAGGATGGCGGACTCTCCCTTTGGATGAAGAGCTTAGGGGGCCATTTCGAGGGAAGAGAGGCCGAAATACCCAATGCTCAGCCGGCCAGTCCTGCTAGCGACTCCCTCGAAGCTTCGTGCTCTTGTGGCAACGTCAGGTTTCATGTTACTCGCCCCAACGATGACAGCCGTGGGCCACGCCGCAACTTCACCGACCTCATGTTCCCGGACAAAACCACAGACGAACACACAAAGCAGAACCCTAATGATGAGAAATGGTGGATTCAAGGCAATGGCAACAAATATCTCGCCGGAACGTGTGCCTGTCGATCATGTCGCCTCATCTCTGGATTTGAAGTTCAAACATGGGCCTTTGTTCCCAGGGTTAACATCTTTTTTCATGTTCCCGGCATGGATGGGAAAGAATCGATCGTGCCGTTGGATTTTGCGACTCTGCCCCCTGGGATCTTGACGGGCTATTCATCATCAACGAACGTAAGGCGCGAGTTTTGTGGAACATGCGGCGCCACCATTTTCTGGCATGAGAAGATTGCCGATGACGTCGTTGACATTAATGTCGGGCTCCTTCGAGCTACAGATGGGGCGAGAGCTGAGAGCTGGCTCGAATGGTGGCAGGGGAGAGTCAGTTTCGCTGAGGAAGTTAACACTGGAAGAATGGGCCTAGAGGCAAAGGTGGCATCCGAGTTGATCACCGAACTAGAGAATGGGATGAAGGCAGACATTCGCAGTGCTCAACTTTCCTCTACTTAGGATCATCCAAGGCAGCTTTAGATAGTGTAAATGGCTTACATTTTGCTTGAATAATCATGGTCTGTATTGGGGCAGTTCAAGCAGGTGCATTAGCGGACCAGGTCCGTCGCATGTGCTCGAGGATCTCGTCCAACTCCGATAACTCCTCATCTGCCAAGACACCCTGTAGAGATGCCTCGGAAAGCAGGGCTCTCTCTGAGACACCGGGAAGCCTTGTTTTCTCGCCAGTAGAGATCGGCTCAGCACCCACCACATAGCGGAGCAAAGGTCCGGCGCTGGCACTGAGAAACTGACCGATTTCGTCAACAAGAGGAGACTCAATATCGAGAGTCTTTGCATCAATCTGAGCTACAGTCTTGAGAACCTCATAGAATGGATCTGTGGTCGTGTCAGCGACCAGGGAGGTCGGGTTGTTCGCCTCCACCGAGGTCACGTTGACGAAATCATCGACATCTGTCTTCGAATGAACGGGCACAGACGGGATCTTGAGCTCTGGCTCCTGGGGTTGGATGACCTCGGGCTGGGGCTTGGGCTGCTCAACTTGAGGAACAGTGACATCAGTCCCGCCGCAAACACCACTGGAGCTCGTGTAGTATTCTGTTGTCGTGGTGGCATTCTCTTTGGACTCGGACACGACAGGCTCTTCCGGTAGAAAGATATCGTTAGAATCAATCAGCTGTTAAGGTTCTAGTATCACAAACCTTGGACAGGGGCCTTTGGGACAACCTCAAGCTCTGGAAGGCTGACTTGTTCAAGCACCTTGCAAGTGCAGCCCTTGATCGCAAAGGGCTCGGCGACTCGGATAAAGGCAATGTCTCGCGAGCGCTTCTCCGAGCCATCAATCGACTCGGAGGAAGTCACGACACGTTGGCCATAACGGGGTTGGATCTCCGAGGAGCTACTGGCATGGTAGCCGATGAAACACTTGACCTGGGTGGCGGCGCCCAGCTGGTACTCGGCATCGTACACAACATCACCGTCGGTGACGATGAGGTCGGGACGGATGAGCCAGCCTGTGCCGATCTTCCAAATGGAATGGCCAGTCTTTGTATTTTCGAAGCGCGATTCGATCTTGACGATGGCTAAGAAACGCAATGTCAGTCCAGGTCCCTTGCTTGTATTTAGTTGCCACTTACAGCGAATCATGCCAGCGTTTTGGAGGAGAGTCGAGTCCACGCTAGAGAGTCCATCTTTGTCGGTGAAAGAGCTAGACAGCTTCTGAAACCCGGTAGAGTTGGACTCAGTTGAGGTGAAAGTGGTGGAATCAACGACAGCCTTGACTGGCAGCGCTGAGCTCGGCTGACTAAGGGTCCAAGCAACTGGTCGGCTGGAAACGTTTGCAAACGTTGCAGAAGCCATACCTCCTGGCTCTAAGATGTTGGAAAGATAGTGAAGAGTGTGTTTTGTGAGCTGTGGTGAAGATGATGAGAGGTGATGCTATGGGGTTGGGGTGATCAGTCAAACCAGCAAAATCCAGATCTCTTATTAGTTAGCAGACATCCACCTCATTAACGTGGAACTCTCGCTTCTAACCCGATTGAGTTGGAGAGAACCCGCTATTAAAATCATCAGCCAGCCACAGCGGTTACTTGTTCAGCCGTTACCAGGTGCCCAGCCCAAAGAAACAAGTGTGAGTGGTGCGCGGGGTAATAAGCGCCTGCATTCCAGAGACATCTGTGCTGTGACGGGTCAGCTAGCCACATGGTGGGCATGCCATTTTGAGGCGCCAAGCCACATCACAGACCGTTTCTTGGCAGGTAAGAGGGCCTATGAAGTCTAGACCTGGAATCAGTGGAAACCGAGTATAGAAGTGGCGAGCTGGGCAATCTCATTCCAAGCAAGAGGGGCTCATCACGATCTTGCGCCATGTGATGGAGGAGTTGTTCAGCCAAGGGGCTTCCAGCACCAGCAACATACGTATTTGCGTTCGTCAAATGCCGAGAAGCCTGAAAGATATGTGTTCTTATTGATCTGTAAAAGTGAAGTACTTGGACAATCAGCGTACATAAACCTCTCCATCTTCAGCATAAATCTCTCCCAACAACAAAGACATCTAGTCCTTACTCACTATCAACCTCATCTTACTTCAACACTTCTCTCATCATCCAAGTCTTCATAATGTCTTACCCCACGAATGGCGATGTTCTAATCATCCCTGCCTATAGTGCAGAGTCTGAGCAGGCGACCCTGGACATCCAGTGGTCTCAGTCTTTCCGCACCCGCACTGCCCGCTACTATGTCGTCCGAGCCCAGAACCAGTCCAAATGCAACGTCGACGTCCTTCTTTTCGTCCAGGACCGTTTCTACAAGGACGAAGGTAGCAATGACTACATTGGCAAGATTGCCAGGAGGGAAGGCAGTAAGTGCACACCTTAGTAAATCCCTTGGTGAAGGCATGCTGGCCAATGCATTACCCAGACTCTTGGATTGTCAGTATCAACGACCGCTTCCAGTACGGTCAGAAGAACAAGAATGGCGATGGCCGCTGGGTGGCCCTCCATGACAAGGACAACAAGCCCTACCAGGTAAGCAGCTCTTCTGCGTGTCATGACCCGGGAAAACTCACCAACACTGATAGCACCGCTTCATGATTACCACTGTCCAGGGTCAAGCTGCCGAGTGGGCCAAGATCCTTGCGAGGCAGTTCGGTGCTGGAGAGATTGCTGATGCTGTCAGCAAGCTGGGCAACAACTTCATCGGTGACTACCTTCACACTTTCTAAATGCCGTGTGCGACCGAACTGTGTGAGAAAGTTCTCTTGCGGGCAAAGGCTATGTCTAGGAGGGATTTCGTTTCGCTCCTTGCCCACTCGGCACTCTAGTTAAGTCAAGTAATGTGCCAGTACTTGGATGGTCTTTTTATCACAATCGTAGCCACAACGATGTTGCAGTAAAGGCTTGATAGGCAGTGATGTGATCGTAGGCTGGGACTCCTCTATCAGACCGTCCACCATTAGCCATACGTTCTTCCATAGGAGTTTTCCTCCAACATTATCAGCTCCTTGGAGGGGAAGTTGTCAAGATTGACGTTCTTCAGGGCATCGCTTTCTGGCACATCGGCAACCTCCCCAAACACGTCGTCAAGCTCAAAATCATCCCTGAGAACCTCCCGGGTGGAGAGCATGAATGATCCAAATCGCCTTCTCTGTACCAGCTTTCGTCTCCTTAGCCACCACCTCTCAATCCATTCTTCTTTAGGAGTCTCGTTTCGCCGCAGCAAGTTCAACTGATAGTGCAAAGGGTCCCTTAGCCAGAACTGCGTGATGTAGATGTTCGAGCAGAAGACCCTAGAAAGCGCACTACCCTGACGAACAGCGTTGTGGCATAGTTTGCTCAAGATGCTATTCCATGACGTCTGCCTTGTTGCGCCTCTAAGTGCAACGCTGCGCAATTCGAGATTCTCGAGATTGGGGTGACGCTCCATGAAAAGCAGCAAGTCGCTGGAATCAATGCAAAGACCACGAACTACCAGAGTCTTCAGTAAAGGGAAATGAGGACCCAACTCGGCGATGAGCTTGAAGACTGCGCTGTATTTGTCAAGTCTGCACCCTCCATTGTAGGACTCATACTCTAGAGTTTGGAACATATGCAGGTCCAACGTCTCAAGGTTGGGCATATGTCGCAGAAGAAGGGCGATGCCGGGAAAGTTGTCTCGGCAGAGGGCTTGCGGCATAGTGTCCCCGTAGCGACCCCGTATCTCGGACCCTTTCTCAACAGGAATACCAGAATCATGCTCCGGATCCGAGTCCCAGTCACTATCATCAGTGTCTGCCTCATCTTCCGTTGCGACGCCGTGAATGTCCTGCCAGTCAACCTCGTCCCAGATCTGCTGCCACTGTATTCGCTGCCGGCGTCTCTCCCGACTACCAACCTTCTGGCCATAGACCCTTTCCAACTGATCCCAACCGTGGTCCATTCGGGTGGAGAAACTCAAGGATACGCATTTGAGCAGACTCAATGATCCAGCAAGACCGAGACTAAGCAGTCCTGGTAGTCCGACCGTTATATCGTAAGATGGAACACTGCAACCTGTCGTGTTGCTGAATATGTACAAATTGCGAATTTTGACGCCGCTTTGGCACAAGGCTGTCATTGTCAATCGGTAAACTCGCGAAGCCCAGGCCCAGAGTTGCTGCCTGTCTGGGTGTTCGATGTGGCGAGCAACAGGTCTCGAGAATAGACCCAGCCCGTCCACGAAACGTGCATCCAGCTCTATGGTATCCAGTGAGGAATCTTCCTGCCATTCGAAGACCGACGCAAGTCGGTTGATGATCTCATCCTCCGCTGAGACTGGGAGGTCATATGAGTTTCTGTGAGCCTTCATCCACTCGAGATTGCATTCTAACTTCTTTGATTGCAGTTCGGTGCACTGAGTTGGACCCTCCAACTGGGTGACAACACAATCACCATGTCGGTTCGCAAGGGTAGACTCAGGTGGGTAACATAGCCCAGTAGCCTGCAGTTGCTCAGCTGAAGTAATCGCAAGCGTCTCAGCCATGACTCGCACATGGCGGACATGACGGCCCAGTAAGTTGTGTCTGCGGAGAGCTTCGAGAGAGGATAGGCTTGAGGGCGTAAGATTTGTCGTCTGGCGCGACAGGAAGCCATGGAATCGTAGTCCAGAGGCCAATACACACGCAGTCTTGTTTACCAGCCTAAGGCTTTGCACGGACTCGAGCGGTAAATGGTCCAAAATGCGGTCAACGAGCTCTTGTGGAAGATTCAAGAACGAGACGTGATTAGAGTCCATGGCTTTTTCTCTGGTCTGTTGGGAATGTTGAGAGAGGATAAGGCGGACGATAGGGAGTTTTGATGCTGTGCAGGGCGCCTTGGGTAGCCTTTAAGAATCTTGATATGATGAAATGAAGGCATCACGGAACACGGTCTTTGAGAAGCGCGTCGCGTCGTCTCTAAAGTGGGGTTGCTGACCGTTGCCCTGACCAATCAGATCGAGCTGCTGTTTAACGCTGTTTCATGTCACTTTCAACTCCAAGTTGTGAGGAGGCTGTTCCGGAAAGGTGTTTGTGGAGTAGCCGTGCCAGAGAGAATGGCCCAGCGCAGTGACGCGAAGGACGTTGATGTTTTTGATCTCATGTCGACTCAAAACTGACAGGATCACATTCTTGTGAATGTTGGATCTAACTATGATGAGGCCGTTGGGTAGTGTCTGGGTGAAAACAAATATGTGCCGACAACTAGCTATACCGTTGAAGAGCTTGCGGTGATCAAATCTGATACGTAGAAATCCTTAATCTAAACAGCAATATCAACATAATGAGCCACATCCGGCGTGAGTTATCATTAACCAGGAATTATTATTTAGTGTATTATCGACAGAGTAGATACCCTACAGAACTTGTACTCTTTCTAGGTAGTCAGCAGTCTCGCTTCTTCATCAACATGCCAACCCCTGGCGACCCTCTATCAGCTCGCCATCACTACCAGTAGCCTTGGATGTGGTGTTCTCATAGGGTCTTTTGGTTGAATCTAGACTTTGGAGGTAGAAATGGCCTATTTGACTTCGTGTTGCTGAGGTTTGAGTATCGTGTCGTCGCTGAAGATCTCGAAGGAGGGCGTAGAAGAAAGATGTGTTGGCAACTATGCAAGCGCAAAGGATTTCAACGGCGGCCCACTGTAGTCACATTAACAGCCAAGCCTTTCAAGAGACGGGGAGGTTGTCGCACAATTGATCGAGACTTCTGCGATAACGATTGGTTCAGGATGAGAGGTAGACGCAGTGTCGTAATCACAATTACTACGCCACCAAGACTGAATAGGAATCCAAGTTGGAGTTTGCTAAGATGTTGTTAGCAAAGGAAGCGTGAAACTTGAGAGCGAAACAACGTTTTCAGATCCAGTTGCACGGTTCGCAGCGTGGGAAAAGGTAGGACAATAAGCGCGATATCGGAGACTATGTTGAAGACGCCCATCGTGATCAAGTTGGCAAAGGCTCTAGAGCAAGCAGGTTCTGTAAATTGTCAACTTTGCCGTGTCGCAAGAACGGTAGATGGGGGGTGCTAGCATGGGACATACGTGAACTCTTAGGACCAAGCTCCCACATCCTAGCAATATTAGCAGTGTAGTCGATGAGCACCCACCAGGTACCTTACAAAGACATGGGTCGACACTCTAGCAGGGTGGTGATAAGCACTGCAATGTAGCTGAGGACGATGCACCACCAGAAAGCTCTGATCACAGCCTTGCTGCTGACGAATCTGGAGTAGAAGGAGAGGAGACTAAGCTTAAGACACCACAAACTATGCCGGTTAGCATCAACCAAAGGACCATATTCCAACGAGACCATACAAGAGGGCGTAGCAGAGACGCGACGGAATTAGTAACTGAAGCGACGTGATCCGATCATTTTGTATGTTCTCGACACTCATCCCTTGCGAAGCAGCCTCATCCTTAGTTGGAAAGTCCCGACCGTGACTTGGGTTGAGGGTGAAGGATACGCAGATGCAGGTCGTTCTGGCGATGAGGGGTAGAAGCGAGAAGGCCATCCAGACATCGTCTTCGTGCCATGTCCTGTGGCAGGTTTGGTGTACTTTGCATCGACGAAAGGCTCGGTATGCGCATCGGAGCAGGATCAGCGATCCGCAGATCGTCGTAACGGTAATATCGAAGGCGAGATCCGACGTCAACGCCATGGTGAGGTTGTGGTTCATTCAAGATACGGGCGTCACCACCCAGGCCAACAAAGAAGGCTTGTGCTGCAATTATATCCCCCTACCACACGTGGCCTGGACGTGTCACCTGGAAATTGCCTGCTGATGAACCGTTCCTAACCACCTCGGCCGACCCAAAGACGGTTTGGTAAAGCCCGTTAGGTCAGGGTCGCTTAAGCTAGTCTTGCGGTTCCGGAGGATGGCTTGTCACAGAAAACGCCATCTGTCAGGGGAGAGAGTCAGTGCGGCTCCCGTTTCCGGTTGAAGAACCGTTGGCGTCTGTCACTTTAGCTACATCCACGTGGACATGGCGCCATCAAGCCAGACCATCTGTACGTAGTACATAAGGGTACCCCTGAGTGGGAGGTGACACATACTCCGGAGTTCATCCTGAATTGCCGGCAGCCCCGGCCTTGTCAGTCTACAGGAACTAGCTTATGATAGAAGGGGCCTGAGCCCGATATTGGCTCCTCGCCAAGGTTCGTCAGTTCAGCTTTTGTTGATGCGGGGTTTACCCCGTGAATATCGAGTAATTCCCCACCACTGAATGCCCAGAGCTGGAGGTCCCCAGGGTCCATTCTTGACTGACTCGCTCACCCCTGCTCTGCTTTGACTGTGTGGCTTTACTAGCGCCCCTTGGCGGGACCAACTTCTAAAGTTCATGATCGTGGCAGGCAAGTCTCTCGCTTAGAGAAACCACTAACAGGATACGGATGAGGTCAACCGTGTGCTTGGACCCCGAGACTCAAGGTGCTTCTTAGGGACTCATGCGTAACTGGTGAGCTTGGGTCAAATCGGGTGACACTTCCGATGCGTCTAACCGTCTTCATGCCTGAAGCTTCGCACCCGAGACATCCTTACACCAAGGGTCTTTGAATAGCGTTTGGCAGCTCTCTAGGAAGCGGTCCATGCGCCGGCTGAGACTGGGGACAATCAGAACAGCTGCCTTGGCGAACATGAGATGAAAGAAAGAAGCTGCCGAGTAACCAGAGTCTAGGCTTGGTTATCGGCATGTATCGACATGAGATCGGGAACCCGTTCCTTTCGGCCCATCGAAAGAGTGCAAGGCATTCTGAAAACCCACGTCTTGCATCTCAAAACGGCAATTCGCTCCCCTGATGTGTTCCACACGCGTGGGTCCCTGGTTGTTGGCGATGTCCGTTTAGAGTTCGTACTCTCAACCAACATGCCGGCAATCTCCTCATTGCCTTTTGTCGTGACCCACCGCAGAGGGGTCTGACCGTTGGCATCTCTTGTCTCAACATCAGTTCCACGCTCATGCGGCGATCTGGTTGTAATCTGACACACGCCAGATGCTTCATAGGATACCTAATGAGGAGCGCTGATACATATCACTCACATTCCTGGCCTCCTGTCGAGCTTTATCCAGAGAAAAGGATTTATCACGTCAGATTGGCTTTCTGCCAACGATAAGAGTGTTGGGGCAATGTCGCCCGCTGTGTCACCTGCAGCTCCCGCATCAAGGAGGAGCTTGCAAGCCACTGGCTACTGTCCGATTTTAGCTCCCCGTGGGGGATGAGATCTCTTATCTATTCACCCACATTACACAGAGGGGGGCAAAGCATCATATGTTGTCGCCAATGTTATACCGCAAGGCAAGAGATAAGAGTGATCAGTCCCTATCAACTACGTAGTCAAGGAACCCACTGTTTGTGTAAAACTGTACCTCTCTGACTGGGTTGCCTTGATCTGCCCTCGAGGTATGCTATGAGGTTAAATTATTTTTCAAGGAACCCACTGTTCTCGTGATTCATGCCCCCTTGGCCAATACTGTCTCTACTTGAGATGAATAAGTGTTCGTTAATCATCATTAGTGCATATCCTAACCTTTCATCTTGCCACTTGTCAGCACCCATCCTCTCTGCTCAGACAGCATGAGTTCTTCCTTGCTCTCCTAGACGGGGTCCATCGTAGTGATGTCACCAACCACAAACAGAAAGTCGACATGGCGGGTTACACCAACGTTGAATCGCCGAGCATCTATGACGAATCCTGGGCCGGACTCCTTGGTCACCGTAGTCAAGAAGATTGCCACGTCTGCTTTCTTGCCCTGGAAGGAGTCGGCGGCGCTGACCTCGGCATTAGAAATACCCTTGTAAAGGGCCGAGTCCTTGGTGCTCTTATCCAGCCGCTGCCCCATAAGCCCCTCGAGGTTGGCCTTGGTGGCCCTGTAGGGCGAAACCACCACAAACTTGGTCCCATGCGCCTTGGTGAGCGTCTCCATCAGCGCCAACGCTATCTCTGCCTGCCCGTAGTTGACACGGGAAGTGTCAATGGTTCTCACTGCCGTATGAAGGCAGTTGATGAAGACGGGCCAGATCTTTCCCGTTAGAGAGGACTTGATTTCGGGGAATTGCCGACGTACCCAGCTTTCAAGTTGAGGAGCACCGGGTCGTTTGCCAACGGCACATTGGTCGCCGTATTTAAACTTGTCGCCAAGCTCCGGGTAGAAGATCTCCCTTGCCAGATCGAACCCCCCATTGACGATACGGTCCTGACGCTGTGAGCTCCAGCACGGCCATTGCATGCGCATTACGCACTCCAGAACCGAGATCTCTTGATGCTTATTGAATAAGTTGAGAGGGCCGCCTGTCCAGCTCTTCTGCCCAAGGTCATCACGCAAGGCGGCAGTTGTCGAATATCGCCAGTAAGAACAAGAGGTCTCCCGTCGAAACAAGGGACCAAGGCTTCAGGCATCGACATGGCGCCGGCTTCATCAGGGAATGTGGACATTGCTTTGTCCCATGCCCAGTCTGCGAGAATATCATTGGTAGATGCGTGCGTGGTGCAACACACAACATCAGCGACCTGCAGTATCCGGGTGGCAAGGTCTCGGAAGGTCTGGCTATGCTCAACATTCCAACCCTTTCGTTTCTGGAGGGTGTCCTTGAGATTCATGATCTTGGTGTCCTTCTCCACGTCTTTGGCCAGCTTGTACAACGCTGGCTTGAAGACTCTCTGCATCCAGTCAATCATAGACAGTGGATGCTCTCAGTTGTCATGAGTTGCATCAACCGGTCCTTCTCCCAGGGCATAGGCCTTGCCACATAGCTCATCCACCTTCCACGAGAATCCTCGGACGACAACCGGCATTGGCTCCTTGACTTTCCCGTAGGCGAGGGAAGCCAGCTTGTTCACACGCGCGGCAATATTGCTGGCAGCAGCGTGGGTCGGTGTGCAGACAATGACAGGTCTTACACCTATCGCAAGCAGGATTGTCGTAGCCATCAAGTCAGTCTTACCGGAACCATCAAAACCAAGAATCGACAGGATGCCAAGGGGATCCGTGCTGAGAACATCCATGGAAGCTACTCTGTCTTTGCCATGAACCCAATCGAGGATTGCCCTCTGCAGCTCCTCACGGTGTCGGCCAAGGAAGCTGATGCGGCGAATGGGTTTGAATGCATCCGCCGCAAGAGAAGCCAGAGATTATCCTTGAGCGACGTCTCGCTGCAAGGCACGATCTTCGGGCTCAGTTAACCCATCAAGGGCCGGACTGCAACTATAATAAAGAACAGATCTTGAACACATTATAACATCATGACCCGATGTTAACACAGTGGCCTATTTAAACTTCTGCAGCAGCAGAAGAGTCACACCTAGCCACATCGCTGCAAGGCACGCTTATCATTGACCTCTTGAAGCTTCAAAAGCTGCTCCTTAGTGAGACTCGCCCCAAGATTGGAAGTCTTGGCAGGCCGGAGGCTTGGTGAAGGAGCTTGACCTCGAATCGAGGCAAACTTCAACCAAAGACAGCGAGATCGACCTCGGCGATGGTGGTGTTGGCAATTGACACCAAGTTGAACGCTCGGCCAATTGCCGCGAGTCGGGGAATGGCTGTGACCTCCTGCTTTGAGAAGACAAGGTGGACCATCTCCTAGATGGAACCCTTCTCTCCCTCGGACCAGGAGTTAACGGACTTGACCTCCCTGAAACGGGTCGTTTTCTTGGCGCTATCAAGAGGACCAGGCCGGCAGCAGTCAAGAACAAGACGTCTCCTATCAAAGAAGGGGCCAACGTTTCAGGCATAGAGATAGCACCATCTTCATCGAGGAATATCAACTCGCCGTGTCTCATACTCGGCCTGCAAGCATGTTTTTGGCCGGCACACCAAGCGCTATATAACATTCTAAATTATCATAAATTATTACTACTAATAGTCTAATATTTCTTGCTACTAATCCTCACCTAATACCCGTACTAGTCTAGTAAGATCATGATCCCCAAAGAGCCGAAAACTTCCGCCACCTACTTTGGGCCGAAGATGGAGCCTCCTTCGATGGCTCTAAACCACCAGATCAACATCCGACTCGAGCCTCGGACCATCCGAAGCTTGAGATGGAGTAGTTTCGCCACAAGCGAGCTTCAGCTTCCCGCCGATGCAATCAAGGAGGGAAACCCGCCGACGGTCTTCGAGTTCGCCGTCCAAAGACCTGCTGTTCACGATGCCAGCTGTTCAGGACATTTGGACCTCAGATGCGCAGAACAGGTGTTATTAATTCCTGCCAATTATCTAGCCAAAAGAAGACCTCCATCTCTGTGGGTTCGATTTCATTCCCCTTCCCTTTCAAATGCACACTCATTTCTGAGGGCGAATATAGACCACACACTGGTGTCTGATCTGGTCTAAAAGCCACTTCAAGTAGCTTTCCCCCCTCTACTACTGAAAATCGGAGAATTATAGTCCTCATCAGTGCCTAGGTGTGTATTTCATCCATTACAGAGCCCATTTGAAGAGGGGACTCTTCTCTCCCATCTGCATCAACTCTTCATCAGTGTATCGCTCTCGGATCTCGTCCTCAGACATCTGAGCCTTCCTGGAATTGTCTCGCTTGAGTAGGAACTCCAACAATGTCGCCGCGATGATGCCAGCAAGTCCAAAAGCAAGGGATGTGCCATATCCAGTTGGGTATCGCGGAGCCTCTCGATCGAGGTAGATGTATGATCCAATCAGGCCACCAATGTTTCCAACACAGACAAGAAGACCAATGTTGACTGATCGCTTCGCCGGATCAGGAGTGTTGGCGACATTCCAGGCATTGACGCCAGGGAGAATAGGATACATGCTGTCATGTCGTTAGAATAAATACTCCATCGTGAAAGGAAGAGACTTACCCAAAGCATGCCAAGCAAACAGCAAAGTAGCAAGCAGCAATGCTATTTTCGACGTCCCCAGACTTGGCAAAGAGAATGATGAAGGCGGTGACGAGACAGCACTGGGGGCCGAGGATGAAGGGATATCGCCAGGAATACTTGTCGGCAAAGATTGCAAACACGTAGGCCGAGATGGCGCCCACAGCATACGGAGGAATCGTCATCAGCTGTGCGTGGGAAGAAGTATAGCCCATTCCCTTCAGAATGCTGGGCATGGTGAACTTCATGGCGTAGTTGGGTACAGCGTTGGACCAGTTGGCGAAGAAAAGGAGCCAGATCTTATAGTCAAAGAGAATATCTTTGAAGATTGCCCAGTTGAAATGGCTGTGGTTATCCTTGTAGTCTCCTGGCATGGTGGCACGGCGGCTAAGCTGGCGAAGTTCGAGGTATCGGATCTCGTCGGCGTCGAGCCATCGTGTAGACAGGGCAGGCGAGTCGCAGAGGAGGAAGACGCACATGATAGCGACAATAACTGTGAACAGACCTTCGATGATGAAGATCCATCGCCAGCCCTCGAGACCTGCCACGCCGTCCATCTTGGCGATGGCGAATGCAAGAAGGCCAGAAAAGGCTCCACCTGTAGCAGCCGATGTGTAGAGGATCGCGATTCGGACTTGTGTCTCGTTGGGAAGATACCAGTTGGAGATGATAAGGATCGCGCCGGGGAGAAAACCTGCTCTATCAGGAGGTTAGTTGAGTCGTCTTTTGCCAAGGATCGTCGACTTACTCAAAGATACCAAGCAAGAAGCGAATAGCCAGAAGACCACCGTAGTTCTGAACGATT
This sequence comes from Fusarium vanettenii 77-13-4, assembly GCF_000151355.1. Classification (NCBI taxonomy): domain Eukaryota; kingdom Fungi; phylum Ascomycota; class Sordariomycetes; order Hypocreales; family Nectriaceae; genus Fusarium; species Fusarium vanettenii. The sequence continues at coordinate 905,259 of NW_003315870.1, read as the reverse complement.
CCGGTCAAGGTCATGATGGTACCCCAAGCAAAGACAATTCCTCCTATGTACCAGGAGGGTCGCTTAAACTTGTGAAGGAGCATGTTGGAGGGGACCTCTGCGTAGAGATTAGTCCAAAGGTTCTTCTGCTTCTTGCACATTGACAGACTTACCACACAGGACGAAAGGAATAAAGAAGATGGCCACGACAATGTTGTATTGGATGCCCTTCAACTCCAAATCCTCAGTCATTCCCTCGATTTTGGCATTTCCTACCACCTGTTAGCCACGCCGCCACGCCACGACTCAAGATACTCACCAATGTTGGTCTTATCCAAGTACGCGATCAGATACAACAGCACCAGCATTGGGACCAATCTCAGCTACAGACCGTTAGCCAAACACTTCTAGACAACATTGAACGATCGACCTACATCAACTTTGCGGATGATGGCCTTCTTGCGATCTTCCGGGAACGTCCTAAGGAAGTCAAAGTCTCCCTCCGAGAGACCGCCCCTTTGGTGCTCGCTGTGCATGATGCCAGACTTTTCGTGCGAGACACGCTCGACATCAATCTGGGTAGCCATGATTGAATTTCGTAGACTTGAAAAATGTGAAAACAAGAGTGTTGGGCGGTAGAGCCTGGGGTGAGAGAGCAAGGACGGGGCAGCCGGATCGATCTTTATAACAGGCGATCTCACAGATCCCTGCTTCACCAGACAAACTACCGTCAGAGACGAAATGAGACCACTGGAACTTTGCAAATTCTGGACTCATCCGAGTTCCCCAGAATCTCTGACTCCAAGTGCGGAGAGGCGTATCCGGGGAAGCGGGGGATGGGTCGACCCCGATGCTCGGACAAGAAACTTTTGGCAAGGTCTGCTAGTCTAGGGCGTGATCCAAGACTGTCACCGCGTTGAAATGGTGGAGAGGTTGATTGCCGCTTGTTGGCGCCGTCCCGAGGCACATGAGAGGGGAATCCGGGAATCCGAGAGCGTTTCCGAGAAGCCTCTTCGGACTCCCTCCGGAAATGTCATCTTGGCGCGAATGGTGGCAAGACTGCCCTCAGTAATGGCTTCACTTTCACCTTGAACTCCGGGTCTCTTCGGAGAAGATGAGAGACTTTGAACATGATCGGCCTTGTGTTCAGAGGCCGAGTCGCGAGCTGCTCTTCAGTTGATTCATTATAAAAGAAGGTATTCAGACTCAAAGGTAACCATCTCTCAATCCAACATCACCAACATCATCACAACAACTTCAGCTTCTACACCATAAAAACACTCTCATATCTCCACAAAAACATCTCCAACTTGCCCATCATGTCTCTCGATCTCAAGGGTCTCATTCCTGCCCCTGTCACCCCCTTCACCAAGGACGGGCGGGTCGACTACGACGCCATCCAGCGACTTGGCGCCTGGCTCGGAAGCATCGACGGCGTCAAGGGCCTCGTGGTTCTTGGACACGCCGGAGAAGGTACTTTTCTGACCCAACAGGAGCAGGTCGACGTCATCAAGGCCTTTGTCAAGTCGGTCAACAACAAGGTTCCCATCATCGCTGGTATCACTGGTGAGGGTACTGAGGTTGCTGCTCTCGAGGCCAAGCGTGCCAAGGAAGCTGGCGCTCAAGCTGGTCTTCTGTACCCTTCTCACGGCTGGCTGCGATTTGGCTACCAGCCTGGTGCTCCTCAGAATCGCTACAAGGTTGTCTATGAAGTGTCCAAGCTTCCCCTCATTCTCTTCCAATATCCCGACAACACCAAGGCCACCTACAACCTCCAGACTCTCCTCGACATTGCTGCCCTCCCTGGTGTTGTTGCCATGAAGAACGGTGTCCGAAACATGCGCCGCTGGGACACGGAGATCCCTGTCTTCCGACGCGAGCGCCCCAACGTTCCCGTCCTCACTTGTCACGACGAGTATCTTCTCCACACTGCTTTCGACGTGGATGGTATGCTCGTCGGATATGGAAACATTGCCCCTGAGCCTCTCATTGAGCTCATCAAGGCTGGCAAAGCTCAAGATTACAAGAGGGCCCGCGAGATCCACGACCAGCTCCTCCCCGTCACCAAGGCTGTCTACCACCGCGGCTCGCATATGGAGGGTACCGTTGCCCTTAAGCATGCGCTCGTTGCCCGGGGAATTCTGTCACATGCCACCGTGCGATCTCCCCTCCTGCCGCTCCCCGATGGTGCTGAGGAGGAGATCCACGAGGCCATCTCATCAGCATCTCTCAGCAAGGTTGCCTAGATAAGATTGATGTAGAGTTAATAATAGACATTTCGTATTTTTTTATTAAGCCCAGTGTAAATTCTTGATTCCATCTAAGTCTAAATCAGTTGAAGAGGAGCCCAGAGTGCGTTTAAGACAATTCATTTCCGTGATCATAATTTACATGCACTGTGGCACCCAACAAGACTAGATTACTGGGCCATTCTTGATCGACAATGAGTAGCTCTTATTCCTTTGCTTTTTTCAAGCCTTAGGGTCAATTATTTGGTAATATGGCGCCGTGTGGCTCGCTCCCAGACCTGTCGCCTTCGAAAGGGGGCTCTGCTGTCTCGAGATGTCCTACATTAGAAGAGTCCACTTTACCATTACCCTCCAAGGGCAATGGGTCGGTTTGTCAATAATATACGCAGAGAATATGCAAAACTATCGTGATCTTATATTTAGAACTCAATTTTCATAATCATGACAACTTCGTCAGAGTTGATCACGACTAACAGTGACCGCCCGTAGCGAGTCTCGACTTCTGAACATGATCTCATCATTCAGGTGATTTGGTCACAGCCTTCACATCCTGGCTTCATACCTTTACAGAAAACCTCACATTAAGCCAGTAAAAAGAGAACTTCGAGTCAGCTCACTCTGCCCTGCACTGGGTTAGTTCGTATGCAGGAAGCTATTGATGGTGTCGACCATCCCCTCACCGGAAACTAGTGCCGATGTCGCCCCCGCGTTTTCACAAACTAGTGGAGAGCCATCTGTATAAAGTACGGGTCTCGCCCGCGTTTCCGGACACCCATGACTGCTCCACTCTCCAGTCTCCGAGATGCTCACCCAGTTCTCCGGCCTCCCTAATCCGGAAACGCAGAATGAGCCACGATGACGACCCCCAGCTCCGTCCATGCTTCCACTCCTCTCTCCGAAACTTCATCTATCGCCGGTACAAAGCGATCTCTCCCAAAATCGCCAGAAACGCGTCGTGAATCCGAAAATCGCCGGAAGGGCCCCAAGACCAGACGAGCATGCGATCACTGCAAGGTCAAAAAGCTCAAATGCACCGGCACATTACCATGCGATGGATGTTCCAAGAAGAGCATCGACTGTCATTATGACACCCAGTACCGGAGAGGGAGGCCACCGACTCCTCCTGTGTTGCCACGACCTGACATGTACATGAGTCCGGAGAGCAGGTAAGCCTAAGTGACGCGTACTAGAGACTATAGGCCAACCTTTCAGTCATCAACAGAACGCATTCTTCGCAGACGAAACCTTGGCCTCGCGCGCCACTTCTCAAGGTCCGCCAGGGCTAGAGACGGCCGAAATCGAAGGCCAATTCTTCGACCCTACTTCAAACCTCACATTCATCCACCGGGCGTGGAAAAGGCTTGCTCTCCAAACTCAGCAGGCAGAACCCGGTGTCTTGACCGGATCTGAGAACCTTCAGCCGCTCATATCAGCCGGAGACAAGCCTTTCAGCACAAGTAACGAAGGCGGCCTTATGTTTGTCGACCAAGCTGCAGCCTATGAACTCTTCAAGTTCTACTTCGACAACTGTGTTGTGACATATCGTGTCTTGAACCAGCAATACTGCCACTCCTGGCTTGGGCATGTCCTGAGCAATGTCCACAACGGCCAACCTCTGGAAGTTGGGCTAGGCCATGCAAAAGCGGCGATCGTTGTGAATATCTTGGCCATTGCAAGCCTTCGTCAGCACAAGATATCCGAGACGTTCTCCGCCGACGAGGGAACCTCCTTTCCACTGCAGCAGAGCGAACGGTACTTCCTCTCAGCGTCAGACCTCACTGCCAGGGAAACTGGATTGCCTCGGTTGGAATCAGCCCAGGCGAGAATTCTGCAGGTGCTGTATCTGCTCCAGACCTCGCGCATGAATCAGGCCTGGTATGTATTCGGTAACACGGTACCCATTGTGTCTGCGCTAGGTCTACATCGCAAATCTCACCGCTATCGTAACGGAGGTCGCCCACAGGTGGATTACATCATATCCGAATGTCGAAAGAGGACTTTCTGGGTTGCCTACACTATCGACAAATACCTCGCGGTGGTATTCGGCCGGCCTAGGTTCTACCACGACAATGACATCGATCAAGAATATCCTGACAGGGTCAACGACGAGGACATGACACCCCAAGGGCCATCTCAGTCAGAACCAGCGATGGATTGTCATATTGATTCTCTCATATTCCATGCGAGGTCCGTATTCCTTCTTCAGATCAACTACTCGACAGAGCTAACAGTACTATAGAATTGCAGCAATCATCGAAAACGTATCTCGAGAAGTCTACTCCATCAAAAAGATGCGCACCGAAGAGCGTCTCGCATCGGCACAGAGCTTCACCGAGAAACTGCACGAATGGCGACAAGCCCTACCACCTCACCTCGGAACCGTCCGACCCTCGAGCCTCATACCAGCATTCTCCAGACAAGTCACAGCTCTGAAGCTGGCGTATTGTCACGCGATCATGCATACTACTCGTCCGTTCCTCTTGGATCATTCGGAGAATGCCAGTCCGGCGTTGGAGGCATGTGTGACAGAGTGCATCGGCGCGGCGAAACTGGCCCTTGAGATTGTTGACCGAATGTTCTCCGAGGCCACCACTGTCATTCATTTCCTTTGGTGGATGCCTTACGTCACGTTCTGCGCGCTGGCTGTTGTGTACGTCTGGGAGATCCAACAGAAATCAGGCATCTCGGTGAGCAATGACAATATCTCGCTGTTTGCCTTGGCCGAGCGATGCCAGAGTCATCTCGCAAAAGCCATATCATCCGATTCCGCAAGTCGGAGGTACAGCATCATCATCGAAGAGCTACGACAAGAAGCGAGGCACAGTCCTTCCCAGAGCTCCATACGAGCGGTGCAATCCCAGCAAGAAACACTAATGGCGAGTGGTGATGACGAGCATAGGTCAAGTTCAATGCTTGATGATGAACTTGGTTCAATGTTTGGTGATCAAGGCGAATCAACAACTAGCTTTCAGTCCATGTTGAATGCATTGAGCCAGTGGCAACCAACAGATTGGCTCGATCTTGATTCTTCGGTGAGTGCTGCCTGGATCGAGTCGGCGGTGATTGCTAACCTCCCAAAGGCATTCAGTTTTTTCTCACAACTAGAGGACTCTATGATTTATTAAGAAATCTAGTAGTATAGCATATCAATCAAAGTACACACAAGTTGTGGAGACTCCTTTAGCATCTCATCTCGGGGTTAATTAACTGCCATTCTCCCACTAATTCACACAAAAGTTCAGGGCATTTTCATGACCCTTTTTTCCCTCAGAACACCCCTTGCGCTTGTGAAACACAGGTTGCCAGTCTCAAAGGAGGCAGGCTGAGCCACATGCCATGGTAGGGCCAGGGTGTGGCGCGGATACTCCACGCCACAACTCCTAATCAGGAGCATGCCACCAGGCTCTATTACCTCTCAGCTTTTCCGCGAAAGATCTAAAGTGAACTTTGTTAAGGCTCTTATGTTATGAGGAAGCCTAGAATGTGACCATATTATGGACTCCAAGCATGCAGAAACACCAACTGGTCCCAGTAGAGCCATACTCTCTCGCTGCTAGTACACTATCTGAGTTGGCATTTATATCAGTGTCATTGTGCTAATGTCTCATCGCAAGCTAAGTACCTAGCTGAAGGGAGGCACTAGCCCTAATTGGTCCAGGCCCTGTCGAAAGCATAATGGGAGCTTTCGCGCAGGAAAATGATATTCTTTGCAAGGCATAGTAAAAGATTTCGGTAGTAATTGGAACTTAAAGTGAGAAGGGAGATAGCACGTGCTGGGATGGCCATGGCAGGCATCGCGTTCGTGGTGACCGGGTCGGCAGGGTAGGTGGACTCAAGATGTAGCCTGGCTTTGGAAATGCATTCTTGCTTCCAAAAATACGCCGATAAGTGGCTCAGCTTTTCGTTTTCTACTTCTTTATAATAAGAAGAGATAAAGCTTTCCTAGAACATAGGTTTTAGAATCATTCTTCAGATGCATGTGACTTCTATGTTGCGCTTTTTATCATCACATTCACCCAAATCAGTAGGTTTTTCAACTCTCAGGTTGTGAATCTCCGAATCACGACGCCCTGTTAGGGCACTATCAGCCACTGCGTCGGAGTAGCCGACGATTTGTTAGTAACTTATGACTAGCTCTCAAGTCCCATGTTGGCGCTAACCGCAGTTGGATTAGAGCCCCCCCCCTTCTTGGCAATACAATGCTGGTGGCTGCACGCGTTCTGACGCGTTGCGCAACCGACGGTAGGATTAACCTTATTCCAGTTGCACCTTATTCCAGTTGCACCTAAAAATATCCTCCACCTTGCCGATGTGACGTCATTCAATCTCCGTGGTGCTCTGCGCAGCAGGATTAACCACCAACTTCAGGGCTCCATATCGGCTGCTCGATACTTCACCCATAACAGCTGGTGGATATCAAGGCCTGACTCGGCATTGAAAATGCGGATCCGTAAAAATGGCAGAGGAGGAGGTGTACGAGCTAATGATCTATCTTGTCTGCAACTTGCTGTTGGTCCGAGTGTGGGTGGTTAGATGCCGGTTCAATGTCCCAGGGTTGTCCCTGATGCCCCCGCTACTCTAAGCAGAGTTCTATGAGCAGTTCGATCGGAGCGATAATCTGCCGATCTACCACAGGTGCTACGTGAGTCTTCAGAACATAGCAGGAGCTGTCGGCGAGACAGGCTTCGTCCCTCAGAGCAGCGAGCGCCACAACATGTGCGTCAAATATGACGATGGAAAGATTGAAACTGAAGTTGCTGGTTATAGAGTTTGGGAGTACACGGGCAAAGATGGTCCTGAGTAGAGGTATCGGCGGCATGTTGGGAAACCTGTGGTGGCTAAGCTGCCACTGGGCCAGGCTGACGGTTACTGCCAAATGCTGTTATTCACTTCCCTTCCGTTGTCTGATTGTTCATATTTATTTCAACCCATTGTTGCCTTGATAGCCGTCTAGCACCTATTTAGCATTGCCTCCGTTCAAAGATGCGGCCTGGTATATTCTTGCCTATAACTAGACTAGAGTAATATCTTGCCATTCAACGCCGTTTGTGACCATCTCCCCATTCATTGCTCCATGGACATAACCCTCACTAATAAGGCAATAACGGCCCCTCTCCGATCCCACCCTCCGCAATACTAGGGGAGAAGGGCACCCAGAAACTATCCATACTTCATCTCCAGTGGACATAGACTCAGAAGCGTGGGCTAGGTGTCCCCCAGAAGTGAGGGCGATGCGGCGAAAGAATATTGTACCTCCGAGTAGCAGCTCGAACACGGCAGCACTGGCGTGTCGGCTTTGCCTCCATGTTGCACTCTCCTCAGGGGGAAGCAAGTGCTCGGTTTCTGTTTCAGGGAGAAGGCCAATCCACCTACAACAGGACTTCAAGAAACTGGTACCGTAGATATGATTAGGGTATCTCTCGGCCAGACCGTCGAGACCAAGGTCCTTCCAAGACTGGATAAGCTCCGTCACTGCCTCAATCCCGTCAGCTTCAAACACCCTATTAAGCCTTTTGAGCATGAGCATCAAGATCACGTCCCGAAAGTTCTCGGGCTGAGGAAGCTTAGCCGGGCGACTAGAAAAGTCATCATCGTGAATGAGTGTTCGCCAGAAGGCTTCAAGGGAGGACTGGGCTGTCGGAGGGTAGACTTGACCCATGCGGGACAAGATCTTTATCCACCCCTCGACCTTTGCGTCCTTGATTTCCGTAGAAGACCCGCCAATCAGTTCGACTGTGCCAAGCGAGACTACTTTCAGGTGAATTGTTGCATCCTCCGTTCTCAGCGAAAGTCGATCTAGCATCCCTGACACATGTCCACCTGCATTGACCTTTGCCACAGATTTGAATTTTGGGCCACAGAGGGGATGACTGTCGAGAATCGACGAAAAGTCTGGACACCAAGAGAGCAGCCCCGGGGTCTTGCGTCGGGACGGACCCTTGACCAAGGTAAGGAGCATCAATGTGCCAGATGTTTCCAAGATTTCTCTTGCCACCCTTTCAAGAAGCTCTGCCGCGCTAATGTCGTAGTTTGGTTGCAGATGCTTCGGCATGTCAACGCTCTGGGCATTAGCCATGTGTTGAAGAATCCCCCACAGTCCGTATACGACATCCCGCTGATCCGTAGCACGAAACCCGATGGTCCATAGAAGAAGCTTTAGTAGGATAAGACCAGCACTCCCGCCTTTCCCTGGACGGTTGATCAACTGATCATCTTCGATGCCAGCGGAAAAGTCTATCAGCGGCAAGACATCAAGCCAGTTGCTTCTTTCCCCTCTGCACCATTCTCGGAGGAGTTGAATTCTTTCCGCTTGGTAGATATGCACTTCATCCAGGGCATCAACACTGTTATCGCCACGGGTGAGACTGACTGCTGTAGTGATGGCGATAGACAAGCCGGTCAGGTGGAGGAATGTAGCCGTGGCTCCGATTTTGTCGTATGGCAGAATTCCGTCGCCGTAAAAGACACCGACTTCCTTTGCAAGAGCCACCTCTTGAATGACCCAAACTCTGGAGAACCAGTAGCTTTCAAACAGAGTGACAAGGCCATCCGCCTCGTCCAAGGTGAGTGGCTCCAGGTCGTAGTTGCGCTTCATATCTGCCAAGCTCAGGCTAAGATCATATCTCTGGTTTGAGATGATGCGTTGAGCCTCACGAGTGGCGAGTTCGCCCACCCGATCTACAACCTCAAGTCCAAGTTGAAGCTTGGCAAATGGCTTCCCCAGCCAAATGAGCACGATGCTGGCTCTGCTGTAGATTCTGTCCATGGCCGAAACTTGAGGTTGGCGCTCGGCCATGTTGCTTTGGTTGATGCACAAGGCGTCGATCCATACAGGCTTTCGGGGGGAATATTGGCAAAGATGCATCAGGGCGTCGTAGAGATTGGTCTTGACACAAAATGCTTCTCCATTCAGAAGGATCGGCCAGTCATCTGACTGTACAAACCCTGGGGCATTTCCCCGTGGTGGCCCCCAGGTATATGAGAGGGCATTGTAGCTAGGAGTCGTGGCGCCTGAGATCTGGTAGGTTTTCAAGGTGACGCTTGGGATCCGAGGTTCGTTCCTGTTGTTTTCGACTCCAGAAACCAACTCAACGGTAGCAAGCCGGAATGAGGTGTCATCCAGCGTGCTTGTGTAGGCGGACATTGCTAACGGTGGGCTGGGAGAATGCGAACGAGGAAAGATAACTGTGATGAAACTGAGGGATAAAATCCAAGATAATGGAGAGCCTTAGGCCAACTGTTTCGGTTGTAATCGTGTGCTCATCTTGCAGATCGAGATCAGTCCAGACTGGCTAGCGTAACATGTAGGGGTCTTGCACTGAGATTCATTGCGACATTTCACCTATGAAAAGCCTTAACCCATGGTCTCTATGTCTACAAACAGCCAGGCAATCATAGTGTTGCGTCTTAGAGAGAGCTTGGTAGTGATTTATTGCCTATATATGCTTTAACATGGCAAGCTTTGATACCTGCTAAAAATGCGACAGTCCACACTCTACAAGGTCACATATAAAATGCCCAACATCGTGAGAAGGGATTGATCTATTACATTCAAAATTTTCAGTGCGATTGCAACGGGCGGTTTGGTAATTGCATCTTTTCCATCTCTAAACGATGCAGCTGCTTCCAAGTTATGAATAGATGATAATGCAGCCATGTAGACCACCTTGTTTATGGGTTACCATCGTGATAAGAAAACATCCTGATTACAAATAGAAACGGCGCAAACAGGTAATGACAAGACAGGCGACGCGGCTGCGAGACAACTTGCGGCAAATCTTACAACATGTAGTTGCAGATATATCGTCGGCGACTCCGTGACTATCGCTTAACATGATTTGCGCTAATAAGGTTCCTATTGGGCTTTACAACTCAATGGTTTAGCGAGAGCGAAGAGAAATGGGTGGCGCAAGGCTTGTTAGCGGGTCGCTTTCGCGTCGGGAGTGGCATTTCGCAAACGAATAACGGAGCAATAAAAATGCCGATTATTCTTTTAAACTGGCCGACTAAACGGTGTGCGAGACTTTTCCGATTGGGCTCGGAAATACGTATTTGGTTGTGGCTGGAACACGTTGGCTTCGAGGCGTTTTGCGGCTGGATAGTGACACTGAAGCCTTTCCTAACTGGGTAACCCTTTCGACGTGTGCGAGTCCGAGTGCGAGAAGGACGCGAATGGCGACAATGATGTAATCATTCAAAATGAGTAAACATTACTTTTCAAATAAGTTATATATTGCTCTGCCAAGCCGCTCTGAACTGTTCGTACTATGTTATAGCATAACAACTTCAATCACCTACCTAAGCCAAGAAAATGCACGCTAGCAACTTCAAAGTCATCGTCGTCGGCGGCGGTCCTGTCGGACTCACCGCTGCCCACGCCCTTACCCAAGCCAACATTGACTGCATCGTCCTGGAAAGCCGACCAAGCGCCATCATTGATGCTGGGGCCAACCTTGTCATGATGCCGATGGGAATACAGGCCCTCAGCCAACTTGGTCTACTCGACGCCCTTGAAAGCGTCAGCACTCCTCTCGGCCAGACTGAACGACAAGATCACCAAGGCCAAGATATCGGAGATGTCAGATGGTTCAATTACTTCAAGAAGCAGTAAGTTCCAAATTTCCAAAAACCAGTCCATCGCTAATCATGCTCAGCTTTGGTACATCGCCTCGAGTTCTGAGCCGTCATGATCTCACAAAAGTCCTCTACGAATCCCTTCCCCCCAAGACGCAAAGCAACATCATCACTGGCAAGAAAGTTGAAGATGTCATCCCACATGAAGACGGGGTTGAAGTAACCTGCACCGACGGCAGCTCCTACAGGGGCTCCGTTGTTATCGGGGCAGACGGTGCCCACAGTCTCATCCGAGAACGAATGCGCACACTGGCCTTGAAAGCCAACGAAACTGAGGTGAATGACGAGAAGCCATTCTTGACAACCTACAGAGGATTCTGGCTTCGAATGCCTACGTCAGATACTGGCTTGCAAGCTGGAATCACCTCTGAGACACATGGTCCCGGTGCAACCACCCAACTATTTTCTGGCCCTGACACGACCGTGATGGGACTGTATGAGAGGCTGGAGAGCCCGACAAGAAGCCGAGCGCGATATACCGAAGAGGATCAATTGGCGTTGGTCGAACGCTGGGGCCATCTTCCTCTTGCGCCTGGAGGGAAACTCACCTTGAAAGAGGCCTTCTCTCGCAGAACGCAGTCAGGATTGGTCAACTTGGAGGAAGGCGTCGTGAAGCATTGGAGTTGGGATGGACGTATTGTGCTTGCCGGGGATGCCGCTCACAAGTTCACCCCCAGCACTGGAGCGGGTTGCAACAACGGCATCGTTGATGTTCTTGCACTGGCGAATGAACTGTACCAGGTCGTCCAGGAAACAGCCTCACCGAACAGGTCTGAGCTAGCCAGTGCCTTCAACAAGTACCAATCTTTACGATTGGAGGCAGTCACTGCCGCTTGCTCAGGCTCAGGCCAGGCCACTGCGAGTGCCACTTGGCAAACCGCAGTGCACAAGTTCATCGACAAACATGTCTTGGCAAGCCATTCGATGCAAAGCTTCTTTTTTAGCCAAGGAGCAAAGAGGATGGCTCAAGTTCCAAGGATGGATTTTATCAAGGATGCGGGGGTTGTTTGAATGGAAACTGAGTGTAAGAGAAGACAGGCGAAATATTTGGGTCCCATTAGACATGCTTTTAGATAGAATTGTATAATAGATTGAAAGAAACCTTCTCACCACCCCCTTTGGTCTACTTGACAGCTGTCACATCCTTACCGACTCTTAACCAGGCAACCCGGAGGAAACTGGTCCGCCTGATGCAACACTTACACCCCATTAGGATCGACGCGACACCATGGACTATATGTTCACAAAGACTCCTGCTCGTGGAAAATACTGCTCCCTGCTGTATAACCATGTCACTGAGGTTTCCAATGTGGGTTGCAGCGTGACGTTTGGTTCCGGCTCAAGTTTTCCCTCCAATGGCGTCGCAGAGCTTGCTTCAACCTCGTTACGTCAAGGATGGTCCTGAAACAACATGCCAATGATTCGAGGCATTATTATTCAAGGAGAAAAGGATTATCAAATAAAGTTGTTTCATACTAGGATACAGGTCGGCTTTATTTTGAGCCCTCAGGGGTGTGGTTTTGTATTTAGGAGCAACGATTGCCTCCAAATCTTGGAGGAAATACACACTAAGACATTGTCTTGGCACCTCTTGTCTACTACTCTTACACGATGCAACTCCTAAACCTTCTCTTCGTCGCTACGCTGGCCGTTGCGTCCCCTGGCCCGTCTTTGTACGCCAGGGCTGCGGCCACTGATGCATGCTCCGTTGGATACTGCACCCAGAATGGCGGGTATGTTCTCTTATCGCATCTTCCTATCGCAAGGACTCTTCAATAACTAGGAATATGTAGAACGACTGGAGGAGCTGGCGGCAAGCAAGTGACAGTCAAGAGCCTTAGCGAACTTACCGCCGCGGCTAGCGCTGCTGGTGCTGCCATCATCTTTGTCGAGGGCAGTATCTCGGGTGCTGCCAAGGTCCAAGTCACATCAGACAAGTCCATCATCGGCAAGGCCGGCAGCTGTATGTCTTCCAGGCCTGTAGTATATGTCATGTCTGCTAACACTCTGCAGCTCTTGAGGGCGTCGGCCTCACCATCAATGGGCAGAAGAACGTCATCGTTCGCAACATGAAGATTTCCAAGGTCGAGGCTGACTACGGTGACGCCATCACCATTCAGAAGTCTACCAATGTCTGGGTCGACCACTGTGATCTTTCTGCTACTAGGTCTGGCGACAAGGACTTCTATGATGGTCTTGTTGACCTCTCGCATGCTGCTGACTGGGTGACCATCTCGCACACCTACCTCCATGACCACGTAAGTTAAAGATTTGGCAGCCATGAGAAGACTCTCGAAGTGTACTAACAGGATATTCTCTTAGTCCAAGGGATCTCTGGTCGGACACTCCGACAAGAATGCAGCTGAGGACACTGGCAAGCTCCACGTGACCTACGCCAACAACCACTTCCACAACGTTCGCAGCCGTGGACCCCTTCTCCGATTCGGCACCGCCCACATCTTCAAGTCAGTACTCGCTTCTGATCTTCCTATCGTTTAGGAGCTAACACAATGCACAGCCAATACTACGACACCATGGATACCGGCCTCAACAGCCGCATGGGTGCCCAGGCCCTCATCCAGTCGTCTGTTTTCACCAATGTTGGCAAGAAGGCCATTTTCAGTGAGTCGAGCGCGGAGATTGGTTACGTCGTTGCGGAGGATGTTGTTCTCGGTGGCGAGAGCCAGAACACGGCCAGCAAGGGAACTTTGACCTCTGTTCCCTACAAGTACAGCCTCCTTGGCTCGGGCAAGGTAGCTTCGACCGTACCAGGTGAGGCTGGCCAGAAGCTCAGCTTCTAATTGGGCCCCCAGTATTCCACAGACACGCAGGACGAGCACATGACTTTCTAGTATACAATTGAATGACTCCTGTACATATGAAACCTCGACTTGGCATTCACTTTGGAGCCATCTATATCGCACTGCCTCTACTCGAATGTGGACCTGTTACCGTGAAGGCCTCTAAAGTAAATCGAGGCTGTGCTTTACCGAAGTTTGCATGACCAAATTCCGTCAGGCAGGGCTTGAGATTATAGGAAGTACAGAAAGGGAGACATGCCAGGGGAAATAAAGCCTCTGGAGCTTTTCCACGGACTTTAACACAATCTCCGATTTGATTCTCTATGTTAATTAAAAGCCAATTAATAATGAAAAGAAGTACGCAATTGTCGGGCATTTACTGGCCTATGAGCAAGCCGAGGACCCAACGCCGGCCAATTTGGCCGGTGTCCCCACTATCAACCACGAGATAATTGTCGCATTCCGGCCAACTTGGCCTGTGATGAAAGAAGGCTCCCCCAAAGAAAACAATTAATCATGAATGCATATTTGTCATCTACTCATAGCCAATCTTTTAGTTACGGCCAAAATGTCCCTCGGCAACAAGTCAACACACTATTCACAAGTATAAGTAGGAATCAGACCCGGAGGAGAGGTAGAGCATCCAAATCGCATCCAAACAATCAATCAACACCCTTAAGCACCTATCAAAATACTTCTACACGATCCCAACATGTCTTCTCCCGCCTCGCTCCCTCTTGTTCTCGTCACTGGTGCGAGCCAGGGCATCGGACGTGCTGTTGCTCAAGCCCTCGCCAGCAAGCACAACTATCACGTCCTCCTTGGCGTTCGAAACCCACAGTCCGGTGAGACTGTGGCGGCTCCTCTCCGTGATGCTGGTCACCAGGCCTCGGTTGTGCAGCTTGACCTGACCTCGCCGACTTCGATTGAGGCGGCCATCAAGGATATCCAGACGCGATTTGGATACCTCGACGTTCTCATCAACAATGCTGGTATCCTTATCGACCACCATAAGGGTCAGACCACTTGGGACCTCTTCACCAAGACATTCACGACCAACGTTATCGGTACAGCCACCTTGACTGAGGGCTTGGTCCCGCTTCTTCAGAAAGCCAAAGCCGGACCTCCCCGCATCGTTTTTGTCTCCAGCGTCATGGGAAGCCTAGAGCGAGCTACAGACAAGACAACTCCCTACTACCCCATCGATTACAAGGCCTACGACGCGAGCAAGGCGGCTGTCGATATGCTCACCATCAACTATGCGCGACTCTTGGATGACGCTGGAGGAAAGGTTAACTGTGTCTGCCCCGGTTATGTCAAGACAAATTTGACCGATTTCAATGAGTATGGACATAGCCCTGAAGTCGGAGCAGAGCGCATCGTCGAGTTGGCCACTCTGGGTGAAGACGGACCAACCAGGACATTCAGTGACCGAAACGGTCCTCTCCCCTGGTAAAATGCGCAGCATGTATAGACAAGAAGGATCACGGGGTGGTTGAATAGGAGTGATCTAGACAAGATAAGGATAGAAGATATACGCAACCTAGTGTTAGATAGGAATGCAAGCTTGGTTCGAAGTGGCCATTGGTGTCATGGAGATAGCTTAACTCCGATGTAATGTGACACGTGACGACCAGCTGACGCGAAATGTCGCGATGTTGCCACTGTGTAGGTACCATGCCTAGAAGCTTTTCTGCCCCAAATCGACACTACCATTGACCGATAGTACTCCTGATAAGTGACAATATAGCCGAATTCGATATGGAGGTTCAGACTGAGCTTCTATTCCTCAAGAACTGTCCTCTTTGTGAGAAGGTCTACAGACAAGGTTTGTTCCCACCTCCAGGTTCCCGACCACATCCCTTTCCCAGCTCCCTGACTAAGATTTCACAGAGCACTCGTATAACCGCCATATCAAGTATTGTCAACGGGCTCAGACCAGACGTAAAGGTCGACCAAGGTCCTGTCTCTCATGCAGCAAGGCCAAAGCCAAGTGCACCTTTGGCCAGCCATGTTCCCGCTGTGGGAAGAAAGACCTGGCATGCATTTACGACCAACCAAGTCGGCGCCAAGCCAACACTGAAGTTCTTTGGACTGGGAACGGAAGCAATCAACAGGTTTCAGAAATGACTCTGACATCCTCCCATGACTTCGGGTCATCATTTGACCTGGATGCCTTCACATTGGACCCGAATCTTGAAGGGTACTCTGTCTCAAGTCTACCATCCGATGCAGTCATTTCAGCCCAGAGGGCGATCCAGCCACATCTACCATATCAAGAAGGCGATTTAGAGACACAGCTTACTGCCAAATCGCTCAGCGCTAAAGCCGACCTTACCCGTTTGCCTTACCAACGCGAGGCCTCACACCATGCTGCAAAGCTAGTCCTGCAGACCCTTTACGCGTTTCCCCAAATGATGCTTCGTCGAAAGACATTCCCACCCTTCATACACCCTCAGTGGCACGAGCCCCGCCTTCCGGAAGCACTGGCAAATTGCATGAGCATCGCGCAGCTTTTCGGGGCAAGGACGCCGGAGACGAGAACATTTCTCTGGCGAACTATCAACGCCGAGGAACAGCGCTTTCGAGAAAATGTAAGAAAATCAGTGGCTGCCAGGTAGATAAACTAACTCAAAGTTCAATAGTACTTGAGTTACTCGGCTCGTGAGCTACAAATGGCTGTCCAGTCGCTGATGATCTACATGATAATGGCCATTATTGATCAAGACGAACAGACCAAGCAGCGCGGTACAAGGCTGCTTGACACAGTTGAAGTGAGATTCCCCGCAAGCTTACATCACGTTAACTTTGGGGATGCCCAGCTAACAATTGACCAGACCCTCAGCTCTCGGTTCCTTACCTTTGTTGGCAGTTATTCCCAGACTGAGCGAGCAGAACCAAGCCCAACATGGGAAGATTGGATCTTTGCTGAATCACGGAGACGGTAAGAACCTGCCATTCCCATCAAGAGACCCCATGCTGACAAATGGACTATGAAGGATGTCATCTCTTTGGATAGTCATAAGTGCCGTCATATTCATCGACAACAACATTCCCTGTAGAGGATGTGGCCCCCTTGAACTCTTACCTCTTCTCTCAAGCAAGATGCTGTGGGAAGCGCAAACCCGCGAGGAATGGCAATTAGAAAAGACATTGTATGATGTCAGCAACCCAGTTATGACACTTGGTGCTCTTGTCAAGGCTAAAAGAAACCCGGAAGATCCACTGCATGCACAAGAGTTGCAATGCTGGGAGGCGGGTACTGATAAGCTGGCTATCATGCTGGATATTGCTACACAGTTTGTCTGGGCACGGTAGTTCTGACATGTCATTGGTGCATGTCTCACCTAATTTAGGCGTGCATACCGCGATAAGAATCGTTCCTTTCTATGATCGGTCAACTGGAAGGTCACTGTGCGTCCTGTGCTCTGTCTGCAAGCAGGGTTCCCTACATTGACAGCTACCAATGGCAAGAATCAAGCTCTTTAAGAATGGTATATTCACATGCAGAAGCTCGATAGACGGGAGTCCTGACTAGTTGAGACCCTTGGACACTGAATGTAACGCTAGAGGGTGCAGCCAGCAAGTCATTGGATGGTCAGACCTAGGAGACGACCCTGACATTAAGAATACATGAGGGGGAAAGAATGTGGCTTCGATAGATTTTAAGTTCCTTCCAGAATCGGAATGTCGTCGATATGGAGGTTTGTTGCACCATTCGGATTGTTCGGAGCCTTTTCAACCAAGGAGAGCAGAATCACAGTTGCCCGAAGGGTCCTTCTCAGGGTTCAGGCCTAGTCTTTTGATCGTCGGCGAAGGAATGCCTGGCTGGGCAGAAAAATCCCCGCCGAGAATGCACCTTAAAGTGCAGTACGCGGGTTCGAGCGTCGCATTAACGGCCCTAGTATCCCAACCTGGAAGGTCTCACAATGACCAGGGGTAGGTCGGGGTAGCAATGGACTATCGGAGAACCAAAAGAACCTCGGCTAGTGTGAAAGCCAAGAGACGCAGGGGTTTTAAACGGCGTTTACAAGGCTGGAACGCACTTTGAGCCCTTTATCACCAAGGTCGAATTAGGCAAGAGCTTCGCGGGTTTTGGGCTATCCGTAAGTCCGGCTTTCGAGCTGCCCCTTCAAGACACATCCACGTGAGGTTAAGCGCTGGAAGTTATTGTGAGGAGAACCAGCTAGCTACGTCACTGTAACCCTTAGATAGCGGGAAAGGGCTCAGATCATCGCAGTTCTATATCTGGCCGATTGATGAGCTCGTGCAGATGGTCACAGCGTATCAAGACGCCTAGAGGACGACCTGACATCCGTAAAAGGTAGCTCAGTAACTAAGGTTCTGAATAAAGAATCCACTAGTGCCCCTGATTTTCATCATGTGCCGTAGAATATTCAAAGTATTCCGATTAGGTTATTACTCCGCGAATAGGTCCACGTCAATCTCAACGATGGCCCGTCCCGATGTGACGTGCTCGTACCATCCTTGCCTTTGAACCAGACCTTCCCGTCTTGTCATAGTGCACGATGTTCCTGGATCATGACGTGCTGTTCCATGTATTTTCCAAAATATTGACCTAGCCGTAAAGATAAGATGGCTACTTGACACCATCGTTGGATAGTTCCCGCCTGATCAGATGATTCCACCATGGATGCTACCACTGTGGCTCTAACTATGACCAAAAGTTCCTCGCTATGTTATTAGAAACAAGAAGGTGATATCACTATTGGCATGGGGGTTCTTGGATAGGAAGCGGTGTCGTGAGGAAGCGCATTTGTATAGTTGAGGCTATTTCTAAGCAGAGTTTAGGTATGTATATATAAGCGGCTACTGTTCGACTTGGAGATTTAGACTCTACAGCAAGTCAGACATCATCTACTTGACCAGTCATCAAAGAGCCTCTCTGTCTTTCAAGCACCCTTGGTTACCTATCTGAAGCAATGCGCTCGGTCGATTCTCTCCTTCTGCTGGGCCTCACCGGCCTGGCATCTCAAGCCAACGCCCATCCTGCCAAGAGACAGCCCAATGACTCGCCTCTGAGCAAGAGAGGTGTTGACTTGGATGCTTTCCGCTTGCCTGAGCTGGCCAAGTATGTTCCTCAAGACGAAGTTCCCGACATCTCCAACGCCAGAATTGCTCCGTCCTCCGACTACACCAAGACTGCCGAAGAGTTTGTCAAGTCTGTGGTTGGCAAGGCCACCTTCCGTCTGGTTTCCGACCACTACGTTGGAACCAACGGAGTGGCCCATGTTCGGTTCAAGCAGACTGTCAATGACATTGACGTTGACAACGCCGACTTCAACGTGAACGTAAGTCATCTCATGATAGCTATACAATCGGTTGTACTAACTTGAAATTCTAGATTGGCGCCGATGGAAAGGTGTTCTCCTACGGAAACAGCTTCTACACTGGAAAAATCCCAGGCCCCCTGGTCAAGAGAGATACCTCGGACCCTGTCACAGCCCTTAAGAGCACTGTCGAGGTTCTTGACCTCCCCGTTGATGCTTCTGACGCCAAGGCCGAACCCAAGGGTGATGAGCATTACACATTCACTGATACTTCTGGCACTGTTAAGAAACCTGAGGCCAAGCTGGTCTATCTCATTGATGGCGAGCAGAATCTGAAGCTCACCTGGCGCGTTGAGACTGATGTCTTGGACAACTGGCTCCTGACATACGTCGACGCCGACAAGACTGAGAAGGTCGTTGGTGTTGTCGACTATGTTGCCGACCTTGCGACCTACGAGGTCTAGTAAGTCTCTACTAAAGCTCTCACTGTTTGACTCAATACTGACCTGTGTCTCTTCACGCACAGCCCCTGGGGTGTTAACGACCCCTCAAAGGGCTCTCGAAGCGTTGTAGAGGACCCTTGGAACATTGCGACATCCGAGTTCACTTGGATCTCTGACGGTTCGGCAAACTACACCACGACTCGAGGCAACAATGCTATCGCCCAAGTGAACCCATCTGGAGGCACTGCATACCTCAACAACTACCGCCCCAGCAGCAGCAGCCTCGAGTTTGAGTATACCTTTTCCACTACTCAGACTGATCCAGTCTCTTACCGTGATGCCTCCATCACGCAGCTGTTTTACACGGCCAACAAGTATCACGATCTTCTGCACCTTCTTGGTTTCAACGAGGCTGCCGGAAACTTTGAGGTCAACAACAATGGCCAGGGCGGTGCTGGTAACGATTTCGTCATCCTGAATTCTCAGGATGGCAGCGGTACTAACAATGCCAACTTTGCCACGCCTGCAGATGGCTCTCCTGGTAGAATGAGGATGTACCTCTGGACTTATAGCACCCCCCGACGAGACTCGAGCTTTGACGCCGGAGTCGTCATCCACGAGTACACCCATGGACGTGAGTAACCATCCTCCAACTTCGACTCTCTGAGATACTCATCTACTATAGTTTCCAACCGTCTCACCGGTGGACCTGCCAACGCTGGCTGCCTCTCTGGTACCGAATCAGGCGGTATGGGCGAGGGCTGGAGCGACTTCATGGCTACCGCAGTTCACCTGGGCGCCCGAGACACCCGATCTACAAACCATGTCATAGGTGACTGGGTGTACAACAACGCCAACGGTATCCGAGCGTATCCTTACAGCACCAGCTTGACCACCAACCCATACACCTACCGCAGTGTCAACTCGCTCTCTGGAGTTCATGCCGTTGGAACTTACTGGGCAACTGCCCTGTACGAGGTTCTCTGGAACCTGATTGACAAGCACGGCAAGAATGACGCTGATACTCCCACCTTTGACTCCAACGGTGTCCCTACCGATGGAAAGTATCTGGCTATGAAGCTGGTCATCGATGGCATGGCCCTGTAAGTCCTACCCCAACTACACAGCAAACAAATTCTAATGGTTTCATCTAGTCAACCTTGCAACCCCAACATGGTCCAGGCTCGAGATGCCATTCTCGACGCTGATGTGGCCCTCACTGGTGGTGACAACCAGTGCGAGCTCTGGACTGGCTTTGCTAAGCGAGGACTGGGAACTGGTGCTAGATATAGCAGCACCAGCCGCACCGAGAGCTTTGCCTTGCCCTCTGGCGTGTGCTGAGTGGCTATGGTGAATTTGAGTGAGGTTGACAGTTAGTTGGGCGAGCTTGAGATGTTTTTACTTCGATTGTTGAGAGTTTTCTCCTTCATCACGGGGTTTTTGTCCACTATCCTTAACAGATGAGGTTGTCAAGTTTGTGGAGGATTTCAAGTAGCTATATTCAACTTATTTGCAAGTGAACACTATCCACACACCATTCTGAACCAACACATGCGACATGACCCATTATTTATCAATAAATCCTCCGAGACGTCGTGTCTAGGAATGAACAAACTCTGAGAACCCTGGCCGCTATACCTAAAGTAGTCAATACACCACTGCGCCAATCCCTACAGCCTAGTCTCGGCGCCGGGTATTAGGATTCAAGTTGCGAGTATAATATGACCAGCTGCTCGACCTTTAACCCCAAGTCTGTCATTCAATCATCTCTCATATACTGATAGTAGTAAATGTGAGCAAAATTCTTGTTGTTTTCGGGGCTACGGGCAACCAAGGCTCCTCTGTCATTCGGCATGTCCTTCAAGATCCCGAGCTATCCAAGACATACACCATACGAGCCGTCCGCCGAGATCCGTCATCTTCCCGAGCAAGAGACCTTGCATCTCAAGGCATTGAGGCTGTTTCCGGCGACCCTTCGAACAAGACGTCCCTTGATAGCGTATTTAGGGGAGCTCACACCGTCTTCGCCATGACCACTTCCGACTACGATGGCGAAGCACACAAAGAAATCCAATACGGAAAGAATCTTGTCGATGCAGCTATCGCACAATGCGTAAAGTACCACATATGGAGCACGCTTCCTTCACCCAAAGTCATCTCTAGTGGCAAGTACACCAAAGTCACTGGTTTCGACGACAAGTTTGTCGTGGAAGAGTACATTCGAAGCAAAACATCACTGATGAGCGCATTTTACGCTCCCGGGTCTTTCATGCAGAACTATGCCACCATCATGCAACCCCAACCCAACCCAGACAAAGACGGATCGTATGTCATCGCTCGCCCGCTCAGAACGTCCACCACGACATAGCCGGAGACACCGGAAAGTTTGTGGCAGCGATCCTTGCCCAACCCGAGAAATTCCAAGGTAAAACATTCTCGGGTGCGACGAAGCTATACTAGATGGAGGAACAGGCTTCAATCATCAGCGCCACAACAGGCAAAGGCGTCAAGTACGTCGAGGTATCGGAAGACGTTTACAAGTCCTTCTTGCCTCCAACTGCGCAGGATGAGCTGCTTCGGATGATGCTCTATCAGCAAGAGTTTGGCTATTACGGGCCTCAAACCGAAGCTGAGGTCGCCTGGTTTGTCGAGAATGCAAGAAGGAACCCTACAACCTTCAAAGAATTCCTAAGAAAACATCCCCTCACGCTGAAATAAGGCCAAGCCCTGTCTCAAAATGCATGTCTCGGATCATGGAAAGAGCGAAAAGGCCGAGGCAATGGTTGCCAAGCATTTACCTCGAAGAAGTTAGTCAGCATGTGCCAGCGGAAAGTTACATTCTGGGGGAAAATGTCAGAGAGAACGACCCCTCTTTGCAATCTTTGCCTTATCTGATGCCACCCCACTCGACTCGACTCGCGCCGCTCACCGACTCGACACAAGGGTATTGTATGGACTACCCAGCAACCGCTACGCGCCATGGGCACGTCTAGTGAGGATAGCATCACCAGTTCCAGCGAGGACTCTACCTCTTCCATCCATTTCCTCCCTGTCGTGACCATCCGCTCCAACAACAACCGTCGCGATGTTGAGCTTCTCCGCTCTAGCGCCAGGTCGCACTTGGCCAGGAACATGCACCGTCAGAACAAGTTCAAGACGGGCAAGTCCAAGGCTGCTGAGGATCCGAGTAAGAGCTTAGATCGACCGATTCTCAAGGAGCCCGAGGATATCGTCAACCAGCGGAAGTTGGTGCGATACTACCAAGTGCCCGACAAGATGGTTGATGATCACACCAAGATGCTGCTGCACTATTGCCGAACCTGCTTCTGGCCTGGCTTCGGCATGGGTGCAGCGACTTTGCACATTCCCCCTTTTGCCTTCAGTTATAGCAACCTCGTTTCTCAGGGTCCGGCCTTGTACCACGCTCTCCTCTGGCAAGCAGCCGTCAACCTCAATTTCAACCGCTGTTCGAGAGTGACAGACATTGGTAGCATCAAACATTACCAGCAGGCCGTAGGTCATATTACCCGAGAGGTCTTCAGACCCATTTCGGAGATCGGGGAAACAACCCTGTACGCTATTCTCAGCCTGGTTGGGCCCGAATTCGGCATCAGCCAGCAAAACCGACGAGCCTCGATGGCCTTTGACCCACCTCTATCCAAGCTTGCTTGGATCCATGCATTCAGCAGGCATCCACTCACACCGATGCATGCAGATGCTCTGTATCAGCTTGTTGACATGAAAGGCGGCATCGACAAGCTCCCGACACCAGGCTTCCGAGCTGATCTAAACACCATGGATCTTATTCGATCATCGCAGCAGCTGAAGAGACCCCATTTCCCTGTTTCCAATGTATTTGATTCAATAAAGGGAAAGCATAACAGAGACCTGTATTTCGGTCATGCTTGCGACTTTCAGGCTGTCGCCTCTAACGAGCGCTCAACGGCAGAGATTGATCGCTTGGCGCAACTCGGACTGCCTCAAGAGATGCTGGAAGTCATGCTCGATATGCATGTCTGGGCTAGCATTCTGGAAAAGTACCAATCCCGACAATTGTCCAATCCTGACCTATCACTCATGGGCTCCCACCGAGATCTCATCCAGCATCGACTTCTTAGCACACTTCCAGAGTATGACAAGTTTGGTTCCACAATGGCTATTGAGTGGGTTGAAGATGCAGGGGCAGGGTCTCAGCTCAACCTTGGCGACCTTGTTCAGACAGGGTTACTCATCTTTGCCATCGGGGTCACATTTCCCATCACTTACGAGCATGCATTTCAAGTCACTGGCCAACGACTAAAACACCAGCTGCAACGTGAGGCCCACCTCCTCATAGGTCTAGGCCTGCACGATCTTGTCCTGTGGCTTGCCATGCTTGTTGCAATGTGCGCTGAGCAAGTGGGTGATGATGAACTGGGTACTTGGTGTACGGGATTCTTGTGCCACGTTGAGCGTGTTCGATGCAGGGGGCCTCTTTCTGGTGGTGTCAATGCTTCCAGACCCTGGCACGAGGTCAGGGATCATTCTTTGGCTCCATTTCTGTGGTCCAGTGTGGCGTGTGATGTTGCAGGGGAGTCGATATGGGGACAAGTCCAGGGGTTGTTGAGCAGGCCAGTCGGAGGGAACACGGCTTTTATGTAGGTAGTCAATGTTACACAAGTGAAGACAAGGCTTGAATGTTAAATACCCGTTGGTCCATGCGTACATGCTCGAGCTTCAAGTCCTGTGATCTATACCCAGCCTCAACACATGCACCTCCCAAGGCGCCAAGTATGAGATGCCACCAACAGACCTCATGGCATGGCCTTTGCCCACATGACTCGTCACTAAGACACTCCATACCAGAACGATCCTCTTCGCTCGTCAATAAAGACTTGACTAGGGTAGCGAGTGAACAACAGACAGGCATACTCGGACTATACCATTTCGGGATATTACACTAGTGGGACAACATGTTGTCGCCTGCATGAGTTGGTCTCCACGCCCGGTCTTTGATATGTGACTTTGGTAAGCAATGGAACAACTTTTCAACGGGTTTATCGAGTTGTTATTCCTCTTTCGGATTTACCGCGGGTGCCGAGCCTTATCCCCTTTCTTCGCGTCGCGAATCCTGAACTCCCGGACGTTTCGTCTTGTCTCTGCTTCACGCTCAACCTCGTGCTTGAGATCGAGATTGATATCCCGTGTTTTCGTAAAGCCTGACAAAACATGGTAAGATTTTCTAATTATCTAAGAGTCAAATTCTGCTTTGCATTAATAAACAGCCCGAGCTAGCCAGGTTCAAGTCGAGGCAACTGATTTTGTATAAATAGCCGTCATAGACTCGTAGCTTACAACTCTAAACAGCATACTCCTTCACTGAACCTCCTTTGCTTCTCAGTTGAGGTCCGAAAACCCTTTTGTTGATTCACCATGTCCCTTAACGACAAAGTCATTCTCATTACGGGCGGCTCCAAAGGCATCGGCAAAGCCATTGCTGAGCAGGCAGCCGCTCAAGGCGCGAAAGTTGTCATCAACTACTCCAGCGATAGCACTGCTGCGAACGAGCTCGTCGAGAAGATTGGTTCTGAAAAGGCCCTTGCTGTTCAGGCCGATGTTTCGAGTGTCACTGAGATCGAGAAGCTCGTCAAGCAAGCAGTCGATAGGTTCGGAAAGATTGACGTTCTTATCCCCAATGCCGCCGCTGCTCCCATGAACGATCTCGAAAGCACAACGGAACAAGATCTCGATCGATCGTTCAACATGAATGTCAAAGGACCTTACTTTCTTGTTCAGGTGAGTCCTTGGCTGATCCAAAACCTAACATCCGTGCGCTTGCTAATACCCTCCAGAAAGCTGTCCCACATATGCCACGAGACGGGCGAGTGATCCTGCTTTCCAGTGGTGTCCTTCACCAATCTCAGGTCGCACCTCGTTATCTGCTTTATGCTTCCACCAAGGGCTCCATTGAGCAGATGACACGAATCTTGGCAAAGGACCTCGGTGCCAAGTACGGAATCACGGTCAACGCTATTGCCCTAGGCCCTACCGCGACTGAACTGTTCTTCAAGGGTAAACCTCAGGAACTCATTGATAGCATCGCCAATTTTAGCCCTTTGGGTCGTCTTGGTAAGCCGGGGGAGATTGCAGGTTTGGCGGTATTCCTCGCTGGGCCGAGTAGCTCGTGGGTTTCTGGGCAGGTCATTGGGGCCAACGGAGGGTCATTTGTCTAGGTAAATAGAAGAACAAACAAGGCAAGAATTTATGTTCGCCAACGGCGCTTATCATACGTCTCTTGGATATTGCCTAGCGAGTGGCTCGCTCAGAGACACAATGCGTCTCTTTCCTCTATCATACGCATCTCAAGTGGATCTAGGCTCTACAATCATGCGAGCCACGGAATAGAAAAATTGTCTCCATCGATTATTTATCAAATCGCGGAAAGAGGCCAGCATCAAGCATGCATTAACCTTGTATGTGCTGTAACCACACCCGTCAGCGCTAGGGCACAACCAGAGAGTAGCACAATCTCGATCTCCCATAACTTAGTGTATTGCCCTAATAGAGACAAGTCACTGAAGCAAAAAGCCAAGGTTACAATCGATGTGCTAGATGTTGCAACCTTAGCAGCCTTTCGGTATGTGTATAAAGGAGGGGGCGCATGGTCAAATGTACAAGCCAGCAAGACTCACCATGTCGACTACCACGAAAACCGGAACTGAGGACGCAAAGTGGCAGCTTGCTGAAGTTGCCAGCCCTCACCTCTCTAATCCTGTCTCTGTCTATGTTGCCAGAAACATACCATGTACCTCAAATTCAAACCGCTTCCAAAATATTACTGTCTATGCTCCACGCGCTATCAAATCCTTGGTCGGTATTGGCGAAACCATCACTTCTCTTCCCTCTGTTGCTTCCCCTTCCAAGGGCACCCGATGGCTCATCCATATTCATGGCGGCGCCTGGAGAGACCCTTTCCTAGATTCCTCATCTATCGAAGCTGCAGTGGCCCATGCGTTTTCATCTGATGATTCGGACGTGCCCATCTCGGCAATTGTCTCCGTCAACTACACCCTCTCCCCGTTTCCTACGCACCCCACTCTGCCCTATGATGCGTCTCGCAGTGCAAGGCACCCCAGACACATCAAAGATGTTCTCCAAGCCTTCGCACTACTTCGCTCACTCGGACTCAAAGACGACTCGTATCTTCTATCGGGTCATAGTGCCGGCGCTTGCCTTGCATTCCAGGCGGCTTTGTTTGGCGCGCAACACTGGGGTCCTGAGTTCGAAAGAATCCCTTCACCGCCACGTCCTGCGGCCGTTCTTGGTTTGAACGGTTTATACGATATCCCGGATCTTGTCAGTGGCTTGGGCGACTCGCACAAACATCTCCAGGAAGTCTATGAGATTCTACTAGTACAGGCTTTTGGAGAGGACCAGACTGCATGGCCAGCGGCAAGTCCAGCAAGGTTCGATGCCAAGACGCTGATTGGAAGGGTTGAGGAAGGGAGGGTCGCCCGTCTCGTCCTACTTGATCAGAGTCCGGAGGATCAGCTTGTACCAATCTCTCAAGCAGACAAGATGGAGAGAAGTTTAAAGGAGGTCCAAGGAATCAAAGTCGTTAGAGGCCGCCGCTGTCAAAGCAGACATGCTGCTCCCTGGGAAGAGGGTTACATGATTTGGCAGAGCGTTCTAGATGTCCTGGGCATGCTGGATAGTGAGGGCTGAGCAGGGAAATATTTATGCGGTCCCGCAGGTTAGCATGTCCTGATACGTCTTAATGAAACTATTCAATGCTGTGAATCTTCATGCAAGCGAAACTAAGCCTGTGGCGAGTGAGGCTATAACTACCAAAGATCCCGTCCTTGAGGCGGCTGTGTGCTGCAGTCAGACACTCCGCCACAGTGGGGGCCAAATTAGAGGCCTAGAGGCCTCATTAGGCACCACCCGTGAAGAATAAAGAGAAGCGAAAGTGCAAATTGTTCTCATGAATTACATACAAGTGGACTCTTTCTTGGCATTCTCCAGTTATGGCTTCTTACACTTACAAACCGGTCACGGCGTCCCAGATCCGCCTCGTCACCGTCACTCAGCCTACCCAGAACGGCCCACTCAAGGCGAGCATTGAGCATGTCGACTTAAACCCCGAGGATCCTATCAAGTACACGGCGCTTTCATATTGCTGGGGCGATTCTAGCAATCTTATCGAATTGCCATGCGATGGGGAAGTTCTTCGAGTAACTCCCTCGTTGTACGAGGCGCTTGGGGAGATCATCAAGTTCAGCCCTCACAAGGCCTTGTGGATTGATCAAATATGCATCAATCAAGACAACTTGGAAGAAAAGGCGGAGCAAGTCTCTAAAATGAACATGATCTACGACAGTAAGTTTAACGTTACATATCTCGGTACTCAGCGCAGCATGCTCACTATACACAGAGGCCGAAACAGTCCTTGCATGGCTAGGACCAGCTATCGCGTCCACTCCTTTGGCCTTTGACTTTGTCAAAAAGGTGGGCGACATTGCCCTCCCCAAGGCTACAGACATGTTTCGATGGGATGCATACGCCGACGACGGAGAGCACGAGAAGACAAAACTTGAGCGAGTTGAGAAGTACACCCAAGAACAGTCTCTCGAGCTAGGCATCCCTTTCGACGACGAAACCTCATGGGACGCCTTCTCTGAGTTCTTTGATCGACCCTGGTTCCAACGCATGTGGACTGTACAAGAAATCATCCAAGCTCGCAAGGCCATTGTCGTCTGTGGATCACACAGCCTTCCCTGGGAGCATGTCAGCGCAGCTGCCAGGTGGTTCTGCCATAAGGCCAAAGCCATCCACGATAGGAACAATCGCAAGGTGGATGGTATGTGCCTCGTCACTCAAATGGTTGCAATCCCATGGCGTTCCAAGTCGGGCAGTGAATACATGCCTCAGCTCTTTGGCCAGAAGACGCGGCCTACATGCAAATGGGCGTTGCGGGATCTTCTCGAGCGTCTACGACCTCGTCAAGCCAGGGATCCTCGAGACAAGGTATATGCCCTAGTCGGCATTAGTGAAGAGGATTACCGCTTCTGGGGCGACAAGGGCGTGCGCATTGACTACTCACTCTCCGTCGAAGAGGTCTACGCCCAGGCAACCGAGGAGATCATCAAGTCGGAGTTCATGGATGGCCTGGACACCATATGGTCTGCTCGACAGCGGAGCGAAGTACCAGGTTGGCCAAGTTGGGTCCCTGATTGGAGAATGGAGACCGGGTACGGCTGTACTTGGGGTATCGGTCAACCGTTCAAGGCAACAGATGGTGACAAGGGCAAACACACATTTATTCCCACAGATGAGCCTCTTACTCTCGCAGTTCAGGGCAAGATCATAGGCCGCGTCACATACAGAAGCGAGTACCGCCATTTCGGAGAGCTTTTCCAAAACAGTCGACTTCGAGAGGTGTACAACGACTGTATGGACCGGCTCAAGTCATATCCAACCGGAGAGCAAGTCGAAACCGCATTCGGCCTCACGCTCATTGGCGGTCTTCCATTGACCAAGACATTGCAGAAACTGAACATCACAACAGAGACATATACCGAAAAGTATATGGACTTTTACGATGTGACACAAATGTCGAGGGAGACGCCGGAACAAGATGCTGCCCGAAACGAGATATTACAGACATTCTACAAGCTCGGGTTCGACTTGACCTGGATTCAAGAAGTCATGGATGCCTACTGTGAGCGGAGGTTCTTTGTCACTGACAGCGGCCACATGGGGCTGGGTCATCACGACGTGTTGGAAGGGGATCTGATTGTGCAAGTTCTCGGTCTGAGGTGGCCTTGCGTGCTAAGGCCTAAGAGTGAGAACCATGATGACGGTTTCGAGTTTATCGGGTAAGTTTGATTACCTTCTCAGCTGTATCCTTCTAGTATCAGGCAAAGCTAACAGGTGTATCTAGGGAGGCGTATTGCCATGGCTTGATGAATGGAGAGGCCATTGAAGAGCTACCCAAGGACGAGGAGGGCAATCATATCGGGCAACTTATGCTTCTAAAGTAGAAATAATGGTTATGTTTCGGACGAAATAGCCTTTCCTTCTTCACTATATGTATGTAGCTGCATCACAGCTATCTAGCACATGTCTAGGTAGGGTTGTGCATCACGACCAGTGTCACCATCACCCGAATATGGGAATGGAGAGCACTCGTAGACATATACATCTCTTACTTGACAACGCTACTCTCCAAAATGCGAAAAAGTCTAACAACCCCAAGGACCTCATTCCAATCAGACAACTCCTACTGATGCACCATAATCAACCCCCACTACTCCTCCCCCTACAACTTGCGACCCCAGAGCACCCTGATCCTGAAGTACGGGTGATTTCTTCGGTCGCGAATCTCGCGGCGGAACTGCGAGATATACACGTAAAACTTCTCCCTGGACCAACCCAAAGCGTTGGCCACAAAGGTCAACAGACCCTCGGTATCCTGGGTGGCAAAGAGCTGTCCAAACTGGCCCATCTCCTTGAGCTTAGGGTCTTTTGGCCATGGGCTAATAGGGCACTTGAATTGCATGTCAGCAGAAGGTAGTGAATCCAGCGAGATGGTCATACCTTGTAGTTCCACTCCTCAATGTCAACGAACCCAGCCTCCTCCATGGCCTTTCTCTGTAGGTTGTCCGCAAGAACAGTAAAGCTCCGGCCGCTTGACCTAGATCCCTCGATAAAGATCTTATCCCACTGTCCCATTGCCGACTCGGGTGTCACTGTTCCATCATCACTCTCGATGGTAGGTGAGGCTTCAAAGCTCTCGAGCCAGCCGCCAGGTTTGAGGGTCTTGTGAGCTTGCTTGAACAACTCAGTCCAGTCGGGAATGGTGCCAACCAGATAGCGGATGTGAACATAGTCAAAGGTTTCGGGGGTAAAGGTCCATTCTTGAGTACAGTCATCGATTTCGCTGGTGGCCGTGTTAGAGAAGGCTCTTTGGAGACCGCAGACGGACTAACAATTTCAGGTTTGGGGGAATCCAAGAGGGCTGGATTGGCGAGATATCGGTACCGATAACGTCACAGCCAGGGAACTCGTCGGCGAAGTCACTGTATTTTATCATCAGCCCCATTCCGTCAGTTCACGGATACTCATTCACTCACATTGCCCAGATGCCTATAATAGGTTAGCTTGGTCCCAAACCATATACATCATGGGGATTGCTTACCAGTTCCACATCCAATATCAAGAGCTTTCTGCATCCAAAATTAGCGAGGATTCGATTATCGTCTTCGGCTTCACTTGCCTCGATATCCTTCTCAAGAGGCGCAAGGTAAAGTCGTCCGTCTTGAGCTAGGGTCCACATGTGGTGGCTTCGCCGTGTCAGAACTCTAACTCAACGATCGTTGTAGTTCATCTTACATGATATCCATGGCCTCGCTTTGCTTTTCGTCATTAGATCCCCTAAGCTCCGTCAGTCAACAAATTCGAAGATGACTACCGTTGGCACAAACCAATAAAAGGCATTTCCTCTCTCGCTATGGTATGTTCGTCCATGGATGGTCCTGTACTGTAGGATACTGGATGTAATCGAAGCGGTGGAGCTTTCAGCATCCGGACCCAGGGCAGAATCGGCATCGCTATCTCCAATATCGTCGTCCGCCTCGATGACCTGCTCAGGAGGGGGTTCGGACACGGGCGACGAAAGACCCTTTGGGCTACTTCCAGGACCCTTTGGGCTGCTTCCAGGACCCTTTGGGCTGCTTCCAGGCATTTTGGCGTTCAAGATGGAATTTTGAAAAAAGGAACACACAAACGAAAACCCCTTCTCCGGGCTTGGGCGCTTAAGAGATTTATTGAGTGGTGTTGGAAGCGGGGAGACCTGGTGTGAGACAAGACTGGGACTGGGGAAACGTATGTTGTCATGATTTTATTGGCTTCCTCTCCGAATATCACTTGTTTTCTGCATAAAGGCGGACCCGGGCCGTCGCCCGTTTCGTGTCAGAGTTGCATGGAGAAGAGAACTAGTAACTGATAGTCGACATATGGGACAGGGTTTAAGAGAGCGGGGGGTTGGGGTTCGCATTTAGTCTATAGCAGAGCCATTTAAATAGCTTTCACTCGGTGCTACTCTGGCTCAATGCTCTAGGCCAAGTGCTGTATGTAACAGCGAAATCACTCGTAGGCCGTTGGCTGTGGGGAGGTTGCACCACTCAGAGGCAGGGGACAAAGACGACACAACCAACAAGACCCTAGTTGGCATGATTCTCGTATCTCCTTCCGGGCCAATCGTTTGAATAGTTTCTTCCGATTCACGTTGCATACCCCCACAGCGACGACACACCTGACTGAGTCTGTGCCCCTGCCGGCAGTGCTCGCCTCGAGCTCCTCTTTAAGGCATGGAGAAGCGTTGGTCGAGAGAATCATGAGTGGGGATGCATTAGCCAAAGAAGTTAAATCTCTCAAAGAAAATTGCTGATCTTTTTCTACATTCTCTCTCTTGCACATGAATTTTGTCTTGGAAGCGCCTCGGCTGTTGAAGATGGTCTTGGTCTAGAAGAGTCAGGGACTTGAAGGGTCGAGACTTGGCGATGAGCCATACGTCATTCAACAGGTGCGCGTTGAACAAAACACGAGTCAAGGCTTATAAGACCAGAGGACCGTGTGCTCGCTATCAAGATTTACAAGGGAGACGACTCAGCTCGACCAGCATGACCATCATCACCAGCCCGACTGGTCTAACCAGCGCCAGCCCCGTTCCGAGATCTCATTGAAGATCATAATAGCACAGCCACTGTAATCAATCCTTGCGCACATCGATCAGGAGCCAGCGCGATGTTATCATGATAGCGCATCACCTTTTCGGTTGGGGAGATATCATGTCGTCGGGTTGATGTCCTGTTGTCGCACTCTTGATCAAGGCAAGCTAGGAGCTCAGAACCCGTCGTCTGTGTGTTTGGTTGGTCAAGGGGTTCAGGCAGATCACGGACAACAAAGAGCGACACTTGGCGAGGGAAGCGCATAGTTAATCTCCATCCCGGAGCCCAAGCCTTGTTTTGCAGTTGCTGATTAGTCTAAGGTACTATTATTACAATCGTCTTTTCCTCCACACACAAATGTTTTCGCCGTCACCGTCTATTCCGCGCGCTGTCGCTTGCGGGACTCTCCGTTGCCGTTGGTAACCTCACCCTGGGCGGCAAAGTACTCGAGGCTGCCCTTGGGGTCGGCCTTCATGGTCTTGCCACCCTCCTGCCAGCCAGCAGGGCAGACCTCACCGTGCTCGTCGGTGAACTGGAACGCCTTGACAAGGCGGATGGTCTCCTCGACGTCGCGACCGACAGGGAGATCGTTGACGGTGATCTGTCGGAGGATACCCTTGGGGTCGATGATGAAGAGACCGCGCAGGGCGACACCCTCATCCTCAATCAGGACGCCGTAGCTGCGAGAGATCTTGTGGGACTTGTCGGCGACGAGAGGGAGCTCCAGGTCGGGACCGAGACCACCCTGCTTGCGAGGCTTCTCGACCCAGGCGAGGTGGGTGAAGTGGGAGTCGGTCGAAACACCGAGGACGGTGGTGTTGATGGCGCGGAAACGCTCAAGCGCGTTGTTGTACTGGATGATCTCGGTGGGGCAGACAAAGGTGAAGTCCATGGGGTAGAAGAGGAGGACGACCCTGTGAAGATGAAGAGGTTAGTCGCGATGGAACTCGTGATGGACGCCAGGGCCATTGACGGCCGCGACGGAGACGGCGCACTCACCATTGTCCCTTGAACTCGGACAGCGAGATGTCCTTAAACTCGCCACCAGGGTAGAGAGTGGTGGCAGTGAACTCGGGAGCAGGGCGCTGAACGAAGGCGGTAGACATTTTGATGGTGGTTGACGCGTACAGAGTCGTAGAGATGGATTGATTGATGGATGAAGATGGATGATGAAGAAAGGGAAGAAAAATTGTTTGCCCGTGTTACAGAGAATTGAAGGCCCCCGGCAACACTTTACGAGTGGGCCCTTCTTATCAGGGGCCCCGCGGAAAGGGGTGGAATCACACAGTCTAGCGCCATATTGCTTTTGCGATTGCCTCAGGAACGGTGATTGTGTTTGTTAAGCGACCAAGATCATTGTCTTTTTGGCTCGTGAGAGGGTCATTCTAAGTAATTGAAACTCTTGATCTCCAAAATCTCCTTTTGTTCTCTCCATTGACGTCGAATCTTAAGTTGCTCATGATCTTTTGTTCCTGCTGCAATGACGCAATTCGCGGACCCTGAAACACGAAATCACGCGAAATCACGTGCTCAGACCCACCTGAAATCCCTTCTTATTGCCTGAGGCAACCCCTTTGGGACATCAAGGTGCGCAAAGAAAATGCCCCGAATACCCTACATCTGCGAGTTAATCTGACTTTCTTACTAGGATGACATGCAGCTTCGGAGTAAACAGTGGCCTATAGCATTGATTGAATTAATTATAATAGGAAAGTTACTTTAAATATTACCTATCCCCCGTGAAAGTCACCTTATTCGCTCATATCTCTTTCCCACACTCCTTCTCAAGTTAAGATATAGCTACGATAGTTCCGCGCAACCCGACAAGACTCAACTCTGGACTCAACGCGCATAACGTATCTACAAAGTGACACGACCTCTTACTTTCATAATTATAATCCATTTAATATTGCTAGAGATAAGTCCCTTCGAGATCGCGCCGTTAAGGTCCATAAGCACTATCAACATGGAATCTAGTTAGAAGGACTTCTCAACAGGTATCCGGCGAATTTATTCTTTACTAAAACCAAGCAGACAAGAGGCTTTGACACCATAGTGAGTTTGGTTGGACAGGTAGGCTACGCCCAAGTGTTGATTACTTTGTGGAAGACAGTGATACCGAGCAAGAACGATGCCCAATAGATTAGCCATTGACCCCCGAGACATAGATGCCCGGCCACGTCCTAAATGGCTGAGCACACGCCATCAAGTCCACTCTGCCTGCCTATGGGACTCATGATATAGAAAAACTGCCGTCGAATGAGTAGTTATCACTCCCGACGGGTTGCCATGGCCCTGTAGTGTTCCAGGCGCTGGCAGATCAGCCATGAGAATACGTCTCAAGTGAAAATTGACATTCATTCACAAAAACCTGACCCTCTGCCTCTAGACTCAGAAACACCAGCACTGTCTGTTCCCCTTCCCGCTTCCCTATTCGTTCACACCATAGCGGGTGGACCAGTTCTCGCCGCTCTGGTTCAGCACGTTGTAGACAACGTTGAGGATGTCGGTCTTGCGCTGGTAGTAGACCTTGAGCTGCCACTCCTTGCGGGGGTTGTCATCGCAGGATCCCTTGTTAACGGCGACCACGTTGGCAGTCAGACCGCTGTTTTGGGCAATGTCGTAAGACTGCTGGTTGAAGACTTGGCCATCGTACCACTTGCCCTTGCCGGTGCGGCGAATCTCACGGAGAGTGAGGCTCTTCTCACCAACATAGTAGACGCGGACCTGTTCATGATTCAGTTAGCAACAAGCGGATGGCTGTCAGATGCGGTTTCCTCACCTCGTCTTCCTTGGTGTTGGGGTTCTTGTAGGCAACGGCTGCGAGAATGGGCAGGCTGGAGTTGACAATGATGGGGTTTCCGTTGATCTTGAGGTTCTCAGAGTTGTACTGCTCGCCCTGAGTCTCATCAGAAGTCTTGCTGGACCAGTAGCTGATCTTGAAGTCACGAGTGACGTGGAAGACGATGTCCTGGTTCGTGACCTCGGTGACGACGGCGGTAACGTCCTATGAGATAGGCTTAGCGATGGGGACACAGGATGAAGAAAGCAAAGGGAAGTACCTGAAGAGTGTCGGTCATCTTGAATGGAGATGGGTTTGTTGAGGCCGGAGTGGTAGGTTGGGAAGTTGATTGGGAAGTAGGCTGGGATGCTGGTTGAGGAGTGAAGCGATTGTGAACTGCTTGGATGAGTTTGTGAAGGGGATCCGCGAGGCCTTTTATAGTGCTCCTGGAGTCTCCGGAGCCTGTAGAAGCTGCCTTGGGCTCTTGATGGAGGTTCAGAAGCGAAGTACCTCGGAAGGGGATGACGAGGCGGATCGTCACGACGACCAGGATCAAGCAGCTCATGCACAGGATGCAGCAGAGAAGGAGAGAG
Source organism: Fusarium vanettenii 77-13-4 (assembly GCF_000151355.1). Classification (NCBI taxonomy): domain Eukaryota; kingdom Fungi; phylum Ascomycota; class Sordariomycetes; order Hypocreales; family Nectriaceae; genus Fusarium; species Fusarium vanettenii. The sequence goes on along the minus strand of NW_003315870.1, from coordinate 869,777 downwards.
GTAGACAGGAGCAGATGCGCAGTCGATGAGTCCAGCCCCCAGGCGGGCGTCATTGCAGGCGTCATTACAAGCATCGTGTTGTTTCCTTTGGCAAAGTAGAAGCCGGCAGTGAGAAGTCTGGTTGGGGATGATTCGTGGACTTTGCAGAGTTGTTTGCATTGGTCAAACACCGGAGTGGACCTGTTATCGAATGATGCAGACTGCGCCTGGTGTCTTCATCGAGACCTCGCAGGCTCTGAACTTCAGCTCTCCACGGTCACGTCCTAGATCGACACGGACTTCAGCTCGCCACGATGCTATGTCATGCCATGCGCCAAGTTGAAGCATTCACGGACGTCAGTGACTATGATAATCACCTCGCAGGTAGCCACAATTCCCTGCCGTCCACCGAGTTCGTCCAACCAGGATCTGTAGATGCTGCAAGACTCATCACATAGTAGCTAGCCGCCGGGGTCTGTAACTCGCACCGAATAGACTGTCAATGAGGGTTGAGGCAACCGTACAGCTTCAGCCAGCCATCGCGTTCGTTTGCATTATTTACGTAAATGGAAAACTGCCGAGGTACAAGTCAACCGGTCGATCACAGTCACACCATGGGGAGTAGATACCAATTCTGGAAAGGGGCTATAAATCATGGCTGGCTAAAATGAACACGCATTCTGAGAGTACGAATTTTTATTGAGTATGAGGAATCCGAGACAGCTTTTAACAGCGCTTAAGCATCTCGCTCGTGATTAACATGGATGGCTGGAAACATGCCCGGCCTCAACCCTCACAGTGCATATATGGAAGAAGACCGACGTTCTCGGGCTACCACGGACACAAATGTCTTGATTTAGCAAGTATCTTGGCCTTTCACCCATCAGTGAACCTCCTATTGCGTGGGATTGAGCAAGTTTAAGGGGAAGGTTGGGTACTAAAGGGAAGCATGGATTTTTAGCAGATTTCCAGTGATAAACTTGAAGGAATGGGTCTCTCCCAAGCATACTGCCCGTCCCGGTGCTGCTGTAAGTCTTTAAAGTCAAACAAGTTTGCGTCAGATCAGGTAAGAACCGAAGCTGAACCAACGGTAAGCCTGTCCACCGTTGGAAGCCACTCGGTGAGAACTTGGTCGGGGTGGACGAGCTATTGGGCGTACATCCGCGCTGATCACATATTTTATGGTGTGACCAGGGCCAATCATCACGACTTCGTGTCCTGTATCGAGAGGGATGAAGTCTGCTAGTCTGCTGCGGAGATCTTTCTGACGTTTGAGGCGTCTATCACTGCCCATCTAGGAACGCCCTGCTGATGGATTGGGCAAGCTTCTTCTAGTCTAACCCCTGAGCTTCTAACAAGGCATTCCGTTCTTAGATGGACCATTTGACCATGTGTCGACCTGTGAGATCCTGTAGAGGAACTTGACTCAGCTTTTGGAATACTCATAGAGTGGGCAACTTCTGACGACAGCTCAGGATTGAGAGACATGCAGTAAACTAAAAGTACCTAGCTTAACTAGAACGGATGTCGGTTCGGAGAGTTCGCGAACTCCACCGTTCCTTGACAGGAGAAGCTTCCGCATTGTGGCGTGCGCCTCAACTGCCAGTCCAGTTTAGATCCCCTTTCCCCGCAAAGTCTCGGCAGTTAAGGAAAGCACAGAAACTTGGATCAACCTAAAGCATGTTGAAAGTTCATCACTTGGTCCTTGTCAGCATTGACAGCTTACTGATTCATCTGGTCTGTACGGCTTGGCCGTAGTGGCTATGCTGGGCGTTTAACACCACGATGTAACCCCGATGGTACGAGATTCCAACTACCAGCCGGGTACATGGCCAGTCACCTACCACGCCATGTCTGCTCAACTGAGACAATAGTAGTTTAGACATTAGCACGTGGTGATGATGCAAGCTTTAGTCTGAACGATCCAGCAGGCTCGGTTGCGTCATGCAGTAGCCCGTACTGCGCAGTAATGGATCTGGAAAACGTCAACACTTCCCGGGTGGTCCGACTGGGTGACAGAGTTTCTGGTCTTCTTGACACCTGGGGTGCGGAGAATAACTTCAAGTAGAGGCAATGGAGATGGCATTGGAGCCTGTCTTGGCTAAACTTGATAATGGAAGAGGTTTGCGAGCTCGCCCCAGGTGGACGAAAGATGTCTTTTGGGCGAAGCTGGCGACGTCTTCAAATCAACAAGTTCCTGATACCTGCATGTATCCGTGATCGCCTGATGGCTCACTACTCACTGCCTTGGAATACCGACTTGAACTCCGTAACCGGAGCTCAGAGCAGAGCCGTGGATTCTCGTGGCGAGCTGAACACCTACGTTGAGGCATAAGATGCGAAGCCACAGAGTACGTCTTTTGCCCCCAGACCCCTCCATGTCGGCAACGCAGGTCCGATCGACAGTTTCGTCAACGGGCGACAGGTCTCCCTATGGCTGATTTGCCTGGGGCTGAATAACGGTGACTGCTCGACATATGGCCGCAAGTAAGAGTCCAGTTCAGCTGATTAAATGCCTGCATGGAACGGGCCGGGCGGGCCGCACCCTGCATCCCGTAGAACTGCTCCCACTAGTGGCGTCCCTGCAGAAGCTGACGTTCCGAAAGAGGGAGACGAGGCTCACACGGGTTGTAGGGGATCCCCCCTCCCGGTCAATAAACTGGTCTTGGCCTGTGATTCGGTCTGCAGTGACGTTAGCCGTTGAGTCAAAAAAGGGATGGTGCGAGATAGAATGGGTCGAGTGCCGGACGTTGAAGGCTGATCACGCTGCAGACCATTGGGCGGCCTCAGTTTCGCAAAAAAGCTTGGCCTGCCTCTTTAACCCGTCAACATGTAGATCATGGCTTCGCCTGGGTTTGGAGGGAGCTGAGACGTCCCAAAATAGCTGAGGATCGCCGCGGTCGCAATTTACCGGTCCCAGTTGGGCAAGACCGTTGCATCCGAGACTTGAGCGCTCCGTATTCGGCTTGCCAACATGGCCCTCATCCTCTCGTAGGAGAAGTTGCTCCATCGGCGGTCTCTGTCCGCTTGGGCATTGCCTCTCCTAAGACCAAGATTGCAGTGTTGCGGGCTGTACGGAGTACACCCTCACACTGTAACTGACATACTCCACCGTACTTCCGCCTCGATACACAAGTCGAGAAAGAAGGGTAAAACCAGTAGTTTTTGATAGGTTGAACTGATGATATGGCTCTTAACTTGATAGCAAAATTCACTTGTGAGTACAAATGGAGCTGTAACTACACTAGGTAGTGTGGCATTGCGTTTCAAGTTGTGATCATGATGATAGATTGGCTGCTAAATTATGGGACAGAGGCTTGAATGTAAAGATGAAAACTTGTCAAGTATTTGGAAGATAAGGCAATGGAACTTTTACGTTGAGGTGACTGAAGACGGCGGCAGGGTAGGATGATCAAGGTTGAGGAATAGAGAAGGTTGCTAGAGGATTCGCGAGAGTGACCTAGATACGTTTAGAAGTTCATTACTCTCGAAGTAGACGCAATAATCTCCTCTGACGTTGCGCAACCCCTACCCTGGATACCGATGCAGAGCTCTCAGAGCATCATTTGGGATACACGTGACAGCGCACGCGTACCTGTTGGCAGCTATCGACTTGGGACGGGGTGGCGGACTTTTTCCCTCTGACATAGATACAGCCCTATTCGCGGGGCAGATCAATCTGCCAAGGCCCGACTTAGGCTTGCTAGAGACATCTGGGGCTTTCTACTATGACAGTTTAGAGGCCGAGAGCCAAGTGTTTAATCTGAGGGCACGACGTGGGGTATAGTGATACTCCACGTGGTAGGGCATTTTTAGATTCGTGAACCTGAATATTAATTGACTAACTAAGTTCTGATTCACGGAAAAATGATATCGCCTTCACACCGCAAGTTTACACAGCCTCTGACCGAACAACTTAAGCGGGAACACACTGGGAGTAGTAGTCGTTGTGCTTGAGGCACTTGAGGCCAGAGGCGCACTTGGTAGCACCAGTCCAGTTGTTTCCACCGCACTGGCCGTAAGCAGAAACGGAAGCACCGGAAGAGCTAGAGGGAACAGAAGTGGCAGAAGGCTTGGCGGCAGCGGTGGTCTTGACAGCAGCAAGCTTGGTGGTAGTAGGCTTGGTAGCAGCGATCTTGGTCGAAGTAGCCTTGGTGGCAGAGGGCTTGGCGGCACTGGAGACGGGAGAAGCAGAGTTGCTGCTGCTGCTACTGCTGCTACCAGTGGCCCAGCCGTTCTTCTGAGACAGGTAGTACCACCAGTTGCGGTACATCCAGCCGTCAAAGTCGGTGATCTCCATAGAAGAACCGGCAAGCATGATGAAGTTGCTGACTCCAGTAGGGGTCCAGTCGTAGAAGTCATCCAGGCCAAAGGTGTGGCCCTATAGGACTTGTTAGTATGAAGTCATACATAAACTTAGGTGATCATACCATCTCGTGCAGCAGAATGTGGACAGAATCAGAGTCAAGGTTGTTCAGCATGTACTCGGATCCAACCTGCTGTCCCCAAGACCAGCCATAACCGCCCTCAAGACCGTCGGTCAGCCAGAGAGAGTGGTCGAAGTGACGGGCAGCGCCAGCCTTGCAGCCGCTGTAGTCACCATCGAGGTGAGCATCACGAGCGCATCCGATATCGCACATGGGGATACCATCAGCATCGAGGCCAGTGTAGATATCGAGGCCTTCGGTCGAACCCTGGAGCAGACTCTTATCCTTGACAGCCCAGCCCACGATGTTGACCTTGACGTTCTCGTAGGGGAAGCCGTTGTAGCCATAGAGCCACTTGAACCACTTCTGGTACTGCTCGTTGTACTTGCTTGCGATCTTGGTTCGCTGGGCAGCAGTCACGGTCTTCTTAGAATCCCATCGAACACAGATGTTGAGGAAACTACCAGTATGTCAGTGACAACCCCCCAAGCGACTGGATGGTTAAAAATACCCCTTGTTGGCCATGATCTGGTGAAAGCCCCAGTTAATGTTGTCATCAACGCCCTTGGGTCCGTAGGTAGACTCATAGTGCTTCCAGACCTCCTCAAGAGGAGTCTTCAGGTTCGAAGGCGGGTTCCAGCCCGACTGGCGCTTGACAGGACGGTTGCTGAGGTGCTCGGGAAAGGCGCGCTTAGATTGAGGGAGACTCTCAAGGTTCTTCCAGACGGAGGGATCGAGATCGGACTGGGCCGCAGTCGAGGCGACAAGGCCAGCGAGGACGGTGGTGAAAGTAGAGACACGCATGTTGGCAAGGTGGATAGGTTACGAGTTATGAAAGAGTGAATAAGAAGTATAATGAATGTACAAAATTAGAACGGGAAAAAAACTCCGACCTTGGCAGAGTGAACGAATGAAGATGCTTGAGCTGAGACAAAAGACAAGCTTAAGGCCTATAAGCTCATGTTATATATATCAAGCAATGCGAAGCAATGCGAGGAGTGCGCGGAAAGCCACCATGTTTCACAGTGAACAGGAGATGGTGGATCTTGAAGAAATTAAGGGCGAACCATGGTGTTGGAAAACGATCGCCAAGGGGTGGAAAAATAATCCCCGGTCTAGGCCCCGGCGATGACCAGGTTCCATCAGGCGCCTTAGCTCGTGTTTCTGTAAGCATCACTCTCAGACCCTGGTAAGCTTATCCCTTGATCGGGAATTGGCGAAAAGATGGGATGAAAGAATGAATGTGATTGGGGGAACCGTAGACTGGGTTTTGGTGTCAAACGACGGGATTATTCGATGGTCGACAAACGTTCTTTCAAGTCTCGGCACATGTCCAATTCGGCGGATACGTAAAAAGAACGCCCTCCGACGCCCTAATGTAATGGCGCCCTAGTGTAACAACAGGTCGTGATCCATTTACACTGGTCTCGCAACAGAATGAAATCAGTGAAGCCCTGTCGATCTGGAACGCCATGTTGAGCTATCGTCTTATGCCAAGAGCTCAAAGCCGATGGCCCGGTGCATAAAGTTGTGACTTTGATCACATTAACTGTTCTTAAAACCCTGGTGTCGCTCGTCGGGTCGGGAGACGCTCAGACAACGTGGGAAATAGCCAGGTCTGCGATCACTGCATATCTAATGTTTAGGCATTTTCATTCTATACATTGGGAACAATGAGTCCCATAACTGAAACTCCCGATGACTCAACTCTTTGATCCACAACCTCGAAACAGTGTTGGCCCGGTGGAATATCTCCTCTGATATGCAGAGTTGTGACCGCCAAGGCATCCGGAGTCGCGGTGGGAAGGAAAGCCACGTCACATTTGAGACCGTCAATCGCGACAACGAGACTTTGCTCCTGCTCACAAGAGCTGGTGTACTGGATAGCTAATGTCAACCTAGTAGCCGTTGCCTGGGTCTCAAAGGTAGCCGCGTTCTCATTCTTATCAAGTTCATACTTGGTAGATGGGATGGCATTTCTGGTTTCGCCAGATGTAACATCTAGAACAAAGGTGTCGACATTCTCTAGCGTGACGGCCCGATCATTGATGCTGAGTGGTAGCCACACGTATGTGCTACGTGGCAGTGGAGGATACTCCCAGCGGTCTCCCATATACAGCACGGACGACCCTAAATCCAGAACAAAGGTGACCTGTGAGCCGTAGGTGGCTGTTCCCGATTCAGCAAAGAGCTTCCAAGGTTCCCAAGGTCCAGTCAATGATGTTGCGGTCGTGTACATATTGTCATTGAGTTCCCAGCCTGCCATGAAAATGAGAATCAGAGCCATGTACCGGGCGGCGACCACTAACCAGTGAGTTGAGACGCAAGCAAATAGTAGATGCCATTCCTTTTGATCATGGCGGGGCTCTCCAGATGTTCTGGGAATAGGTGAAGCATCTTGGTGACAGAGAGATAGTCGTTGGATAACTCGTAAAAACGAAGTCCATTGGGGCGCTGGGATCTCATGTCAGCGGCTACCAACTGTCGCCGGGTGCGATAACTCACATCTTCGCTCATCAAGTAAGCCTTATCATCATCGTCAACAAAAACACCAATGTCGCGGCTCTCAAAGCCTAGAGGTCGGAAGCTTCCTCTGTACTGAAAGCGACCAGTGACGGTATCGCAGGTGGCGACACCCACTTTGGCATCTTTGTACTCCTGGTCCTCAATATGCATCCACATAACATATTTCTTAGTCAATTTGTTGTAGATGACCTTCGGACGCTCCACAAGACGACCGGGGCCCAAGTCACCAGACCCCTGACGACTTAAAACAGGGCCTTCATACTTCCATTGAACAAGATCGTTGCTGCTGTAGCAGTTGATGTTCTGGAAGCATGTGCCTTCGGTCTTGTCCTCGCCGTGCCAGTACCACGTGGCTCCCACTTTGAGAAAGCCTCCGCCGTGGGCCTGGATGTGGTGCCCATTGCTGGCAGTCCAAGTAGCCCCTGAGAAATTTTGTATGTCAGTACATCATTTTGCCCAAGGAGATTCAAGTAATACGAACCTGGGAATACATGCAGACTGGTTGTTTCAGCCATGTTTGCCAATTACAGACAAGGTGTTGTTGTTTTCACAGAGAAGTGATAACATATCTTGATTGTCCAGGCCTACCTATTTCTAGACAAACATTACAGAAATGGCGCCTACTGCTGCATCTTGGCTCTTTCGTGACATGTTGTGCCGAGACAGGCGAGCGTAGGTAGTCTTGCCTGTTTCTAGAATTTACGGATTCGGTACGAATGTCCGAGCCCCAAATGCGTGAAGGCGGTCACATGGTGCAGTTTGTGGTGTCTTGCATGCAAGAGTGGCGTGTTCGATGGTGTTGACGGCTATTCCATGTTGTTAATACAGCTGGATGAATGTTTTTAGTTATCATAGGTGTCTGTATCTGTTGAGAGGCTGAATATTATCGAGACATTATAGCCTAAATATGCTGAATGTGAAACCCGTGCAAGAAACTGGGTTGCTAGCTCGGGGTAATTTATGCCGAGGGGCTTCTTGGGGCTTCTTGGGGCTTGCGGACTATCTTTCGGTCCCGAAATATGTTAGGTCTGTCAGTGCTCCAAACGAGAGATCTCTCCAGTAATGCTTCGGTAGGGGAGAGTAGTGTTGTTACATGGACCTATGAGACGTTTCCACAAATAGGAAGGATGGAAGATAGATCTAATAGTAGGGAGATGCCGTTGTTTATCTGTTCAACCATTCACAGTACAGTGGTATATGGCTTGGAGGAATGTGTAATTCCAGCAATCTACGTGCTTCATCTACGCACAGGCTAGCTCAGCTCTGCTCACTCTTACTCAAGGAATCGTGAGGGTCATGGAACTCGTAGAAACCAGAGCCAATCTCAAAAGTCTCGCCTCCACCTGGCATGACCACCCGAGCCTTCGAGTTTGGAGGAATAGTTACCTTCAAGTGAAATCCCTTTCTTCCAACCGCTTTCTCTCCCTCCATCCACCACTGGAAATTGATAGTCCCATACCCACTCACGTATCTTGTCTCGGCGCTTGTGATATTTCCTCCTGGCACTGGTGCAACTATAACCTCCTTCCACCCCGGAGTTCCCTGCCTGAGGCCACCAACCGTGCCATGGATCTAGTCTGCTACGGATCCGAACGCGTAGTGGTTGAAGCTCGTCATCCCACAGCCGTTGACACTCCCATCGGGCAAGAGACTATCCCATCTCTCCCATGTTGTCGTTGCCCCTTGAACCACTTGGTATAGCCAAGAGGGCACTCGAGTTTGCAGCAGCATTTTGTAGAAATCTTCTGTGGCGCCCACTTTCCGTAAAGAGTGATCGAGTGTCCATGTTCCTGCGAAACCGGTGCCGACAAGATATTCGTTCTTGGCAATGATCTCGCGGAGGGCGTCTGCTGCCTTCTTGCGCTCATGCTCATCCACCAAGATGTTAAAGTACAAGAGTAGAGAGTAGGCTGTCTGGGTTCGATTGCGAGGCTCGCCATCCTTCAGCCAGGTATTCGCAAAGGTCTCTCGAATTAGAATCGGCGATATGATTGACTTTGATGGTGAGCCTCGGTTTGCTCTTGATCTTATTTGGGTTTAAATTGTTGTATGATGGACTAGTTGGTTAGAGGGGCTCGTAGCCTGAATTAAGAGCAGAAGGAAGAGAATAAGGAGTTATCCCGTGAGCCCGTTACCCGAGTCTTAGACGAAGCTCCTGCGTGTAATGCCAGAGGAGGTCGCTCTTCGGACTTGGGGCTCAGGCCGCGCCAAAAACCAGTAGAGCCATTGCGAGATCTCCATTGTCGCCGGCTAAAGTCGGTGGATGAGGTTGAATTTACGGATCCAATACGAAAATGTCGAAGCTAACCCGAGAGATGACGAGGCTTGAGCTACACTGCCTGGCTTGGCACGTTTAAACCATGGCTCCCCTATTTACCCGCCCCATGGGGAAAAAAGGCTGCCCGCGGGCCGATTCAATGAGGCCTGTCTAGCTCGTTGGTCACGAGAGACACTGCATCTGCACTAACGCCTGGATCATTCCACCTTCCCAGAAACACTACCCTTTGCAGTGCCGGTTCCTCTTGGCTTTCATGACGCCTACCATGCTTGTGAAGTTATCACAACTACTGAATGTCAGCATTGTCGAGCTCGGTTCGGATATCTTTGAGTTCTCAATACGCCGTCACATGTCGGGGGAGTGACAAGTGTTCAATCTGCATTTTATCCTGTAGTAAGCGAAATATTTCTCATCTGTCAGTTCCTCTCAGAAGGTATCTCCGGTGGTATGAAATGATTTGGAATCCTTGCATCCGCTGCTGACGCCTCTCTCTTCCCGCATCCCTCCGTTTACGGATCTCTTACAAAGCTGTAAAGGGTCTCGATCTGCTCTAGATGGCAGGTTGAACCGCTCCGTGGCGCCTTGGCAATGGAGAACTATCGATGTAGGTCGGGGTATCTCACCCATCCTGGAGTCTGGGTTCGTCTGGAGCTTCCGATCTTTTCTCGGCTGACGTTATGGCGAGGTGGTTTTTGCCAGCGGAATCAAACCCTGGTCGAGTGACATCTAGCTATACGCGTAAACCCCCATTCAACCCATCTGCCCAGCAAAGAAGCTAATGCAGCCTGTCGGCCGTTCTCTCGGCGTTTCGCTGCATAATTGTACCGAGGGCCTGGAACTCTGCCTCTGATCCCCTCGTGCTGCTTACCCCCTGGGGCCCCGCGTGATTGCGGGGGGTTACCGAACACCTGTCACACTATTATCAAGGTTGTTTTTTCGTTTGTTAGAACGCGGAGAAAGTCTGGGGTTGTCCAGTGACTCCATTCCTAGCACGCCAAGCCGCTTCGTTCTGTTTTGGGGTGGCTAAACTGAGGGGCCATAAGCCGTAAAGATGCAGTTTAATGAGCGATTGGGTCGGCTTTACCGGCGTTTCTTTTCAGCTCTTCTTTGAGGGGATGAGGGAAGCGGAGTCTTCATGTAAATGATGAGGTTGTGCTGAAGGATAAGAGATGTGGTGATGGGGACGATTAATAATACGAAAATTGCCACTATACGATATGTCGTTAACGATACGATAATTATCACTCGCATGCCTCCAGTTGAAGAAAAAGTATAATAGACGTAGGAAATACCACATAAACTCCGGGTTGAAACATTCCAAGCAACTTCTTAGCTTCAATCGTCTTGGCCTTTTCTCATAGTCCATTTCACCTCCTGGGCCCAGCCCTCCACTGTCTTCAACCATGCTGCACCTCACTACGAGACAGTTATGGTAGGAAAGTCCCTTGTCTCTTCAGTCAAGGCTGCTAATAGTCCAACAGGTCCTGTTTCTATTCTACTATCGTCTTACTGGGATCTGTTGATGCCCTCTCCTCCCCCATCATAGCCAAAGGCCCCGACTGTGAGACCAAGAACGGTGCTGTTCTTGTCACCCCCGATTGCGTCGATGGTACCTACAAGACGGTCATTATCGACTCTGAGACGGACGTCACTGTCCCCGTCCCTCACCACAAGATCTCGGGCCACTTTGATGGAACCACCATCGACTTCAACATTTACTTCCCCAAGACCGGATGGGACGGCAGATTCTTCCAGCTCGTGTACCCGACACAGAATTCGACCGCTGAAGACCGAAATATAGGGTTTAGTGCTGACAGCGGCGGTTATACCAACCATGTCGCCGGAGGAGGCGGCTACCGCGCTGATGCTGCCGTGGCGAAGCTCTCGAGGAAGCTTGCAGCCGATTACTACAAGAAACCCAACACCAAAATTTACGGCTACGTCTATGGTGCAAGCGGTGGCTCCATGGTGACTGTCGGGGCCATCGAGAACACTTTTGACGTCTGGCAGGGCGCTCTCGCCATGGTCCAAGCCGTTCCAGTCTCCAACCCCAACAACTTTTGCATGCGGGCATTTGCCGGGCTCGTGTTGGAGGCCCAAAAGGACAAGCTCATATCTGCCGCTCGGCCTGGAAGTGATTTGAACCCTTTTAAGAACCTTGACTCAATGAGACGAGAGGTTCTCACTGAAGTTACCGAACTCGGCATTCCCCTTGCAGCTTGGGAAGACTGGGAGGGCGTCACGCAGAACAGAACCAACTTCCTGCGCACCTTTCGACTCCTCGTTCCTCCCACCATAGCTTCCTTCGATCCCACCTACGTAAATGACTTCTGGACCAAGAAGGGCTATCTTGGGAAGGAGAAGTCTGCTCTTGGTGACTTCTACCGGAAATCGATATACGAGTATGATGCCGTCGTCCAAAAGGTTGATGTCGATGCTGGCAACGTCCCAGTTTCCATTACTCTCAACAAAGTCCCTTCAAAGCCGCCGGCCTTCGGCCTCCAGTTCACTATCCAGTCAAAGGATGGCAAAGGAGGCATCTTCACGGCGCAGCTCGACAAGACCTCCAAGATAGCTGTCATTGACCCTGGACAGAACTCCACAATCCTTGCCTCAGTCTTCAAGGGAACCAAACTCCGTGTCGACAACCGAGCATGGCTTGCTAGCTCAGTATGCCACAGGTACCAAGTGCCTACAAGGCCCGGCTTCTATGGATATGATTATCTTCGCGCAGCTGATGGCAAGCCGAAATACCCCCAGCGCAGCCCACTCATTGCCAACACTATCTCACTCGGTGCCAGCGGTGGCGGCTTGTGGACCGGCAACGTTACTGGCAAGATGATAGTTATGGACACTCTCAAGGACTATGATGCCATGCCATGGCATGCAGACTGGTACAAGGGGCAAGTCCGCAACGCGCTTGGCAACCGCTTTGGCGATAACTATCGCCTGCATTACGCCGAAAACGCCGATCACTTTATTGAACCAGTTGAGGTGCCCCAGACCACGCGTCTTGTCAATTATATCGACATGGCCGAACAGCATCTCCGGGATCTGAGTGCCTGGGTGGAAAAGGGAACAACTCCTCCTACGGGGACTTCATATGCCGTGACGGATGGACAAGTCAAGGTTCCTACCACCGCCGCACAGCGCAAGGGCATTCAGCCTGTTGTAGAGTTGACCTCGGGCGGAAGGACTTCTGTCACGGTCAAGGCTGGACGGTCAGTCTCTTTCAAGGCACATGTTGAAGTTCCTTCCGGCACTGGATCTGTTACCGCTGTTGACTGGGACTTTGAGGGAACCGGAATATTCGTCAAGAAGGACTTTGGGAAGGCCAAGGGTGTCATGGACGTCACAGTATCGCAGACCTACAGGAAGAAGGGGACCTACTACGTCGCGGTGCGTGTGGCTTCTAACCGCAAGGGGGATGCCAAGACTCCTTATGCTCAGGTTCAGAACCTCGGCCGCATGAAGGTTGTTGTCAACTAGTGATGATGGTTCTTCTCGGCCCAACCGGTGCTTGAATGTCTTGCAGTCTGTCCCTTGGCTCTTGGTAGGGGATTAGGTAGACTCTTGGCTATCGTGAGATGGTACAACTCTTTCTCAATAGCATATTCTGCGTTCAATGTTGATATGTATTCCGAAGCTCTATTGACCCATTACACATCAACGTAGATATACAGATAGGTATACGCAAAATGATTTCCAGTCACCAAATGAAGCCCAAAGATGAAAACAAGCTTTCGCCGGCTAAATGCTGCACTGTCTCTAGCTTGCGTCAACATTGGCTTTCATCCTTGAGTTTTCGTATCCCATTCAGCCACTCATGTAGCGCTTCCCTCTTCGAGCAATGCGAACCGCTAACATGGCATGTTTCGTGCTGCGGATCGTCCTCCGCTTCCTCAAGAGCACTTATACAGAATGTTTTACAACACATGGACGGGAAGGCGAAGCTGGGGTGGCTTCCTAGGCTCCTACAGAGCATGTGAGGCTGGTAGCGTGCCAAGCAACTTGAACAACAATAGCCTTCGGGATCTTTTGCCTCTCCTGGAGATAAATACAAACTCCACGGTTCGAAGGATACGAATGTCACTTATCGTTCAGTGCGATAATGTATCAGGAACTTGAATATCTCAATACTGTCGAGAAGCATCGTCTGGCTGCTCGAAGCCAACAGGGCTTCTGCATTGCCACAGAGTGGCAAGCGGAAAGAGTCGAATCAGGACGAATGCGCTTAAACTAAGCAGATATTCTGGCGCGTAAAACTGCTTTCGGGTGAAAGCACAGCGAGTTTATACTGACCTGGTTATGGATAGGGATCTCACATGACCGACTTTTCCCTGCAAATGGTCGTCTCATTGAAACGTTGTTAGCCATTTCAAGCCATTTCCGATTCTTCGCTCTTCGAGTATGAAAGAAGAGAAGAGGATAATGAATACATGATACTATTGCTATAAACTACCGTGACCTAGATAAAATTAAGCTTCTCCGGCGGTAGCCATAGAAACTCGATAGTGGAAAAATGAGTCCCACAATGCAAGATGCCACCTGTCCTTTTCCCACATGAGTCAAAAAGGAAACCAACAGGACCGACCGTGGATCGAACACGGGACCTAGGGATCTGCAATCCCTCGCTCGTACCGCTGAGCTATCGATCCTTTGCTGGTGTAGAACAGCCGTCATTAACTTGGTTTCTGAAGACTCTCAGGATCACCAGCCGAGCAGCTTCTCTTCTTCATGATAATGTTTACCAACGATCCCACACGTTCCAGACAGGTGGTGTTGGAAATACTCCCATGATAAATCACCCTAGTTGATGTTTTTTCGGGTTTGGTTCTCAATTTGAATAGGATATTTGGTCTTTATAATGTCGTCTAGAGGTAGGCAGAAATACAAGGCTAATAATTGACAAAACAAACTGCTATGGGTATATCCTTCCTCCTTCTCGCTATAAACTCTCTTCCTTTTCACTCTGGAAATCCTTGTCTCTCGCCTGCGAGAGCACCTTTGCCTGCTTAATCATGTCCTCCCAGATCGGCGGTCTACATCGCCTCTCACTTCCAGCAGCCTCAGCATCGACCCCAAAGTCAAGCAACGCCTTCTCGCTGCACCACTCTCCAGTAGCCATAAGACCGATAGGCACCTTGCCTTCTGTCTTTTCATCTGCTTCCTCGCCCGCTCTGTCCTGTCCTTCCGGAATCACAAACCCAGCTGGAACTGAAATAGATGGCAGTCCACAGAAATTGGCCAGCCACACATAAGTCATGCTCTCTATCGTGAGATTGCCATCACTGACTCCGTACTTCAACTCGCTCTCTCCACCTCGAATTGGGGCGCCGGCACAGGCTGTAGTAGGTGTGACGATGAGCATACCAGGGTACATCTGCCACAAATGAGAGAGATGTTGCATCAAAAGACTTCGAAGCTTTTGAGCAAGAAGATAATCTGTAGCCGGCGTCGTGCGTCCAACTGCAAGCAAGATCTTTGTCGCAGCTGTGATATCCTTTGTGTCTGGCAAAAGGGAAGCCGCATCGGTCAAGACAGTCATTGCATGCGCAATCTGTCCCTCCTCCATGAAAGGAATACTGATAGGCACAATGGTATATCCATAATAGGTGCAGAGCTTGCCCACTAGACTTCTAGTCAAGTCCTGAACACCCATTGCCGCACATGAGAACCATGGCTCATAGACTCCAAGAAGTTTTGATGAAGGCCTGGACGGTTCTCGGCAGAGTTGAGGGAAGGGCGAAGAAGGATGAGGGTCTGCGATAGTCTCGTAGACGGTAGCGAGAGAGTACATGTCGGCTGCCATGGGTCCTTGAACAGAACAACTCGGTGCTGGGTTAGGTGTGGGGTATGAAGAAAGGCGGCCGTGAGTAGGCTTGAGACCAAAAACTGAACAGTATGCCGCTGGGACGCGAAGACTTCCGCCAGCGTCACCACCAAGAGCAATCGGGATCAAGCCAGCACCAACTGCATATCCAGCTCCCGATGAGCTTCCGCCAGCATAGTATCCAGCATTGAAGGGGTTGAGTGGTGTACCATGGTTGGGATTGTTGCCAGTAGTATCTTGAGATAACGTCAGAACAATCGCCTCAGTGCATCACGTGAATAGTATGTGCTTACCCATGCCGAACTCATGCATCGTAAGCTTCCCTAGAATGATAACTCCCGCTTCCTGCAGCTTGCGCACACTCCAATTGGTGATGGAGCCACTCTTCACAGCGCGTCCGGCGTAGTTCATGTTGGAGCCCATTGTCATATCATAGCCGTCAAGATCGAAATCATCCTTGATTGCCGCGGGGACGCCATCAAGAGGGCCAAGAGACCTGTTTTGGTGATAACGGATCGTGGATTCCTCGGCGGCTTTGAGAACAAGATCCACCTTGGTGTCGATCCATGCTGTCGAATGCTTCCCTTGAGGACTGATATCGCGTCGGATCAATGGTAACAGGGCACGAGCAACATCGGTCGGCGTAGCCTGTCCGGACAAGTACATGGCTCGGTAATCGGAAACTGAATAGTATGGGGCCTCGGTCATCGGCTCGGATGGTACAAGTGTTGGCGATGAAGGAGTACCGAGGTCGAACTCGTCATCTGAGGGGGTATCGCATGGGATGGGAATAACCGTCGGGTCGTTTCGTGCTTCATAGCACTCGAGTTCTTGTCGAAGTTTGCGTAATGAATCGAAGCCAGCGTTGTGCCAAACCAACTCTCGGACCAGCCGAACCCATTCAATCCTATGACAGTTAGGGAGATGATTGGTGACATGAAGGTGGTGACTTACAGAAAAGCAAAGATGACCAACAACGGCCCTCTCAAAACAGGGTTGGCTAACTTTCCTCTTTCCAGGACACTCTCAGGCCTGTTGAAGTCAGCAGAGATCCCCAAGTTGATTCCGTGTTTGACTTACCCTTGTGTGGGCTCTGGGTAGTTTAAAAACCCAGTGGGTTCCTTTGGAGTGGCTTGGATGCCCATCATTTTGTGTGACGTTGTGATCGGCAGGGGCGGCGGGGCCAAATCGGCACTTTGTAGATCGAATTGAAGATGACGCAAGAAAAGAAAGAGAAGTGATGAAACAAGTCAACCGCCAAGAACGCTCAGAACGTGATGTGAAATGAAGAGTCAAACGAACACATCTCGATGGTCTAAAGCAGATGTTTATAGGGGAGCGGTCAAGCACAGCCAGATACCAAGAGTCCATTGAGATTAAGCCAAGACAACCAATCATGACGAAAATATCCCTTGTTTACCAACAGCACACGACCAAAATGGCTAGTTCATAGATGTTGCTATTCTTTCAGATGCATCTTGACCCAGGTAATCGGGTCCAGCACGACCACGTTGGTGGGTTTCAGCCAAATCCCAACAAGCCACCACCCGACAAAGAAGCTGAAACTGGAAACATGGCAGCTTTGGTCTGACTGCGGTCTCAGCTGAGCCACTATTCGCACTAACGTTTGTGCTAAGATTCTATAACGCTTCGCTTCTGCAGCGGCTTTTCCGTTTTGGACGGTTGGATAATTGGAACGGGACGTTTAATGTGCGAAACGCGCGGCTTTGGATAAACAATTTCTTCTATTTAAGAGGTCATGATGTGGTCATTACTCTAACAGAGCAACGAGTGGGTTGGCTTGAGGCCAGAGCATGGTTGACGATGGTTATCAGATGGGGAGTCTTATCAGCACGGATCTTCTCGAGATCAAGCCCGATACCCCGGCTCACAATATTTCTGAAAATGCGCTCGATTTGTTTGTTAGCCTGGAGGCCTACTCATGCCGACCTCGTGTTTGTGTTTTTATCTCTTCATCCACTGTCTCACTGGCTGTTGGCTCTTCATCCTCCTTAGCGCGATGAAGCATTCCAATAGTCTCCCGCTATAGGCTTGGCGGCCGGTAATAGTCTCTCTTCGTTGTCCAGTCTGGACCACGAGATGCATAAGCGAACTGCTTGGCCAGTAATTCAGCGGTTGAGCCTCCACCAACAGTTGAACCATGGAGCAAAGGAAGAGGCTGGATCAGCTGAGGTTGGCATTGGATTGGAGATATGCGCAGGGTCTTCAGCCCTAACAGGCCCGGGCTGGAATGGTCAATCCAAATAGAGCGACTTTGTGGCTTGCGTAGACGGCATGGATTTCCGTCTTTGGAGCGTTTGTTCCGTTGAATCGGTAACGGGAGGCCCTTGTGGGTTACTTCCACGCGCGCCACGCGCCTCCTCCAGATAATGGCGATACGAATAGCGCAGATGACGAGATTATTGGCAGAAAGAATGGGTCTTCTTCGCGCCGGGCCAGATGTCTATAGAAAGCACCGCTCCCCCACAACAATGGTTACCTCTTAGACCCGTCTACTCGTCTAGAAGGGTCTCAAGCCCCAGCGAGGAATTCATTGGATAGCATTTCGCACATGGGTCTCTGGCACTTTACAAAAGAAATAGACTGGTGATTGATGTTTTAAAATGGACAGGATCATAAATTGACTATCGCACAAATGGAATGGGCAAGCGATGGGCCAAGAATGAATCCACCTTGACCAGCATCCATCCACTTCTCTGATAATACAGAATGTCACTTCTCATCGGCTCGAAAGCTGACCTGGTAGCCTACCTACAACATCGTTGGTCGCTGTGCCAATCGCGGCTCCCATCCAACTACCTCCCACATAGAACCCGGCGGCAGCACCAACAAGTGCTCCCGCGGTAGTCCAACCCTTTTTATTCCCTTGCTTCTACTCCTTTGGCTTTTTCGGGGTCCTCCCGGTTCACTTGTTGTGCTCGCAGGGTTGCTCTACTTTCTCTTGGGCAGGATCTGGTCCCTCTCGAGGCTTTCCACCAACCTATCAAACAACGGTTTATGCGGGCATTATGCAAATGAGCAACAGTCGACACCCTAGAGAGGTTCATAGAGAGGCGGATTTTCGTTTGGCTAGTAATGATCAAGTATCCTCTCAACCCTGCATGAGGCTTGGTAGAGTTGGCTGCGTCGACTAGGAGCCCTTTGGCTTACCAGACGCAGCTGTGGCGTCCAACAATGACAACCTGAGCTAACTTCGACAGAAGAGCCTAGGTGGTCGCTCAAAAGCTCTTTAGACGGTATCTATGGACCTGAAATCAATGAGCTTGTCTTGCCAACAGTCAAGCCAACGGAAAGCCTCTGGTAACCTCGACTACATCCATTGGCTAATCATCAGAGAGGCACAGTAGTTCTTCAGAAACAGGCAGTGCCCTAGGTGCATTCCCAATTAAGGGCGGTAAGATAGTACAAAAGTACCTTCGTATTGCGCAAGGTCTAACTATAGTACAAAATTGAATAGTAGGGAAGTGGGCAGGTAAAAAGGGCTTAAGGGAAACATTGCAAAGTAGTAGAGGAGCTAGTAACGCATGCTCATCTCTTTCGGTTGGCTTCTTTTCTGTCTTAAACGCGGACCTCAAGCATCAAGGAAGTAGACAAGTGATTCGACCCACTGCTTGGCAAACTGGAAGAGGTGCCCATGGCCGGAGTCGGGGTAGAGGTGAAGCTGAGCGTTTGGCAGTTGCTGCTGCAGCAAGAACGAGTTGATTGTAGGTGCCAAGACGTCGGTCTTGCCGTTGGTCACCAGGACGGGGGCCTTGATAGTCTTGATCTGATCGAAATAAGTCGAGTTTTGAGTGAAGTCTAGAATAGCCTTCAAGTGACGCGAGGTGCCAGGCTCCTGGATTGACGCCGTCCTGTTTTCGCCCTTGACCTGGCGCTCGCCGGCTCGAGTAATCCAGGCGACACCTGCGGCCTCGCTCGTCTCGGATGGATAGAAGAATAGGCTCAAGATGTCCTCAAGAGAGAGTTCGGGTTGCCTGGCTTTCTCAAATGTTCCCGGGGCGACCTCCCGTGTACCCGTGCCGTTTCCGATAATCGAGCCAGCCAAGACCAGCTTCTCTACGAGGTCAGGATAGTTAATGCCGACATGCTGGGCAACACCACCACCCATAGAGAAACCAAACACGTTCGCCTTCTTGACGCCAATGGCAGCGAGGAAGTCGGCAGCTGTGTCACCCTGCTTGGCGATCGAGTCGGCGACAACACCCTCGCTGTGGCCAACACCGGTATTGTCAAAGAGGATAACCTCCCGGGATTCGGCGATGTAGTTGAACAGTAGCGGGTCGGCAATGTCCATGCTGGCGCGGAAGTTGGGGAGGAAAACGACCGGCAAGGCACCTGATTTGGCACCGAAGCGACGGTAGGCGAGCTTGTCGCCGTTGACCTTGACGTATCGCGTCTTGACGGTTTGGACCAACTTGGGCGGAGGGTCGATGAGTCCGAAGCGAACATCAGGCCTAGTTCTTGTTAACGACGCCTCCGTAAAACATAGCCACATATTGGTGGTGGTTAGGGATGCGCGCGCTTACTTGGCGGCGGCAAAGGCCGTTGCGGTTACGGCGTAGAAGAGACTGGTCAGGAATTTCATGTTGCAGTAATATTGAGAGACTTGTTGATTTGGATGAGTGAGTCCATTTCCCGTTTCTCGGCATCTTGTTCGCGAGTTCTTATACACGACTTCTACAACCAAACTGATTTATCATCACAACTGATGTTCAAGTCCGCTTCAAGTCCGCTCGGCCCCAGCCGGCTAGCGTCAATGCTGGCCGAGGTTGGTGATGTGATCCGCGCATTAGAGTGAGTCGTCATTGAGAAGTAAGTTGCAAGACAACGAACGGCAGTCGTGCGAGCGGCGGACTGGATTAGTGATTAAATATTCTTGTTAGAGTTGCAACACCACGGCACTTGTGTGCACGGCTGTATTACGTACTTGTAGTCTTTGCAGACGGACCAACATCTCACCGACGGCGTAATTAAACGGGATCATCGGGGCGGCCAAATTGTTCATGCCTTCCGTCCTTGTTGCCGATGCAACTTCCCATTCGTGGAGACTCAATTAAGATTTTGCTAATACACAACCTTATTCATATCATGAGCTACAGGCAGCAGTACGCGTATATACACTTTCTCAACCTGCGGATTTCTTTGAAAAGATGAGCACTAGCTTGAATCTCGCCATTGCTCTGCTAACAGATCATCTCATATGGAGAGACCAATTGACCCATCGGGTTATTCCACGCATTAATTGCGACGACGTGGCTTCGGTCTTATTTAAAAGACCTATTAAGTATAATAGCTAGTTTTACATTATTAGTCTTGGCTCACATTTTAACTTTAACTATCATAGAGATGTTAACCCTTTCGTTGCCTTTGCCCGTTTTATTTGTGCTAGATGGGATAGAACTTCTACTTTGCCTAGGCTACCTGCCATATCAACAACCTATATATCGATATTCTCTAGTGAAATGGCCTGACCATCGATATTAAGTAGGAGCCATATGTGTATAGTTCGTGGGAGCAGTGGATACTCCCAGCGATCTCCTATATCTGTGCTACTTATGGCTCTCTGCTGCTGCGGATCCAAGGAGATCAGTCCAGTCAGCTACTCTATCGCAGGCGTTCACCTCAGCCGAGGAAACAAGACAATGGCGTATTTGTGGCTAGGTAGGCCAAATGCGAAGCGGGCCAGTAATGACGGATAGTCAAGCTCAGGGTGGTCTATGCCAAGTTTTGACGCGCTGAAGGAAGCTACATGCTTGTTCCGAGACTTGCCACGTCTGTAAGTTGATTAAATCAGAAACCTTTTGACCAACACTTGACCTTAATAGACTGAGATAACATGGGATGCTGTTAGGGGTTAATTGTCGAGTGCTCCTTGGTAGAAGCCTTGTCAGTCTATGAGAAGTTATAACCAGTATCTGCAACTAAGACCGTTTATAATCAAGAAGTGCAATTTGTTTTTCTTGACGATCAATGGGGACTGAAATGGCGTCGAGATGATGATTTTCCATTGTCAAGACCGAGCTCTCGAAAGAATGTACCAGAACAGAGCCATTGACATAATCAACAGTCTTGATAATTCAATAGCTTTCTATATGAATTCAAGTTACTATCCCGTTTCAGAGGGTTTGGGCTAGATGTACAATTGATCGATGTTGATTTTGTGGCTTTTCTAGACACAAGGCAACTGTTTTTATGTGTATCTAAGAGCAAAGAGTGCCCAAAGTAACTGTTCGAGCTCACTCGTCCTTCTTGACCAACAATATCCCCAATAGGGCGCCATGCATCCAAGGAAAGTTTGTGTGGCTATCCTTCTATCGATGTACGTTGTTAGACATTGGTGCCACCGTGCCAATGAGACCCTGACGTAACATTGCGAAACTACACCACATTCCATGGCGTGAGCGGCGCAGGCTCGCAGCGAGCAAGAGACTCGGCTGATGGTGTAGTCCTAGACAGCCGAGGCATCATTCTTCAATACTGGCCTTTTTTGCATCTACGTTTTCTATCCCTGTTTCTTGCGGGTGGCCTGACCCCTTTGTTACTTGATAAGTCAGCATTCGTGTCACATTTCGCACCTGACCACCAATTGACTTTGTATGACGTATTGGTGATCCAATCAACCCGGCAACCACACAACACGGAAGTGGTCAAATTCCTCCCAGCTCAGTGAAGAAGCACCCAAACTCACCAAACTCATGCGTATCTTATTCGTTTCCCTCTTATCCTCAATCGCTCCGACCAACATGTCAGGAACAGCGCCGTCCGATCCCTCGCCGGGGAGCCATGCCAGGGGAGTGGAGCAGACACCATCGGATGCCAATCAACATGGACAAGCCCAGTACGCGATCAGCGCGACGGTTCCCCACCCTATAGCAATGATGAACTGACAGGTAGACAGAAACATTATCGATGAGACCAAGGACACATACGGACCAACAACTGTGGACGCGAGCATCGGCTACATGATCGATGCTGGTGATGGAGATGCCGGTCTTTCGAATCGCCTTGGCAACATGTCAAATCAGCCCAAGGTGAAAGGTGGAAGTGCTGGGACTGAACGCAAACCTGCGACGTTGGATAAGCGGGGCTTTAAGGTGGGAGAGAAGGCCGATCTTCACGACTTGGCGCAACAGAAGCAACCATGATATCGTCTCAGGCACATCTACGGAGTATTCTCGAGAAAGTTAAATACACACACGTTACGTTGTCACGATCTTCGGGCTCAGTTAACCCATCAAGGGCCGGGCTGCAACTATAATAAAGAACAGATCTTCAACACATTATAACATCATGACCCGATGTTAACACAGTGGCCGTTACGTTGTCACGGTCTTCTGGCTCAGTTATCATCTAGGTTAGCCACATCCACTGAGCCTAAAACCCTATAGTCTTGATAGCCTTTATGAAGCTAGCTGAGGTATAGGGTGAGGGGGAAAGATGTTTGAGACAGTACGGTTGGTGACCGCCTCAAGTCGGGACAGTATTTTTAGATTGGGATATACAGCTTCTCTACGGCAACGGCCAAGGTGGAGCAGGTCTGTTTGTTGTGAGTGTCCGAGGCAACATTGGATCCCCCACGTGCCCTCTTCTCCCCGTGGGGGTCGGCTAGTCATCCAGATGACCATCATCTCTTGGTATTCCACTCCACGGGGTAAATCTCTTCTCCATAAACATTGTACGGGGGTGATGAAGATCGTTAGTCAAGACCCTACGGTGTGACGAATATCCTTTACAGGAATTCTGCACCCACGAGGCTACTCATCTCTATAGACGGCTTTTAAGTGGCGAGAGAGAAGTGTTCCCGTCTTTTAACATTACTGATTCTTGCACCTTGTTTATGCAAAAGGGCGGGCCAGATTGAATATGGGGCTCACGGGTAATCCTCCTTCTTCAGACCCCTGCCCTGGATCATAAATCGCTCAGCTTCGGATCCGTCTCAATTTCAGTCAGCCATGCCTCAGCTGATGAACGTGTGGTGCAACCTACATACATGCAGAAGTAGCGTGCTTCTAGAAAACACTCTGCAGAAACGGCTGGGGGAGAAGCATTCCGTAATCCGCCGTACTTCCGGTAAATGGGCGTACTCAAGACTTGGTCTTGCTTGGCTTGGGCCTCTAGAGAAAATAAACTCTGAAC
The DNA here is from genome assembly GCF_000151355.1 of Fusarium vanettenii 77-13-4. Lineage (NCBI taxonomy): Eukaryota > Fungi > Ascomycota > Sordariomycetes > Hypocreales > Nectriaceae > Fusarium > Fusarium vanettenii. The sequence goes on along the minus strand of NW_003315870.1, from coordinate 846,577 downwards.
TAAGCATGCCACTATCCCCACATAGCTCCGCCGAGGGACCATAGACCGAGGCTCGCTTCCGTCTGGGAGGTGGATTCGCGTTTCTTGGCGTCTGGCGGTAAACAGGTTCCGCTGCGGGTGCGGGGAAAGGGGGAGAAGCTCCGGGCGGAAGTCCGTGATCGGCCTCCGCCCTCCCATCTTGAGCTGAGACCGCGTATGTTTTGTTTCATCCGACATGGTGCTTGGGAATATACGGAGAGTCAGCTTGTTACCTGGTGAGGGCTCCGGAGGGACTTGGAGCAGTCCCATAGATATAACACAGCAAAAACACAACGAAAACGTACAGTGAGCACTCCGTAAGCTCTTGTTGTTGATGGCGGGTTGTTGGCCACATCAGCATCCGACTCTTCTCGAAGGGTGCATCCTTTTGCTTGGCATATCCATATCATCAAACTCATACCCTTGAAGGTCTCATGCACTCTCCACTTGCTTTCCCCTCTTTCTCCACCGTTGTCTGTAGCAACTGCGCCTCATCAAACGGAATGACTTGAAGTCAGCATTTGAACTGGAGGATTCTGTAGGGACTCAACAGCATTTTGATGTTATATCGATGCTAATACCTCTTAGACTCTCCAAATCTTGCTACGATGCTCATAGAATACATGACTCTTCCTCATTGTCGTCATCAACAAACAATATGAGGCAGCATGAGCCTATAGACTTGGCAATACAACTTGATGGCGTGATAGTACCTTGGCATACGTGTCGGTCTTAGTTCTCGCCACCGGCGGCCTCAATTCTAATACCGCATACCTTGATTTTGGAGATCTTTCTCCAATTATGGCTCTGCTCTCCCGTCGCCAAGCGGCTACTCCCTGTTGGAGGCCGGCACAAGGTCGCTTCGGCATCCTTGCCTCGGGGAGTCCGGGCGCTTAGGGTCGTAAGATACCGCCTTTCTCGCTTCCGCTTTCCTCGCCAGAACTCCATAGTGTCTCCCCATGGGCAGCACCGTCACCACAGTTCCGCGGTGAGAGCTACGGGTTGTCGCACCGCGGCCGAGCCAAGCAGCTTGGCTGACGCGATGGATAGGAGTCATCCCGGTTTCTTCCAGTTTAAAGTCGTGACACCATTTTACTTACTGACGTGCACATTATGATCTGTAAAGGACCAGACCTCTTTTACCCCGCAAGATATCATCTCTTGGTGGTTTCTTGGCAGGGGGCTTCCCCATGGGCGCAAAAAGTCTTGTATATCAAGCGTTTATGTAACTGCCGAGAGCTGGAAAGAAATAGCCGCCGGCGGAGAAATTCAACACCGCTAGCGTACGACGTAACCTCCGTCAAGGTGAGCGTCGGCTGCCGTCGGTGAGTGCCTGTCATCGGTGAGTGGACAGGCAGCCGCGAGTGAGGCGCGCCAGGAGAGACAAGGGGCCTGCGTGAGCTGCTGGGGTAAAGAAGAATTAATTCCCGCATTCTCCAAATATGCAACGAGGCATTTACAATCATGTGGGTGGCTGGACCAACTTGGCATGGTGTTGAAATCTGCCGAAGACAACGTCCGAGAAAAAGCCACCGTTCGACACAACACCATAACAAGTTGGAGTTGTTTGTGTGTGTCTGTCACAAAAGATGACATGCTTCCCCGCTTATCTGTGCAAATTTTTGGCTTTCTCCTTGGCTTTGGCTTGGCCTCCACCTCTAGAACCTTGGCGCTTCCATCGTGGGGTAGCAACACGAGACGTGAGTCGTACGCCAAGCGCAGTTGTTCCGGATCCGCAGTCTCAAGCGGATGACCCCGTGCTGAGATTGCGGAGAAGACTTTGTCCTTGCCCCTCATATTGGTTGGATCTTGGGGTTGTCTCTTGTCTTCTCCCTTGGCTCTCCTTGGCTGGAGGCCAAGAATCTTACCACCTTCCATCATGGGGCAAGGGGCGACAGATCCTCCACAGTCTGACGAGAGGACCCTTGTAGAGAGTATTGCGGAGAAGAGACTTCATCCAACGATACCACCACGGAATAGCTATAAAGAAGAAAGTGTGTCTCATCCTGCTACATGATTCAGCACCGCACATCCTGCTGCGAACCCTCCCCCCTCCTCCTCAGTCTTGCTCTTCAAGGCGTTCTTCTCTCATAATGTCTGAAATCAGAACAACCTCTGGGGCTGACCCCAATGGTGAGAAGGAGGAGAACGGTCCTACTCTCACACAAATCCCTTCGATTACCAAAGCCGAGACTGGGGTCATCGCCGACATCAACCATGTGGCCCGCCTTGGCATGGAAAACACCAAGGAGCTAGAGAAGAGGATCGTCCGCAAGCTCGACATGTGGATGCTTCCCCAGCTCTGGATTCTTTACATGTTCAACTACCTCAACCGAAACAACATTGCCCAGGCCCGTCTCAACACCTTCAACGAGGATCTCAACCTCAAGGATGGAGACTACCAGACTGCCGTTGCCATCTTGACTGTCGGCTACATGGTTGCTCAGCTACCTTCCAACATGTTGATCACCCGAGTTCGACCTTCCATCTACCTCCCTGCTGCCGCCTTAATCTGGTCTGCCATCTCAGCCTTGACTGTCGTTTGCACGAGCGCTGGCGGCCTCTGGGCTGTTCAGTTTGTTCTTGGCATTGTCGAGGCACCTCTCTTCCCTGGTGTATGTCCAACATGCTATCCACTTGTGATGACTTACTAATCTCTTTGTCTTATAGGCCGTCTTCCTCATGTCCTGCTGGTATACCCGACGAGAATTCGCCCTTCGTGTCGCCCTTCTCTACTCGGGTCTGGTCCTTGCCCAAGCCTTCTCAGGACTGATTGCCGCTGGTGTCTTTGCCGGTCTCGATGGCCCCATGGGTCTCGCTGGCTGGAAATGGCTCTTCATCATTGAGGGTGCTGCTAGTGGCTTCTTTGCCATCACTGCCTACTTCATCCTGCCCAACTATCCTGACTCTACTTCTGGTGGCGCCATGTGGTACATGAATGCCGATATGCGAAAGGTCGCCGCTGCCCGAATTCTCGATGATAGAGTCGAATTCTCTGACAAGTCTTCTGTCTGGCATGGACTTAAGCTTGCTGTCACGGATATCAAGCTCTACATGTTCCTCTTCTTGAACATTTTCATCACCTCCTCATACGGCTTCAACAACTTCTTCCCTACTATCGTCAACGGACTTGGTACGTGACAGAAATATTCTTCTTCGTGCAATCACTAACAGAAACAGGTTTCGGAAGCCGAGTTCAAGCCTTGCTCATGACTGCTCCCCCCTATGTATGGGGAACTATTTGCACCTTTTTCGTCGCCTGGGACTCGGACCGCCGCCGTGAACGCGGTTTACACATCATCATTCCCCTTTCTTGCTCAGTGGCTGGTTTCGTTGTCACTGTTGCGACGGGCAATGCCTCAGTCCGATATGCCATGACCTTCCTCTACGCAGCTGGTTGCTTCTCCGCCAACACTCTGCAGTACACTTGGGCCGTGTCGACCCTTGGTCAGACCCCCGAGAAGCGAGCTGCTGGTGGTGCCATTGTCAACATCTTTGGCCATCTCGGCAACGTCATCTCGCCTTACTTCTTCCCTGATAAGGATGCGCCCCGTTACACCATGGCCATGATCCTGCAGATCGTCTTTGCTGGTCTTGGTATTGCTGTGGCCAGTGTGGTCAAGTGGCACTTGACCAGGAAGAACAAGAAGCTGCGTGAGGAGGCTGAGCGCTTGGGCATTGACTACAACCCTTTTACGACTTAAAGAGACTGTACGGGCTGCTTTTAAGATTGACTGGTACTATCCACAGGTGGCATACGGTTGTGAAGCGCCTAAGGATAGAACAGGACAATAGATAGGTTGTCAAGACAGTTATTCTGTCTTAAATTCCAGATTGATTCTCGTTATGACTTGACTTACGCCAACTTGGAACACCTTGACTGTTTGCAGGAGCTACGTAGTAAAAGGTGTTAGAGACATCCCGTGCCCACGAGATTCTTGTCGTTCAGCTAAAGGGCCGGGTTCTGGCGGTCGCTAGAATCCTAATCAATAACTAATACCCAGCCAAAACATGGAAAAAGATAACCTGGGTGGGATTACTGGTGCAAGCAAAAGGAGTAGTCTGTTCGCCATAATCGGCCGAGGTGCTCACATGCTTTCATCGCTGTTACTAAACCACTTGAGAGGGAAGATCATATAACTAAGACTCATGCCCTCACCGTCCTCCACCAGCTAGAATCCAAGCACCTATCACCCCCCTATCTTCCATCCCATTCAATACATCAGGTCTTTATCAGGTACGGCCAGGATTACGCAGTTGGGTGGTCGCTGACGTGGGCAGCTCTCTGCACATCGGTAACGTACTTGCGCATCTTCCGAGCAGGGACATGTTTCTCATACATTTCATCCATCTCGGCTGGATTCCGCTGCGATGGCTCAGGCACATAAAAGTAGACAACAATAGTAGTCACCAATCCAGTGCCGAAAAACAGCCATGCTGTTTTGTAGTTCCAGTCAGCGCCATTGGTATCGACTGGTTCAATGAGTTAGCGCACGTTTTCCTCCCTTCATCAGGTGACGCCAACTTACGCATGAGAGGCACTGTCGTGTTGAAGGTGAGTCCAAAAACAACCGATGACGCTGCGGCGACGCCGGCCGTTCGAGCGCGAAGCTTTTGCGACGCTACTTCGCCGACAAAAGCCCATCCGATGCTGCCAACTAGTTGAATAGGGTTAACGAATGCAAAATTAAACCATGAGGAAATGACTTACGAGCTTTGTTGAAGAACGCCCAAACGCAAGCAACGAAAATGAGGAGGTTTTGAATCGGTGTCGTCTTGTTTACGAAGCCGAGGATTCCAACCACCATCATGCTCAACGAGCAACCGATAACAGAGATGAACGTAGGACTTCTTCGTCCCGCCTTGTCGGAAACGAGGATCAAGACCAATGCGGAGACGAGCTGGATGATAGCTAGAAGGAGATCAGGTTAGCCAAGCTCTGGGAGGGGGATATCAAGATGCTCACTCAAAATGGTGGAGATGAGGAAAGGATCGTCAAAGCCACTTTGCTTGAAGAACAAGCTTGCGTAGGTGTTGAGGAAAGAAAGGCCGGTCAGTTGCTGGGCACAGGCTGGCAGAGCGGCGCCAAGGGTTCTGCGGGCATTGGACCCCTTGAAGCAAGCCGAATAGGTTGTGATAATCTCGGAAAAGGACTTGTCGTTCAGTCCTTGTTCCTCTCGCAGGCTCCGTTCCTCCAATATCGTGTTTTTGATGATGGCGTACTCTGTTTCGACGTCGTAATCCTGCACACCACCGTTGACACGCCTCAGCGTCTTCTTGCCTCGCTCGTCTTGATCCCGCTCCGCATAGTAGGCTGCAAATCGGTTAGTCTCTCAGGAAATTATCACTGGGAGGAATAAGAGGCGAGGCTTACCGGGCGTCTCTGGAAGCCAGATGAAGATTGGCAGCATCAGACCTAGGAAGCCCCACTGAGTCAATATGGGAGTTTTGTAGTCTAGAGGGTCGACGGCATGCATGATTGTGAGAATCATGGGAGCCAAAAAGTTGCCGATAGTGTTCCAGAATCCATAAGCAAGTACCATGGCGCCACGGATATTGACAGGGGACCATTCTGTGATGTAGACGGGCAATGTCGCCTGGAGTGCTCCGATGCCGGCTCCAGCCAGAAGTTTAGCTCCGGCCCAATCCTTCCAGTCACGAACGACGGTCTCGATAGCAATAGACTAGATGGAATGTCAACTTTTCTGTGCTTCGGGAATTTCGTCTTGTTAGAAACTTACTGCGGCTAGCATCACCCAGAGAACATACAATGTCTGCTTGCGTCCAATCCTATCTGAGACAGGATTGAGCGAGAGCATGCCGATGATCTGACCTAGAGACTGCAAAGCGCCCCAAAGAGCGGTGTACTGAGCCTTCAGTACATATTCTCCTTCAGCATTCTGGAATCCAACATGGTTGATAAACCCTTGGTTGGCAATAATATTTCCTGATACGTGGTTAGATCTGTCCAGGCCGTTCGTTCAACAAGTCAAGATGCTGACAACTCACCATTGAGATTGATTTGGAAGCCATCACAGGCAGCAGCAATACAAAGAAGACTGCAAACAAGAACAGCCTGCAACAGAGTCAGATCAAGCAAGCCAGACAGGGGGTTGCGGGTACAGTACCTTTCGAAATCTCCATGCAGAAGCTCGTAGGCCAAGCTTGTCGTGACTTGACTTGAGGGCAACGCCTTCATGCCTCTCGACATAGTCAAAAGAGCCTTTGGGCTTGGCGTACATGTCCTTGGAGTTGTCCAGTATGCCAGTTGTCATTGTGACGGTCAGGGTGTTGAACGCAACGAGGGCTCTGGTTAGAAGAGAAGATAAGTGGAATTGCTCAAGATGAAGACTCTGCCTGAAGACAATCGCCGTGGGAAGGAGGAAACATCCGAGTCTTTAAACTTTGGTTTCGAAGACGCCAAGAACAGCTGAGGTTCTGGACCATTCAGATGCCCATATACTTCCCCGCGTCCCCAAACATCATTTACCTCCTCTGTATCCCGGGGAATGGCTCTAACGTGGGGAAGGTCGTCCACCTGAGCCGGAATACCGATGGTTAAGCGAATCTGTGGCGCAAGTAGTGTGATACTGGCCCTGTCCTGCTCAGAACATTATTGGGCAGAACTTGTGCCTATGAAGACAGGGCGGAACAATTGTGGTACTGCCCTTGGCTAACGGCCCCACAGTTACCCCGTCCCCCGCTCCGCTCCTCGTTAGCTCAGCTTTAAACACAATTCCAGCTTCGACAACACCCAAGTCTTCCATGAGGCATTTCTCATCACTTTGGTCACACGGAGAATGGTCAGTCCACATGCATGCGATCACTGCAAGAGACGCAAAGTAAAATGCAACGGCGCGGATCCGTGCTCTCGGTGCAGCCGTTCCCGCATTACTTGCGAGCGGCGAACCAACCCTCGACGACGCGGCCCACGGGTTGCGAAACGCCCTGCCGATGCCGAGAACCATTCGCCAAAACGACCCTGTGCGGATAACCAGGAACATGGAGTATCTAGTCATGATCCTTTACTCTTGGCCCCGATGTCTGGGCGGGACGACGAGCTCAGGGACAGTTCTGCGAGTAGGATAAGCTCCGTTCCCGTAGTGATCCATACATTCGTCGATTCGCCTTGCTCCATCACATCTGCACCACAGAGTATCTTCTGGGACGAGTTTCTCCATGTTAGAGAACGCCTCATCTCTCGATTCAACTCAACACGGGGTCTTTCTGGCAACATAGAGCAAGTGGCACACGAATGTGTTGATTTGTTCATGCAATTCCTCTTTCCCAACACCCCGATCGCCCATGAACCGACCCTGAGAGCCGGTATTCTTCTTCTTGGAGACGAACTCCCAGACTGTCCGTCTACGGAGAGTCCTAACCCCGAAACGCTTACGCTCATGGCACTCTTGAGGCGCTTCACCCTCATCACGGCGCTATGCGCTCATATCATCTCGGTTGTCCCTGAGAACCTTTTCCGGAATCCGAAATCGCTGTCTGATATATTCTTCGAAGCGTCCAAGTCGATGCTGAGGACCTACGAAGCCTATGATCTCGAGCACCCCGATTCGACATCCCTTACTATCCGAATGTGGCATTCATCCTACGCCCAAAACACCACTGGCAAAGTCGGTGCTTCGTGGCATTACCACACAGAGGCCTGCTGCCTTGCACAAAGAATGCGGTTGTTCGATGAAGCCTCGGTTGCCCGCCCTTCGCAGATCGAGTCTCAGCTACTTCGTATCAACTTCTGGCATCTCTACCTCGCTGAGAAGACTCAAATCGCTTTCAAAAGTCGGCCGCCGATCATTGACGAGAGGATATGCGACGTTACCCTTCTCGAGAATGGCGATGAAGTGGTGTCGTTTCTCGATCCTTCGCGACAAGTGGGTCAAGGGGGCCTCGAATCTCGCATCTTTGTTGGATTTCACCTTCGGCGAAGAATCTCAGCCGCGGCAGCCAGCCTTATAAACGATATCGCCAGCCGCACACGATACGTCGAGACGAACTCGCCATCTACGATACGGTCGGATAGAAATAATGAGGAAATAGACTTCATGATAGAAAGATATCTCAAATTCACAGCCCTGGCCAATGAAGTACCGCCTTGGGTACGGCGACCAGACGGAGAGGGAAATCCAGAGGTTGAGGACAGTGTTCGGGCCTACCAAACCACCTGTTTCTGGGCACAGCGGAGCAATATCATGACAATCTTCCACTGCATGAGACTGTTGATCCTACAAGCATGCATCGACCACGGTCTTCTAATGATAGTTGGACTCAGCGAGAGCCCACTGTCCTGGGCAAGTCGGAAGCTTGAGATAATACGGGATTTCCTAGATGACCTACAGGGCACTCCGTTTGTTTGTATAGCGGCACAAGGAGAGACAGCGGTTTGTGGCAGTCATTTCTCCAGCTCACCCTTATGGCTAACATATTCTGGTAGGTCGACAAGGTCAGGCGCGTCGGTGCCATACTGCTCGAACTTCTTCACAGCTCAGATAACGCAACCATAAGGACACAGGCTGAACTACTATTTAACGCCTTACTCGATATTCTATCTAGGTTGGATTCAAAAGCCAGTGAGGGACTGGAGATTCCCAGTGTCTTGGTTGAAGGTACTCAAGATTGGTGCAATCCTACGACGGTTGGCTCTGGAGGATCAGTCTGAAAGTCACACAAATTCGCCATGTGGCTTTTACATTCTGGAGCTTCAAGCAGTGCTAGCAAAGACCTGTGCTAGTACTATCCGTGGTAGGTGAAGCCAATGTATGGAGCTGGACAGGCAGTGGATGGCCCAGTGCGACATGGTGCGTGATTCCAAGCATACCCACCTGCGGTGAATTTAATTCATCAAGCGTTGTCCTCTAAGAAACCAGCATACTTTTACACAAGCAAGGGAATGTCGGGGTGCCCCGGTCATACTCATCCACCACTTGCTCCATGGCCGAAGCGCTCGTGAATATTAAGATGTCTTGTGATCCAGGGAGCGCCAATTGAAAGGATATGCCGGGACTAGTAGCCATGTCGCTACTGCAGGGCACGAGGACACTACCGTGAATTACGTCTCCGACTGGCATGTCAGTTCCAGGGATGCGTACGCTCAATTCCGACTGCCTGGTCCAGGTCCGCGGCCCCATAATTCCTCCGCCTCCCCCACATCTCCGCCCCGACCTCCGCTCCCAATTGCCGGGGGACCGAGCCGGGGTTTCTGTGGGGCTGCTCATTCAGCTCGGTCCCCTTTCCCCCGCGACAGGACCGGAGGTTCCATGTCCAACCTCCACCCTCCGAGACTTAACCCCGTTTTTCATGACGGCTCCAGCAAGACATTCAAGTAGGTAGGTCACCGATACAGCCCCAGCTATAAATCAGGCCACGCTTGAACTAGAGTCTCGGAGATTATTCACACCACTTCCCATCCTTTCATCCCCCTTGTCCTTTCTTGTTTTTGCTGTTACCGGCTTTGACATTACCCTTTCCCCGTTGTCTCATTCTTTCAGTCCACAATCATGGGAGACCTCAGTCAAGACTTCCCGTCATGCACGGAAGAAATCACCATTGTCGAGCTGAGAGCTGAACACTATCAAGACGGGTTCGGGATATTCCACCCTGCACCCAGACTCTCTTGGCGATTTGCCGCAACCACCCTCCGCGACTGGAGGCAGTCATCTTATGAGATTGTCATCAAGCGGCGAGGAAAGACAGAGTCTTTCCGAGTTGAGTCGTCCAAATCTTCACTTGTGCCGTGGCCGTCAACGGCGTTGGCTTCAAGAGAAATCGTTCACGTCAGCATACAAGCCACCGGCGCGAACGGAGTGAAGACTGGCTGGGCGGAGCTTACATTGGAGGCTGCCCTCTTGAAGCGAGGCCATTGGGAGGCAGACTTGATAAGTGGTCCTCTTCAAGATGTCGACAAGCCCAAGCCGCCATTTCGCATGAGAAAGACCTTCGCATACGAGGGCGGCCCAGCCCGTTTGTATGCTACCGCCCATGGTATCTACCAAGTAGAAATCAATGGCCAGGTGGTTGGCGATCAAGTGCTTTCTCCCGGGTGGCAGTCATATCGACACCGACTCCACTACCAAACGTATGACGTTACGAGATATTTGCTTCCAGGACGCAATACGATCGGAGTGTATCTGGGCGAAGGCTGGTTTGCTGGCAGGCTCGGGCGACCAGGAGTCTCCAACATATGGGGGGACCGTCTAGGATTTCTGGGTCAGCTTGAGGTCAATGGGCAGGTTCTTTGCCGAACTGACCACACCTGGGAAGTCCTCGTCGACGGTCCTGTCCTTAGCTCCGAGATTTACAACGGCGAAGTCTATGACAGCAAACAACATGACGCATTGTGGTCTACCCCCAAGGCACCTTCCAGCAAGCTCTACCTTGCAGCCGAGGTTCTCCCATTTCCAGAGGCCGTTTTGATAGCACCTGAAGCGCCCCCTGTTCGTCGCATCCTAGAGCTACAGCCGCAAAATATCATCACAACACCCAGCGGGAAGAAAGTCCTGGACTTTGGGCAGAATCTGGCTGGTTGGCTTAGGGTGAATATTGACATCCCTGGGACGGGAACTGTTACCATTCGCCATGCAGAGGTCATGGAACATGGTGAACTAGGAACGAGGCCCCTGAGGACGGCCAAGGCAAGCACCGTGATACACCTGGGAGGTCAGACGCGTGGGTATGAACCCAAGTTTACATTCTATGGCTTTAGGTGAGATTTCGTACATCACTCGTTGTATTAGCCGCTTCTAACGACACGGTGCAGGTACGCGGAAGTGACAGGTTACGACGCCTGCAGTCTCTCCGACTTCACCGCTGTTGTGATTTCTTCAGATCTACGCAGAACTGGGACATTTGAATGCTCCCATGATCATGTGAACAAGCTTCACGAAAATACTGTATGGTCGATGCGGGGAAACTTCATCTCTGTCCCTACGGATTGCCCCCAGCGTGACGAGCGACTAGGGTGGACAGGCGATATTCAGGTCTTCACTCCCACCGCAAGCTTTCTTTACGATACCGCGGCGTTCATCGGAGGCTGGCTCCAGGACGTCGAGGCCGATCAGAAAGGCCTGGGAGGGGTCGTTCCCACTGTTGTTCCCAGCATTCCTATGCCCCCCAAGCACAATGAAAATAAGGCCATGGCGGCTTGGGGTGACACTGTGGTCCTCACACCGTGGGATCTATACCAGTTCTTTGGAGACAAACAGCATTTACGAAAGCAATGGGAGAGCATGAAACTGTGGCTCGACAAGGGGATACCTCGTGATGAACGGGGGTTTTATTCCACCGAGATGCCTCAGTTCGGCGATTGGCTTGACCCTCGGTCTCCGCCTGCTCTTCCTGGGCACACACCCACTGATCCGTACTTGGTTGCCAACGCCTATTTGGTTCATGTCACTGAAGTTGCTTCCCAAGTCGCTGATCGGTTGGGCGAGCTGGAAGATGCGAAACGCTATCGAGACGAAGCGCAGAGGCTACGCAAGTTGTTCCGAGACGAGTACATTTCGCCCAAGGGAAGGCTTTCGTCAGACACACAGACGAGCTATGTCCTGGCTCTTCACTTTAATCTCCTAGATAGCGAGGTTGAGATACAAACTGCGCGGTCCAGACTTGACTGGCTAACCCGATGGGAAGCCTTCAAGATCAACACAGGGTTTGTGGGGACGCCGCACATCCTACCTACCTTGGCCAATGTCCACATGATGGGCACAGCGTATAGGATGCTGCAGGAACGTGACAGTCCTAGCTGGCTATATCCCATCACGATGGGCGCAACCACGATTGTAAGTACCATCTCTCGCCGCAAACATGCCGCCGTTGTTTCCTGACCGTGCTTTGCAGTGGGAGCGATGGAATTCGATGCTCCCCGACGGTTCCATCAATCCGGGCCAAATGACGTCTTTCAATCACTATGCTCTGGGCGCCGTGTGCCATTTTCTTCATGCATACGTGACTGGCTTATCTTCAGCCTCACCTGGTTGGGAGTCCGCCACCATTCGTCCACGACCTGGTGGTACAATCCGATGGGCTCGGGCCACGTACGACTCCCCCATAGGGCCATACAGTGTATTTTGGACGTGTGAATCCAGCGTCATGAAGACGAGTGTATCGATTCCTCCAAACGGCGAAGCACGGGTAGTTCTGCCCGGGATTGATGTTGTCGTTGGCAGTGGAAAGTATTCTTATGAGACGGAGTGGCATGAGGATTTGACATGGCCGCCACAGGTTATCCAGGGAGCTCAGGGAGCACCTGTTGAGGCTACGTATGTTCCATGAAAGATAGTCGATATCTTGCTCTCGGCTGCTGATGGAAGAGATAAATAAACATCTTGGCGACCAAAGGTGATTATCAAGTATTTTTCCTATGTTTGGCAATAACAGTAGTGATGTAACCCACCGAAGAACGCACCGCACTTTGCTCTATGCAGTTTAAAGCATCTTCACCCACAGGATCTTGCGTAAAGCTAACCTTGTCAAGTATTGCGGCCTCTCATTATGCAGATTGTCAATTTTTCTTGGTGTGGACGAGAAGCATTGTTGAAAGCTGGGGTTGCTCTGAGCATACGGAACTACCGATGTACAGCATAACCAAGGTCGAATAGATACTTTGACTCTACCCTTAGGCTTCAGGCTTCGGATGTGTCGGATGTGACTCTGTAGTCCAATGGTTGAGTGTTTCATCATGTATGCGCGGCAAGTAGTATATGGACTGACTTGGGCTTTCCCCTCAGACGAACGCCCAATTGCACGGATCTTTGGATGTATTCGGTGAACATTTATGGGTTTTCCGAAACAAATGACTTGTAAGAATGATTACCCCTGTTTTGGAAGGGTCACGCCACTCTTCGTGGGGTGAGGGTCACTTTCTTGGCAAGACTGGTAGAATTCGTTTTGTCTCTGCTTAATCGCTCAAGCGACTATCAGATAGGTCAACAACCAGCACACATACGAAAGTGATAGGACCAGTTAAAGTTCTTCTTTCAAAACCTACAACGTAGTCTTCATCTCGAGGTCAAACATCTATCAAAGGCGAGCACGTGTGCGTATGCCATGTCGGGTTAGGGATAATCATTCGACAGAAACTCTTGGCCTACTAAACCATGACAGCTCCCCTCCCTGCAAGGTTTACGTGTGTCAGTCCAGGGGACAGTCTTGGAAGATACATTCACCTGTGCCAAGCTGATGCCAAGGAACCGGTGGGAGGTCGCCAAGATGCAACCTCGAGGGGGGTGTGAGGGTGACACTACAATACCCGGGGCAAGGGGTTGGGTGGCTTGCCAAGGGCGATTTCTGCATGGAAGGAAGGGCCAAGAGTTTATGGTGCTACATGGTGCAGGAACGGATAATCGGTGTTTTAGGAGACATGGGGATGATCCTACTCCTACTATGGTAGGATGTCGTGTGCAGCCTTGAGGAGGGCCAACGTCAGCTACACGCTGTGTGTAGGACTAATACGGTGCTACATTTCTGAACGCGATGACCGCTGCTCTAGTATTTATTTTCTGGATACTTAACTAAGTGGCTTGTTTCAAAGAACACTTGAAAGGTCAAAAACGAAAAATGACGTTGGGATGTTACTCTGTCGCTGCGTTGGTGGCTGAATTGTCAAGACGTCACAGAAGCTTCAGGCAATGTAGTTCGGGGTTTCAACTCCGTCAATTAAAGGTCTTAAAATACTGGCAACAAATTCCAACCTCGGTATCTTTCTATGCATATCAAACCCGCTTTTCTAAGTTCATATCATGTACTGTGCCATTTCTCCATGGCATTCTAAAAGAGAGACCGAGCTTCAAGCTCAAACAGTTTGAGAGGATGGTGTGTGAGTTTAAAAGTGAGGGGCGTTGAGGGCAAGACCCATGAGGCAGCCACCGATGAGACCAGCGATGGGGATGGTCATGATCCAGGAGAAGACCAAGAGGAAGACTCGCTTCCAGTTGACGGCGCTCAGGCTGCCGTTGCAGAGACCGACACCAACAGTGGCACCAGTGATGCACATGGAGGTGGAGACGGGAAGCTTGTACTGGGAGAAGACGAGGACAGTGATGGCGGCACCCATCTCCATGGAGGAGCCACGGCTGGGGGAGTGGTAGGTGATCTTGTTACCCATAACTATTGTCTGTTAGTGAATGTTCTGAGTCTTGAGTCAAAGAGGTGCTTACCCTTCATGATGTTGTATCCGTAGGTGATGAAACCAATGCAAATGGTGGCGGCGACAATACCAATCTGCCAGAGAGGGACATCGGCCTTCTTCTCGGCAGGCTTGCCAGAGTGCCAAGCAGCGTACATACCAGCCCAGACACCGACAGCGTTACCAACATCGTTGGCACCGTGAGCGAAAGAAGCAGTGCAGGCAGTGATGATCTGGACGAAAGAGTACAGATACTCGACCTCGTTGGAGTACTTGGGGGCCTTGGCGTAGACGCGAGCCATGCGCTTACCCTCGGGAGTACCCTCGATACCGATCTGAGCAGTGTGGATGTCGTAGTGGGCACCGTAGAGGAGAGCGCAGACGATCTGGGCGGGGATGCGCTTGACGATGGCGATCAGGTTGTGAGTCTCGTGGATGGAACCGGCACCGATGGGGTTGGCGTGGAGAGTGCGCATAGCCCAGCCAAGAGGACCACGGGACTTGCGGAGCTTGGCGTGGTGCTTCTCAGTGTTCTCACGGAGCATTCGCTGGTAGCCCTCCTGGGTAGACTCGGCAAGGTTGAGGGTGTGCTTCTCGTTGGTGACCTCGTGGGCAGGGTGGGCAGGGGTGATCTCATCGTCGTTGCTGCCCTTCTTGGGGTCGTACTGGGTCTCGGAGTCCTGGGTGGAGGCCTGGTCGTCCTCGGCATCGTGCTGGATGACGGCGTAGTTGGGGACACGGGCGTTCTCAGCATCAGGAGGAGAAGGACGCTTGAACAGGAGGGGTCCTTGCCAGGCATCCCACCAGCGGAGAGTGTAGTCGCGCTTGATGACGACGGCGTTGACATAGGGGACGAAGAAGATGGCAGACAGGATGAACAGACCGAAGCCGACACCCAGAGTAACGGAGGCGATGTACCAAGCGGGCTTCTCAGTAAGACCAAGGCGGGGAGAACCCTTGTAGACGATAGAGAGCGTGCAGATGGTACCGGCGATCAGGAAGAAGAAGGGAGAGGTCCAGACAGCCCAGGGGACAGGGTTCTTGCGGACGTGGACAACAAGCTTAACAAGCATGAAGATGATGGCACCGAAGCAGCCGGCGATGGCGGGAGCCATACCGAGACCAGCAAAGATGGCACCGAGACCCTGGCCGCCGTTCCAGCCCCATTCGACCTTGCTGGCACCGACAGTAGCGATACCAACACCAGCGAGCGAAGAAATGAGAGAGTATGTCGAGGAGACGTGGGCGTTGTGTCGGGTGCACCACATAACCCAGAGAGAGGCACCGGCGGAGGCACAGGCGAAGGCGAGAAGCTGGACACCGGCGTTGTCACGGAAGGCCTCCATGGGAATGATGCCGTTCTTGATGGTCGAGGCGGTTCGGGCGCCGACTGTTAGGGCACCGAGGAGTTCGAAGATACAGCAGAGTACCATAGCGCCTCGGTAGGTAACCGAGCGCGATGAGACACTGGTAGCCCAAGCGTTGGCGACATCGTCTGGAGGAGGGGATTGTTAGTGAATTGTTGCGATGGATGTGATGCGTCATAGGCGCCAGGGTGAGAGGAGGGGAAGTAGAGGGGAACTACTTACTGGCACCGTTGTTGTAGGCCTCAAGCAGGGCGAAGCAAGTGCCCAGGGCAAAGACGTAGGTGTAATCCTCGAGCACCATCTTGACTGGTTTGGCTTTTTTGTTCGAGAAGGAAGAAAGAAGGAAGCCAAGCAGTCGAATGAGAGTGTGCTGCTGCTGATGATGATGGATGGAGAAGAAAGGGATGCTCGAGCAAGAAGAAGAGGATGAAATCGAGGGTCTCAGACAGCTTCTTTTAAACTCTCGGGGGCACTGGAGCTTTGCCTTTGCCTGCAGGACCTGTCGATTGCCCACCCCCACCTCGGACGCTACCCGCAGAGAAGCAGCTGCAGTAGAGACAAAGTGCCCTTCGGTGAGACGATCTGGCTACCGATTACTTGGTGTAGACACCCAGCGCCGAAGCCACGCAGCAGTGGGAAGCGTGCTGGTTTGCCGCATTGGGCGTCCCCCTGTCAGTGTGCTCCCCGGGTGGTACAATTAAGCATAACCCTATGAGATTCGCCCAAGACCACACGTGGGCAAGATCTGAAGCTAAAGACGCTTCGTGATTGGGTCAGTGCTTGTCGGAAGCTGTGCAGGGGGGGTGTGGGTGTGGCTTCGCCACGGCGTCCACCATCAAACACCATGACAAGGGTTGAGATCCAATGGCGAGGCTTCCAGGCAGACACTCCCATCTGCCAAGTCGCGTGGAGCCGTCTTGGTCAAGTCTTGTCGATCGCCCAGAATTTGTGCTTGATCCGAGGAGCCGCAGCCCCTGCTCAGAGCAAGAGAGCGTCGCGTGCGTGAGGATACAGCACTGGGTTTTAGCTCCAGCTCCCCGAAAGAGCTTCAATTTAGGCATGATTGATGATGCGAGGCAAAAACTATGCTTAAAGTCAATGGGGAGGGGACACACACGAGAGCAATTGGAGACACGTGGGGCAAGACACTGCTCAGTCGGTGGTCTTTGCCTGGCTCCTTTTTTGTCATATTTTTTCTTAGTTGACCAAGAAACTCCATCCTTCATCTAGAAACTCGTACGTAGGTTTCGGACGTGGATTGTTTCGTGCGTGCCCAAATCTCCATCTTCTGGCTTGGCATCTTGGCATACGCACACACACACACACACACACGCAAGACCGACCTGTGTGAAAAGAAAATCTAGACTGCCCACGCCGTTACCAAACACCACCAAGAGAGATCCACCGTCGGTCTCCAAAATCGGTTAGTAGGTCCCAGGCCTCGCGCTGGCCGGGCTCCGTCCGACTCCGGGCACCAGCTGGGGTTAAGCTTACCCTGTTTAGGCGCTCCGTTGGCCCCTTCGAGCCATGCCTCCGGTGAGACGTGGGTTTTTTGAAAAGTTCCCACGAAAGCTCGGTCGCCCGAACAGCAGGGAGGCAATGGCCACTTGTAACGGCCACATGGGGCACTGCTGCGATCTTATAGGAAGATGAACCGTTCGTCCAGATCCCCCGGACCAAAGTAATAGCTGGAGAAGCCTAGGTCGAAAGATTGGGGAAAAAAGTCTCGCCACTTTTTCTGTGGAAGCACGTGAATCCTCCATTTGATCCTCGCGTTCCTCCAAGGCGCACTCCCAACGAGTCCATTCAGAGACGAGGCCTTTCACCGAGGAACCGCCACAATGAAGCCGCCCACTTGACGAACCTCTTCTCGTATACCGAGTACGATTGATTGAGGTAAATAAGCTTTGATCACGCGTTGGTTATTCCCAATAGTCGTTGTGAGGCAGCGGAAACGGTTGTTCCCCCCACTTTGTCTAGAACCTTGACCTGGTCAACGTCTCGCCTCACATTCTTGAACCATTGTCACAATCAGACAGTTTAACAATTCATTGCCACAGTCTTGAGGTCATCTTGAGATCGTTATCAAAGTCGGCAATGGTTGCCGTATGCCAAGCTGCCAAGTTCGCTAACATCGGGAACACCATTGTGCTGGGATGCCATCGGATCGCTGGCCGTCTTGGCCGGTTCGTTGATGTGACTGGCACCCGTTCAGATGGTCCATTTTGTCTTGGCCGTTCCTTGCACCCACGGGGACCAGAGGCGGCGCCTACATTGGGTGCAGCGATGCGCCCCAGACGCCAGCCGAGCTGACCTCGCATGACACCCCTAGCCAGCGGCACGACCGTCGACAGATCCCCTTGATTTGTTCTTCTCCACTTGTATCTAATTCATGACGTGCGTTATGCATGAGCTATAGCGGGATAGCCGTGCGACGAGTCGAGAGGCCACGCCGTAGCGTCGAGTTGATTGATCAGCCAACAGGTCCACCGGTTGTTGGTGAATACAGCCGTCTTGGGTGTTGTAGCGCAGGATTGGCACTCTTCTAACCCTTGTCGCATATCCAATATGAGAGATGATTGTCACAGTGACCATTCACATCGTAGTGGCCAACGGGTGCTGCCATTGTGTGTAGATCTTAGGTTGTTGGTGTTGAGGCCATCACCAAGACATCGCTGATCATGTCCATAATTGCAAGTACTCACTTCCGCCACTACAATAACCAATTTTCGATGGCGTTTTGATTTTATGTCCATCAAGATCTATGTTCTAGATACTTCATCTCAATATTGTGAGTCTCAAGATCTTTCAAGTGTCTGGATCTTGATGGTTTGAGATGCTGGCTCACCACTGTCTTATCAGCACTCTCACCCAGCAACACTACTACGCGACAATGCACAGTCAAGTAAGACCCTCATGAGTTGAAATGCGATTCGGAAAGCAAATCTGCTCACTCGTCCTCATTTTTATCACAATTCACATGCTTATCTTTGCATTGACGTGGCTCGACTGGGAGAGAATTTAATACGGCCTCGTTACCCTACACCTCGAGTGAAATCAGGCTGAAGAGACACACTCCCTTGTGGATGCCACATCCTTGCAAGCTGATATCCCATCATGCATTATTGGCCATCCCGCGTTTAAAGCTGAACAACGGCATCTCCGCTCCCTGCGACATCGCATGAACCAATCCACCAGACCCGTGGGCACCCCTAGCCTCCTGGGTCGATCTGGCATGAGAGAGGCTAGGGATAGGCTATCCTCTCCTGGGAATGGTCACCCGGACTCTCCATATTCTAGACGCATTCATTCGCCAAGGCTATTCTCAAATAACTTTTGCAGGCGCGGACCCTCGCTGTCGGCGACATCTGCACTGGTCCGTACCGACCCGAAGGGATGATAGGGGAAGAGTCTGGGCAATCTTAGTCGATGTAACATGATCTGATTGTCTCTTGCCTTACCCATATTCTGGAACAAATGTTATGACGCTGTCAGGGTCTCTCTGCGCCCTCGACTTGACGATTCGGATCCAGAGCTTCTCGAAGAAAGCACGTTCAGCTGCAAAGGCCGGATCCAGTGGCTCTGGGCACTGGGTGGACTGTGTCGTGCCAATGCGCGTATGGATGTGATACACCTATAAAACGCGTCAGAGATTTCTCGGTCAACGTAGTGGTGCACCGACATGAGGGATGACTCTGTCCAATAGTTCCTGGTCTTCTTCAGCGACGTCGAGCAGTCTCTCACAGCCAACGATCCAGTGTGAAAAGTCTCCCGTAATGCGAAGCCTGCCAAGGTGAGTCAATTGATGCGACAAACTGACAGAGAAATGTGACGGCGCGTACTCTGGCACCCTCTGGAGCACGTAGTCTGTCACATATGGGTTGAACAGCCCCCGGTTGCGATGCGTTTCGTGACAAATTCGCCCTTCAAAGCCCAATTCCTTGTCGATCGGAAGCGTCCTCTCGAAGAAGTAAGCAGCCTGCTCCCAAGACCAAAAGTCTCTTAATTAATGTCTTGTTAGTTGACAGTCACTTCTCCCGCGAAATAACAACTTACGCTCCCGACTGCGCGTTAATCTTGACTGGGTCAAGTACTTGCGCTCGCCGAAGCTCCTCCTGATATCCCTCGAGATGAACATCGGGCGTGAGGTTGCGCGGTCGCGGCCCACGATATCGATGCCACGCAGAGAAGATTCTATGAAGATCAATCGAGGGAATAATTGTCAGCGCGCTTTTGGCAGACTTACGTGATGCTGATCTTCAAACCCAGGCCATCGCAAAGCTTCCGCACCTCCCACCGTTGATCCTCGTTCAAGTCATAAGGAACCATCTCCACACCGTCTGGCAATGTCGAATTAACAATTCCAATATGTAACTCGCAAGGTCGGTGAAGAGTCTTTAGGCATTGTTGACTTACCGTAACCGAGTTTCTTCCACTCCACAAACAACGGCTTCCAGACTTCAAAATTTTCACCCGGCTCAACGCCCCAGGTAGACCTAAATCGCTCGATACGAACCATGTTGAATCCTATCCTGAAGGGGGAAGCTGGGTACTTGTGAGACTAGTGTGTTGTCGTGTTGCTTGACTCATGGCCGATGATGGTGGTCAGGCCGCATTGGGGCAATATATACTACGCTCTGTTTCCTCCGACACCGGGATCCAAGCTCTTTTGCATAGCCGGGAGCCTATGACTTTTGGCACAGATAGACATGCCCGGCATAAGACGGCCATCAGTTCGGCAATGACGGTGGGTTTTCTCTTTTGGACCCGAAGACAGGCTTCTTTGTTCCGGCATCCCTCGACGCAGTCATAGAGAGCCCGGATGGATACAGAAGTAGTCTAGAGATTAATCAGAACTAATGTGAAACGAGATTTTTGCAACAATATTAGCCCTTTTCAAGGTTAATTGCAATTACGAATCTTGAAGGATCTCTTCACGTCCTTGCTCGCCTCGCCAAGCTCCGTCTATAGCCGTCAAGTCCTGGGTGAGCTGTCTGGGCCACCAGCGGCGATACTTAGCCGCAATAGGTGGGAAGTTTCAAAACGACCGTATGCATTAATGTAACGAAACAAGAGTGGCACTAAATTATGTACAGAGAGCCTGGAGAGTGCGGCCTGATGTCATATAACCAGGGATGCATCTTTACGCTGACGCGTAGGAGGCGCCGTATGGCTCCAACCGAACTCCTTGAATATCAACGAAACCAAATTTAAAGTTGTCCTTGTTTTGCGTCATGCCTTGGCCCCATTGGGTCATAGAATCCTGGAATGCTTTCAAATGGTCCTCTCGGCTGAGGTCGAGCGGCTGCTTGTCCTTGCCCACCAAACGTATCCTTGCGCACGTCAGCCCAGACATCCATGACCCTATGAAGGCCGGTTGAAACTTACTGTGCCCCAGATGCAATGTTCGTGACTCCAAAGTTTTGCTCATCAAGGAGATAGTCAATTGCACTATTTGCTTCGCCACTCAAAATCTTGGCTGCAAGATCGAACTCGTGCGTTGCAGGTCGACCAAGGCCGACGCCGTGGACCGTATCGAGAGCGTCAACCATGGCCTTCACTGTCCTAAGGCCACCCGTGACATAGGCCTTCGTCTTTGACAGCTCCGGGATGATCTTGTCTGCGAAATCGAGGAAGAAAGCTTCTCTCTTCTTGGAGCTCTCCCTATAATAGGTAAAACCCAGGCTCTGGTAGGTTCCACCTGATAGCTCTAGAAAATCGAAACCGTGTTGCTCTAGGTTCCGGCAGAGAATTTCGCAATCCTCGGTAGAGAAACCTCCTTCCTGAAACTCGACGCTATTCACCTTGATGCCGATGATAAATGACGGATCAGTGACGCGAGTACGGATGGCGTCGGCAATCTCAAAAATAAGGCGGGAGCGATTCTCAATAGAACCACCGTATTTATCCCTCCTTTTATTAGTGGTTGGTGAAAGGAATTGAGCTAGGAGATAACCGCTATGATATTATTTAGAAGCTTCCCAGAAGGTGCAAGGAGTTAAACTTACTGTGCGCCATGTAGTTGTATGCCGTCGAAGCCTGCTTTGTAAAGGTATTCGGCGGCGTGAGCAAAACCTTCAACGACATTCTTGAAATCGTTCTCCTCCATTGCTTTAGGTTTGTTAAAATGCATGCCCATGACTTCGACTTCTAGCTGCACGTCACTGGCCGAGATGGGGTTCTTCTGAATAAGGTTGCCAACCTGACGTCCAGGATGGCTAATCTGTGCCACAGCTAAGCTGCCATGCTGCTTGGTGACAGAAGCCATCTCCTTGAATGCCTCGAAGCGCTCCCCAAAAAAGGGCGCATCACGAGATACAACGCTATTCCCGGCTGCTTCTAGTTGGTCGTATGCAATCATGATATGGCCGGTCAATATGACACCGAAGCCACCTTCCCCCTAGCGACGATAGACGTTGATGAGCTCGGGGGTAGGGACACCTCGCTCTTCCAAGTTGTTAGGATGCCAGGTCGATAAGCGTTCAGTCATGGCAGCTTTGAGCAATCGATTCTTGGCCGCCTTGCCGCTGAATTCAAAAGTCAAGGGTTTCCCCAGAGGGCTGGGATCGGTTGGGCTAGCAGGGTATCGTCGGGGGGTCATTGTGATGCTTGTGTTATTCATCGACTGCAGAGGGTCTGGTGTGAATAAAAGTCTTTCATGCTCGAGGGGAACTATCTGCTTTATATTTTGCTTGCAGATTCCGAGCAACGAGCCTCAGTTAACTTTGAGTAATATACGACCAGCGATGAAAGTCAATACCGTTATGCCTAATGTAGTTCGACAACACGATTATCCCATCAGAGTATGAGCGTAACGTTAACCAAAGTTGCGTGGCACGATTTCTAATCCAGATTTCTAATCCAGGGGCTCGGGGGCTCGAAAACCTTATGACCCCGTTGAACTGACCAGCATGGCTGAAAACCGATTGTTGCATACAGTGGGGCGCAGATCTTGCTCGTCGACTCGCTGGCTTGCTGTCTGGGAGTTTACTGATTCCTTCACCGACTCAACGAGGCCCTTCCACTTTGCCTGTTTGAAAGATTCCTTGCAGAACTTGAGACGCCCCGGCTTGGCGTGGTACTTGTTATCCTTGTATGAGCCGTTGACCGCGATGTATATAGCATGAAATTATTTGCTATACGATATATGATGCGCGGGCAGACATTTCGAGACAGCTGACAACGGCTAGCTCTGGAGAACGCTGCCATGTGGACAACCGAGACCCATATCAGCGGCAAATGAGTCCAGGAGGGTTTCGCGCCCCCCCAGTGGTTTGCACACTCCGGTGCCTTGGTGGGGTTTAACATCATTTGACGCCAGCCTCAATTCCTTCGGTACGCTAGTTCTATGAAACGTATGCTCTAAGCTTCCGACAGCCTGCCGAGGACTCTGCGTCGCCCTTTACCTCTAACTGTCGTAGGAGGGACTACAACTTTAGATAAGGGAAGGAATCAGGTTGATTAGAGAGATATTAATACGCAGCTAGCAGAGGAATCGTCGAGAGGTAGTGGTCGAGGGAGGGCAGTGATGTAGAGGGAACGGCGCTGTGGAACTTACGGAAAGGCCGGTCAGAATGCAAGAACCTGTCAGACTGTAACTACGACCTCTGAGGAAGAGCATAGAAGCTAGTTTTTATTGAAGTATCGATCTTGAGGGCTGGGAAAAGTGCGGTGCATGCTTATTATGTAACCTGAGTAGCTTATTTAGGTTCTGAGCCAACACCCCATGGATGTAAATCAACCTTCTGCGGCTCCTGCGGCTGCTCAATCAGCTGGAACCCTACCCCCTCCGGATCTTGAAAGTTTAAAACTTTGCGAGCACCGAATTCTTGCCCAAAATCCCAGACCTCTGGCTCTCCCATTTTGAAGTTGTGTTTGGGGGAGCCAGAGAGCTCACGAAGGATCTGGTAAGCAGCATCAACATCATCAACCTCGATTGCGCACCGCACAACGCCGACATGGTTGACCTCGCAATATGGAGTGGGGTGTTTAGGGGAGTCAGTCCACTGCAGCCAGTCCAAAATGTAGGAATTGTTATTGCGTATGGTGAAGAAGACGCCGGTGAGCCCAGTCTGTCCTCCATTGGGACTATAGACATTAGGAACAAGGTGCGGTGACTGCACGCTCGTCTGAACGTTGAGGCCCAGTACCTCGACATAGAAGGGCAAGTTCTTTTCAACGTTGGCGGTGTTATGGGCTACCGTGTACGGGCACGCCGGGACTATATCGAGCAAGATATCTGCTTGGGAAAACTCTACCGCGATCCCGTCCGGGTCGTGCGTCGTGAAGAACCTGTAGTCGAGAACTGGCATATTGGGGCTCAGTTGCAAAGTAGCTTCGGTCGTCTTAGTAAAGGGCTTACTACCCTGCTGCATTACTGCCTCACGGGCTGCATCAATGCTCTGGACAACAGGAACTATGCGATACCAGCCCACGTGCCCATGAGAGAGGTTGGGTTTGCCGACGGGCAATGGATTCTGCCACTCTACCAGATGGATCATGGGATATCCAGAGCCTTTGGTGCTATCGCGCAGCAAGTAGCCTTTGAAGCTGCCCCTTGTGATACCAAGGGCCGGAAAGTCCTGCGAAGCTGTTGTGCTTGCAACGACACGTTGAGTTGTTTTTTTCTCGTACCACAGCCTCGAACGCTCGAGATTGGTGACGTTTACGTCCCAATGAGACACACGGTTGATGCGGTCGTGTATACCTCGCTTGGCGGACGCCATTGTGTGTGTGAAAGGGGAAAACAAGTGATGATGCGAAGCTGAAAGTAGAGCTGAAGGAATTAATTGGGATCTAGGCCCAGGTAGTGGTAGCTCTATGAGCACGACGTGACGCATACTGCGCAGACGGGGGAGGCTTTATATACACTGGACAGATGGAGGGTTAAGGAGCACGTCTCAAGAGAAGACTCGACAAGACTGACCTTTGAATGTGAGTGCGGATACCGACTTCTCGGTATAAAAGGCTTCTATATAGATCGTCGCGAGGGTTGCCATTTCCATCCGCCGCCATCCCCATGCGTTGGCAGAGCGGGGATACGGGAACGTAACGTATCTATCTTGCCCGTGTTCCCGGATGTCACCCAAGGTCACAGAAGATTAGATCTGGAAGTTCGTCTTTCCATTGTCGAGATGGAGCATATCGCTTGGGGAAGAAGCCGATTTTCTCGCACGGTGGGTGTAGTTACTTACATTCTTAATCGTCATCCATGCTTATTCTCGGTTACTTGTCAAAACATCAGGTAGCAAACTACTAAAGAGCACAGAGGACTAATTGCAAAGGACTCAGTACCCAACTAACAATAAAAGAGTAGCATGTTACGGCTATCCACACTCCTATTTAATATCTCATCCGTGCACGTAGAAGCAATCCCCCAAGTTACGGAGCCTATACCTGCGTCGACTCCTCTCTTTGCCGGAGCTTTAAGCGGCCCCGTCCTTGGCGAGATCGTTTACTTCGCGCCTCCACTCACGGCAAGAACCTCCCCTGTAATATACGACGATTCGTCTCCGAGGAAAAACATGATGGGGCCAGCCACGTCCTCGGGCTCCCCTGCCCTGCCCATCGGATTCGACTCCTCCCAAGCCTTTGCCACAACTCCCCGCTCGTCGTCGGTATCCCGAGCAAGCATGTCGAGCTGCGTCTTTATAAGCCCTGGGGCAATCATGTTTGCCCTGATACCGTGGCGAGCGTATTCCAACGCCCATGTCCTAGTCATGCCGAGCACAGCATGCTTGCTGACAGTGTATGCCGTCATGGTAGGAAACCCTGCCAAAGCCGCCAAGGACCCGATATTGACGATGCTGATGTTGTCTCCATCTCCGCGTTGCCGAGAAAGAGTATAACGAAGCAGTTCATTGGTAACATTCCAGGTCCCGCGTGAGTTGACATCCATGATGTGATCATAGGTCGCGTCCTTCTCGATTGCGTAACCATGGCCGTCGATTTCGTAATTGCCCGACGGAGAAACGCCCGCCGCATTGACGAGGCCGTGGATAGATGGGGTGCGGCCGGATATGGCTTGAAACAGGTCTCCCACTGCGCTTCGAGAACTCACATCAACTGCTGGATAAAAGTGTAGCTGTCCGCGGCCCGCAAAAATATCTGGCGGGTTCGTGACTCTATCAACTACATGAACAGTTGCTGAAAGGTTCAGGAGATTCCGGACGGCCGCTAGACCGATACCGGCAGCTCCTCCCGTGACAATGTATGCTCTGCCTGCCAGGCTCGAAGACATGATGGATTCGACTTTTTCGTTCTTGAATGAGACAAAGTTGTTACCACCTCTGGACTCGCAACGAACAGCATCCACTATATACCCCCAGGAGCGTAGACCTGACGCATCTAATAAGCTAACCTAAGCACACGGAATCAAAACTTGTCCGGGACTGCGATCCTTTAGCCCGATAGTCCGGCAGTTAAAAGATAGGTTACATATCTATATGCCAAAAAGCCGATCACGTGGAATTAAACTTGTCCGAGACTCCGATCTTTTGGCCCGATTGTGTAGCAGTCAAAACATCGGTTGCATATCTGTATGCCAGAAAGCCGATTTAGAGCGGATGCTCTAGGTTCGTGTTCAAGGTCAATCCCTTGATAGCCTATCACATAAAAGGGTTTAACAAGGGTTGCTCAAACTTTAAGCAACCGAAGGTGGGTAGCAGGTTTTATCAATGTGACCATGTGGTCAACCTGTTCTTGCTTGTCGTTCAACTTATCCATGATCCTCGGAAAGTACGGAGAACTTGAGTGGTATTGGATAATCTCTTCCTCAAGTATGATGCATTGGAATCCGGCATCGGAGAAGTCTACAAGTCCGAGCCCTGGGTTTAAAAGATGCCTGCTTGTCCTTGACTTTAGCCTCAACTTTGGCAACTTGACTTTCACCTCGAATTTCGACCTACTGATTAACATGCCTGAAATTACGGAAAATACCCCTCCTAGTTTATTGGCCCAGCTATCGGTGCTGGCTCTCCAACCCTACGCATCGTTGTCTGGAGTTTTGGCCCTGATGATAATACTTGCCATTTTCAAGGCTGTATTTGATCAGGATGAAAAGCTCATCCCTGGGTACGCAGCTGTTGGTGTGTTCAAGGATGACACGCCTCTGCAAGCAAAGCATAGTTATGCGGAAAACTCCAGAGCCATCCTTCAGGAAGGATTGAAAAAGGCAAGTTCTCCTAAGTGATTTGGGTTTCCTTGGGGATGTTTTTTAACCATGATGGTCAACAGCATGGTGATTCCTTCCAAGTTTACACGCCGACTGGGCCAATGATTGTTCTCTCGAGAAAATACACCAATGAGATACGGAACCATAAGCTGCTCTCCTTTCAACAGAACATAAACAAAGTAAGCACTCAGTTGGCCCGGAAAGGACATGACTAATCCGTACTTAGGCATCGTTTACAAGTCTTCCAGGAGTGGGTTTAATGCCTGGCATGGCTGGATTTCTCTTTGACGTACACTCGTCGGAGGTATTCAAGGGAGTCGTGAGGACCCAGCTGACCCAATCACTGGGTGTGTACCCGTCTTCCTGATGATATGAGCTGCCACTCAGTCTTTCTATAGGCAGAATCACAGCTGCCCTCTCGTCCGAAACGGCCGCTGCTCTCGAGGAATACTTCCCACCAAGGAACGGTAAGAGATATTTTAGAGCACATTATCTAGAAGCTAACACGCATGTAGATTGGCAAGAATGCGTCTTTTACCCCACGACGGTAGACCTGGTTTTTAGGTTATCTGCTCGTGTCTTTCTGGGAGAAGGGATCTGCCGTAACAAAGGATGGCTCAAGGTCTCTGGGGCTTACGCCGTCGAGGGTATCGAGTTTACTCGTGTCTTGAGGTTCTGGAAACCAATTGTGCGACCTATTGTGCAGTTCTTCTTGTCAGAACGTCTCCAAATGATGAAATCTGAGCGAGTCGCACGGAGAATCATCAATGAGGAATTGGAACGGAGATGCCTCGAACAAACCGAAGGCGCGCGAGCCGGAAGGCCCGTGAGGAAGTATGACGACGCTTTGCAGTGGCTACAAGATTGGAGGTAAAAAAGTGGTGAGAAGTTTGATATTGTCGGTGGCCAGCTGGGTCTAGGTATCGGCGCCATACACACGACGTCGATGGCCTTGTCGCGGGTGCTATATGATCTCATCGATAACCCCGAATGGGTCCAGCCCATGCGAGATGAGGTGAAGCGAGTCCTGGAAGAAGATGGCGAATGGAAGAAGACAACACTGCACAAGCTGAAACTTATGGACAGTGTGCTGAAGGAATCACAGCGGCGCAACCCGGTTCACCTGAGTGAGTACATTTTAAGAAATCAAACTTGAGCACACTCTGACATGTTTTCTAGCCATCATGACTCGTATTGCTGAGGGGAATGTGACATTCTCCGATGGACTCAAGGTCCGCAAGGGCGATATGCTCACCGTCACTACGCCTGAAGTTATGATGGACTCGGAACTGTTCCCTGAGCTAGAGCGCTTCATTGGAGACAGGTTTTTGAAGCTTCGCTAGATCCTAGGCAATGAGAATAAGTGGCAGTACGTAGCCACGAGCACCGAGCATATTGGATTCGGCCACGGCGAGCACTCTTGTCCTGGTCGGTTCTTTGCGGGCAATGAGCTGAAAGTAGCATTGGCACACATGCTTCTGAAGTACGACTGGAAGTTTGCTGAAGGATGTGATTCGAGGAATGTCGAAATGGCGCAGGATGTTATCCCGAACCCCATAGCTAAGGTCTTGTTTAAGGAGCGGCAGCCAGAGATAGACTTGTAAGTTAGGCAAGATGCATTATGGGTGGGGAGACTTTTCTCTTTCTTATATTGAGGTGAGAGTAGTTAAATAACATATGAGAGGTTTAACCTTTTATAATTATATACCTAGGTATGTGTCAGAATGTGTGTTCATCTGCCTTGATCTCGCGACGAGCCAGCCATTGAAGCCACGTGACCACCTTTGGAGCTACAGTACAGGGCCCAACCCGACAGTATGACTCTTTGACTATAGGTAATGAAAGGTTGAAGAAAAAGCCTTTGAAGATAGTTATAGTCACTGACCGGGACCAAGCGTTTAGGACTTGAATTGAGAAATCTATTATCAAGATAACTGAAGTGGCACGTAGCCTAATGGCTTATGAGCACACGCAAAGCTTTTTTGTTGTCACAATCCAAAGGTTTGCAAGAGTCCCATTTTATCCACTAAAGCACACTCACTAGGCCATTAACAAATCCACGCGCTTTTTAAGGCTCTCGCAAGCCAATCGCTCTTCTCCCCGTCAACAACTCAGCCTCCCCATCTTCTTTGACCAAGTAAATGTCCTCGTGGCGCACGCCAAACTTGCCCTCGAGGTAGATTCCCGGCTCGTTGGTAAAAGTCATGCCTGGCTGTAGCAGCGCCTGCTTGTTGAACTTGTTCAGATACGGTGATTCGTGAGCTTTGATGCCGATTCCGTGACCCAAGCGATGGGTGAAGCCATAACCGTAACCGGCGTTCTCTATGACCGTGCGGGCCGCGATATCAACGCTGGCTGCTGTGTTGTTTGGCTGGAAAGCCTGCGCAGCGGCCGTTTGGGCGTCGAGCACGATCTGCCAAACCTTTTCCTTTTCTTCACGGAGAGGATCCTCGGTGATTTCGGCATCATTCTCTGGCGGGTCGATGAGGAAGCTGCGGCAGATGTCGGACGAGTAGCCCAAGTAATGGGCACCGACGTCGATAACGATCATGGTATAATAGGTGAGCTTCTTGCCTCCTGTGACGAAGCCTCCATGCGGCAGAGCGCCGTGCTCCTCAAAGAGAACAATGTTGAAGAAGAGGCTGAAGCCAATGGAGAGCATTGCGTTGTCCAGAATCGTCGTCACTTGGTCCTCGGTCAAGCCAGGAACCAAACAAGGACGCATCGCCCTCACGGCAACAACGGTACCCGTGTTGACGGCTCGAAGTAACTCAACTTCGGCCGCGCTCTTCTGCTGTCTGACGAGTTCAGCCTCGGGGGTAAGACCGACTGTCTCGAAGCCGACAGATTCCAGCCCGCGGGTGATGTAGTCTCGGATCTCCTCATCCATCATGAGCTTGATTCCCGTCTTGCCCTTGAACAGCCGTGACTTGAGAAGAGTTTCATAGGGGTTCCAGTGCTCCTCCCAGATCACAATGTCCAGCTCTTCGTCATGAGAAGGAATGCTGAGCATACGGACACGACCCTCTTCGAAGCTGGGCGATAGGTAGGCTGTCTTGGCCTTGACTTGGCCATCTGCCAAGGTCTCGGGGAGGATAAGCATCAAGAAGGGGCGCTCCTCGGGCTCCCAAGGCTCCCAGTCCACCTGGGAGATGTTGCCATAGTACTGGAATGTGTAACCGGGCTCCAGGACGAAGGCGTCGACGCCGTTTGTGACCAGCGCTTTCGCCAGCTTGTCCCGACGCTCTAGGAATTCTGGAGCTTCGATTGGCTTGGCATTGTCGAGGAATGAAAGATCAGCTTTGAGATTGTCAATGGCGCATTGCTGCACCTTGTCGACGTCGAGAGCGCCGTGTGCCTGAGAGCTCCTGTGCTGACAAGGGAGGGTTTTGGAGAAGAGGAGAGCTGTGCAAATCAACGCGATTGCGGCGAAACACCACGACAATCTCGACCTGAGGTTGGTCTGGTGGTGTTTGCGGTACAGTAGCACCGCGGCTGAATCGTTGTGTATCTCCGGAGAACCCATCTTGACGCGGTCGAGTGTCGATGACAAGGGAAAGCCTCTCGGAGTGTGCCTGAGTGAGAGATAGGTATCGTGTCTCGGGGCCAGTTATAGGCGCCGGCTCCACTGATAGGCCGACGTGAGATAACCCGAAGCCCAGCGTATTGAACTGACGTACTAACTGGGGACCGTTGTAACTTCACCCACTCTTTTCAGACTATCTGATTGGTGCCCCCAGCGTCAGATAGAAAACCGGCTGCTATTCCCCACCCCCGGCCGGGAACCGTCGCCGTAACGAGGAGGTCGAGGCGAAGGATCATCAGTGTCGGCCAACAGTTAGCCGATGGCCCCCGGCAAACACAGATAACAAAACTGTTAAGAGGAAGAGTCTTCATGCACTGCGACTGATGGGATCTGCATCTGTTTTCTCCATAATCCTACCCGAGGCGACTTCCAAAATGACTGCTCAGGTTCAAGGCCTGGCCGTTGAGCCACATCCAAATACCGTCGACAACCACACCGACGACAAGAAGCATGCCTCAGACACTGGAGCCGAGGTCGAGGTTGGCACTGTCGTAGACGGTCCTGAAAAGACCTACTACAGCAGACTCTCTGTCTGGTTGATGGTGCTCTTTTCGGGTCTAGCAATCGGCTCTGATGGATAGTAAGGAGCTCACTCCACCATGCTCTCGCTGCTTGATCCTCTGTTTCCCCTTTCTATCGTTCAGTGCTTACGTATGTGTTCGTGATAGTAATGCTGCCGTGATTGGAAATGTCCAGCTTATCATGAAGGTCCTTTATCCGGACGCTCTGACGAGTTCC
Organism: Fusarium vanettenii 77-13-4; assembly: GCF_000151355.1. NCBI lineage: Eukaryota > Fungi > Ascomycota > Sordariomycetes > Hypocreales > Nectriaceae > Fusarium > Fusarium vanettenii. The sequence continues at coordinate 815,561 of NW_003315870.1, read as the reverse complement.
ATCTCTACGCGTCTCAGTAACGCCTTTCTGATTGGCATGATCATTGGCATGCTCTTCTTCGGTCTCATTGTGGATCAGTTTGGTCGCAAGACAGGTGCTGTCGCTACCACAATCCTTCTGGTGCTGGGAATTGCCCTGTCCGCTGGTGCGAGTGGCGGTAGTGATGCCGGTCTCTTCTGGATGCTCATCGTTTCTCGTGGTGTCGCTGGTGTCGGCGCCGGTGGCGAGTACCCAGTGTCTGGTGCAGGTGCGGCAGAGGCAACCGATGAGAGCGCCCAGTACCGGAAGCACCGAGGCTTTATGTTTGCCATGCTTGCTGATCTGTCGGCGTCCCTGGGCTACGTCTGGGCCGGTCTTACGCCTTTGCTCTTGCTTCTCTGCGTCCAACAAAAGGAGAGCAAGTACGCCATCGTCTGGCGAACCACCTTTGCACTTGGCGCATTTCCTCCTTTGGTCATCTTCTGGTTCCGAATGCGCATGTCGGTTGCCACGGCGTACCGAAAGTCGTCGATGCGCAAGCAGCGTGTGCCGTACTGGCTTGCGCTCAAGAGATATTACCGTCCCATGATCGGTGTGGCAACCTGTTGGTTTCTGTACAATTGGATCTCAATTCCCTTTGGCATCTTTAGCTCGACCATCATGTCTCGAGCCAACGTTGGTGACAGCATCGTCAAGAACTTGGGATGGGGCGTTGTTATCAACTGCTTCTATATCCCGGGTCCCTTCATTGGAGGCTACCTCTCTGACAAGATTGGCCGTCGCAAGACCATGGCATTGGGTTTTACTCTTCAGGCTGTTCTTGGATTTGTTCTCGGTGGAGCTGAGGAGCAGATTCAGAGTATCTTTCCTCTTTTCGTCGTCTTGTACGGCATCTTCCTGACGTTGGGCGAAGTTGGTCCCGGCAGGTATGACACCCTTATGCACCATCCTCATTTGATAGCTAACCAGAATTCAGTACCGTCGTCCTTGCTGCCTCTGAATGCTTCCCTACCTCTATCCGCGGCCAGATGCTGGGTTTCATCGCCGCATGGTCCAAGGCCGGCGCTGCCATTGGAACCCAGGTCTTCACGGCCATTCTCAACTCATACGCCGACGACCCTTCCAAGGGCAACCAGGTGGCTTTCTTGATTGGATCCGCATTTGCAGTACTGGGCGCCATTGTTGCATACTTTGTCATCCCTGATGTGTCGCGACGCCTGGAGGACGACGATGAGGCATGGAAGGTTTACTTGGAAGAGAACGGATGGGAGGCCACATGGGGTGATTCCGAGACCAAGGATCCTTCAGGAGTCATTATGAACAGGGCTGCTTCTTGAAGATGACGCTTATATCCCTACAGTATGTAGTCGAATCAACAATGAAGCAAGTATTGGTGTTCCCTTGGGGTGACAATTTAGATGGAAACGAGCCGGGATACACATAAGTAAAACTCTGAAGTTTGATCGGCTTTTGCTTTTCACCTTCCTTGTGGCGGCCAGCTAAGCCGATTTCCCGAATGCATGCCCGGTTAGCAGCACTGAGGGAAATGCAAATGTCTTGGACACAATCTCTGAATAGAGTCATCGGCTAAAAGAAACCCCGCCGACTTAAACGGGCGCATAAAGGTTGGGCCGATTGACCTGTGAAGAGACTTGATTGGCGCAGAAGCTTAATAAGTTTCAAGCTTCGGGTCCCGGTTGGAGATGTCTTCTTAAGGGCGTCATGGACCGAGGTCTCCGCATATGAAGCTCGGCCAAACAGCCCAAACTCAAGCATTAACAACTCAGAATTTACAATTTACCCACCATGTTTGAAGGACTCCAATCTTTTGACGTCAAAACTTCCGACGATAGTGTCACTATCAATGGATTAAGGAGCGGCGACTCATCATCATCAAAGCCTCCGTTGCTGTTACTCCACGGCTTTCCCCAGACCCTCCACATCTGGCATCGCGTTGCGCCTCAGCTCCTCGACAAATACACGCTTATTCTCATAGATATCCGTGGTTATGGACAGTCATCCAAGCCAGAAGATGTCTCAGCATACGCCAAGAGTGCCATGGCTCGTGACTGCATCGACGTGATGGACTCTCTGGGCTTTACCGACTTCTACGTCTGTGCCCACGATCGAGGAGCGAGAGTGGCTCATAAGCTATGCGTCGATTATCCGGATCGAGTGCGCAAAGTCATTCTGCTCGATATTTGCCCGACACTTTCCATGTTCACAAAGACCGACTTCGACTTTGCGAAAGCGTACTTTCACTGGTTTTTCCTCATCCAGGACGCGCCACTTCCTGAGATGATGATCGCTGGACGCTCGAGGCACTTTGCGGAGCTCTTCATGGGAGGACGACAGAAGGAAGGCCTGAAGTTATTTGACCCGACCTGTTTCGACTTTTACGCCAAGAGCCTGGAAGAGGAGGCGACTGTTCACGCAATGTGCAACGATTACCGGGCGAGCGCAACTTTGGACTTGGACGAGGCCAGGGAGGACTTGAAGCAGGGAAGGAAGATTCGCAGCCCTTTGCTTGTGCTTTGGGGCAAGCATGGAGTCATTGAGAAGTGTTTTGATGCTGTCAAAGAGTGGAAGGATGTCACTGAGCCTGGTGTGCCAGTCGAGGGCCATAGTGTTGAGTCTGGACACTACATCCCAGAACATGCGCCCGGAGAAGTTGTGTCTGCTGTTCTGAATTTTTTCAAGTAGTCAGTTAGAGTTAGATGTCTGATGGCGATCTTCTGGTTTAGTTAACCCATTAAGGGCCAGGTTTCGACTATAACAAAGAACGCATTGTCAACGCATCATAGCATCATGAACCAACACTAACACAGTGGTCTTTTTTGAACCTTCTGCTGCCGGGCGAAAGAGTCGATGGCTGATAGTGATGTGGGGGTCTTTGACTCCGGCCGATGTCATTTCGACTTGAGAGGTTCGTCTCTCACATCGTCTCTATCATAAGCCTAGCATTATTAGAAACCTCCTAGCCTTGACAAGACAGCACCTGCGAGCCCAAAACATCAGAGTTGACTCGGCCAACCCTTTGATCGGCGGTCGGCCTCCCGGGTTCCGAGGCTGCACGTCGATAATGGGGTCGACCTGCAGGCGGCCTTTTCTTTTGCCGAAGCCCCTCACCTCAGCTCCGACAAACGGTCATACTTAACGTCCTCGTCAATCCCTTGATCGTCTCAATATCTTCAAACTATACCTTTTGTTTCTCAACTATTGCAATGGCAGGAAAAACACTCAAAATCGCCGTCATACCCGGTGACGGCATCGGTGTCGAGGTGATGCCGTACGGAGTGCGATGTCTTCAAGCCGCAGCCCAAAAGTTCAACCTGTCTCTCGAATTTGAAGAGTTCGACTTTGCCAGCTGCGACTACTATGAGAAGCATGGCTCCATGTTGCCCAATGATTGGAAGGAGACACTCACCAAGTTCGATGCCATCTACTTTGGAGCTGTGGGAATGCCAGATCGGGTACCCGACAACATCAGCCTCTGGGGAAGTTTACTCAAGTTTCGACGCGAGTTTGATCAGTACATCAACTTGCGTCCTTGCCGCCTCATGCCTGGAATTCCTTCTCCCCTCGCTGGTCGCAAGCCAGGCGACATTGACTTCTGGATCGTACGGGAGAACACGGAAGGAGAGTACAGCAGCATCGGAGGTATCATGTTTGAGGGAACAGACAGGGAAACAGTCGTTCAAGAGACCGTCATGACTCGAGTCGGCGTGGATCGAGTTCTCCGATATGCCTTCGACCTCGCCCAAAGCCGCCCGCGAAAGAAGTTGACGAGCGCTACCAAGAGCAACGGCATCAGTATCACCATGCCTTATTGGGATGCTCGCGTGCGCGAGATGCAAAAGAATTACCCTGATGTTGCTGTCGACAAGTACCATATCGACATTCTCACGGCGCACTTTGTACAACGTCCCCAAATCTTTGACGTCGTGGTTGGGAGCAATCTCTTTGGAGATATCCTATCAGATCTGGGCCCAGCTTGCACCGGAACCATCGGAGTTGCGCCATCTGCAAACATTAATCCAACTGGGGGATTCCCTAGCTTGTTTGAGCCGGTTCATGGGAGCGCCCCGGATATCTTTGGCAAGGGAATTGCGAACCCGATCGGCATGATCTGGGCGGGCCAGATGATGCTCTCCCACTTTGGCTTCAATGACGCTGCGGATGCTATGTTGAAGGCCATTGAGGGTGTTCTTGCTGGGTCTGACAAGGAGGTGATGACGGCGGATATGGGAGGAAAGGGAAACACGCAGAGCTTGGGTGAGGCTATTGAGAAGGAGATTTTGTCGGGGTAGGAAACGTGATGCCCGGTTGGGACAGGTGCCCCCAATTGTACAAGTTGATAGACTTTGATGTGTAAAAATGAGAGGTTTGTTGGCCGCGTCCAGTTGCATCACTGTGGTCGTTGGCTCACTCTCACGATATGTCTTGCAGCTCAGGTGATGGGTTCGGGCAAGCACTACACGTGCCGGCTCGCGTGCATGGAAGCGAAACAATACATAAACCATCCAAGGCTTGTGTCAAAGTAATGCGATTGGTGCCAAGGCCTGAAGCCCCTGACCATCATCTGTCTGCGCCATCACTTGGGGGGGGCAAGACGGCTTAATAATGAGCCAGGAATGACCGGTTGCTGGAGAAAGCACACAGTTTTCCCCGGCTTTGGGATTCAACGTCATTGTCCCAGCTGATGGTTAAGGTATTCAGGTTATTTCTCCAGTTTCCATCCCTTAAGCTGACGCGACTCGACCATGCCGGGGTCCCCGGCCACTACCCCAAGCTCGTTTCTCAGCAACGGAATCGATCCCGAATTATTCACAATTCAAATGCAAGGGAGAAATTTTTTCCCTCATTGAAAAAATGAAGTAAGCAGGGATCAGAATGCCCGAGGTCTTGGAAAACCCTGACTCGGCCCCTGAAAAAAGAATCGGTGAAGGTAACGCAGATCATGCATTTGCGTCGGGTAGAGACTCAAGATCATGAACTTGGACGTCCCGCTTACGTTTGTAAACAAAACGTCCAATAGAGTCGTCACAAAATAATTACGCCTGTGGGCCATTGTTAGGTAATTGGTGCCATGGCTTCTCTTGGCATCCAGGCTGGGATCAATTGTTGCCAACTGTCGAAGGAGTCGTATAAAGAGCTCATCGGTCGGTTATTCTCTTGTGCTCTCGCAGGCCTTCAGATCAGTCTCCTCGTCTTGCGCTGGTTGGTGCCATAGCCTTGTAAATCACCGGCCATATGGAACCTAGAATTACTTGCCTCCTCATTCCTCGTCAAGCTGCTCTCCCTCCAGAAGAAGGATACGTCACACGCTGAGGTAGCCAAGCCAAGAGTTTCGGTCTGAAACAATGCATGTGTACATACAGGGAGCCAACTCGTGGCTTAACGAGCACGTCGAGGCCTATATCCGCAGACACGTGCCCGACGCTATCTGCTACGACAACTTTGCCTCTTTTCCTGAGGACGCGGACACAGTGTTTCAGCTGTGTGATGGATGGCACATGAATCGACACTTTGCTGCCTTGAACAAGGCTAGCAATGGACTTCTCAACGCATACCCCAACAGCGATGCGCTCGCCCGGAAGGATCATCTTGCTAGGGTCGTGGATTACTGGACTACCAAGAGGCCAGATAGCATTCTCAAGGGTCATGTGCCCGCCACTGTTCGGCTTTCCCTCGATTACAGCGAGTACGTCGATGACGCCCTGGCTGCTGCTGACGACCTCACCCTCCTGTACTCGCTCGAGGATAATGAGCAGAAAGATGCAGCAGAACGCGATTGGTGGATTCTTAAACCGGCAATGATTGACTGCGGTCACGGCATTCGCATCTTTAGCACCATTGAAGAGCTTGCCTGTAACCTCGAGCTTGCTGCCAACATTTCGGAGGAGGAAGAGGAGGAGACAGACGAGGACGCCGAGTCCATCAGCACAAAGCCCCAAGGCGATGATGAGCCCGAATTCTCGCCTAGCCTGTCGATCCCTGGCTTGAGCTCCCTGGATGCCCTGATCACGGCCACTGGAAAGCTATCTGTTGATGTAACAGAGCAGCCCAGGATCAAGGAACCCCCTCTGGTCATTGATGAGCACGAACGTATCCCGTCGGCATGGATGCGCGAATTTGTCGCTCAGCAGTACATCGTGTCGATTCCGCCGCTTGATGGCAGAAAGTGGCATGTCCGAGCCTATGTCCTTTCAATTGGACGACTCAAGGTCCATGTCTTCCGAGAGATGCTGGCCTTGCTTGCGCTGCAGGACTACGAACCTCCCTGGAAGAACCCGAGCCTTAAGTCGTCTCTGACCAACACGGCACTTCAAGACGAGGACGAGTTCACAAGCAAGGAATCGATGAGGGAGTTTTGGGAAATCTCTGACGACTTGCTCCCCGGCGACTGGAAGAACAGCATATTCAACCAAGCATGTGAGATTTCCGCTGAGCTGTTCCGCGCCGCAGCTCATACCATGGCGGACAAGTTTACACCACTGGACAAGTGCTTTGAGCTTTTTGCCATCGACTTTCTCATCGACTCTAATGGTAGTGCCTGGCTCCTCGAGGTCAACGAGACACCGGCTTTCTATCAGTATGGGTACGCCGGGGCCTTGGCTCTGCGGCTTATGGAGTCGCTTATCTGCGTGACTATGGAGCATATGGGCAAGGCGAAACTAGAGGATGAGAAGAATGCGGTTGCCAAAGAGCGGTTCATCGAGGTTCTGGATGCGACTAATGAACTGGCTAAGAGCAACATTACCGAGATCATGCCTGGAGATTGAAGAGGGTGAACAGATGGTCATAGATCGATTTTCATATTAGCAAGGAGTTCCATGATAGATGTAGAGAAAAGACGGTGCATAGATGGTTGTTATTTCCGGGAATGCGACTATTTTTACCTCGCTGAACTTTCCACATCAACTAATATATATCCTCTCATCCACTGAAGAGAACTTTAGTAGACAGATACTCACGTCGTTGAGATACGAGCTAGTTGCGCTTGTAATTAGCTCAAGAGGTCGGTTCGTGACGTTTACTCTATCACATCAAATTTAGCGTTTGGCAGAGTAGAGTTTGACCATTGATAATTCAGTTGTTTAGGCCCATCAAGTCATCTTGAAAGGGAGTAACCCTGGCACATTCCAATACACCCCAAGAGTCATTGAAACTATCAAGAAAGATGAATAGATAGTAGCACAATGACGATTGGAAGATGTAGGGACCTGAGTCGAGAACATGGGAGCCTTGTCTCAACAAGAAGCGGGCCGGCTACACATCCCTTTTTAGATGCGCCGCCATGTATTTCCTTCATCTGCCAAGTGAAAAAGAGATGCAGTCAAGAACCACCATCAAATCGATTTCATCCCTGCTACTGCTTGTAAGCAGCTTCATCTCACCCTGCATCGGTGTTAGCCCAATTTGGGTTGCCGCCGGTCAGCCCTCCTGAGGCCTTCCACTGAGGCTGAAAATGGCTTTTCTTCCCGTACCAAAATAAGATTGGCCAATAACTACCTCATATGAGAAAGAAGTTTGGAGATTGTCGAATTTTAAATCATAACCCCAATGGACGTTTGCGTTTGGCCTGGCCTGGTTAGTATTATCACTAAAATGTAGAAGAACTGTACCTACCCGGGTAGTTCTCGCGGCTAACCTCACGTGGTTGAATAGGGCTGTGACAGGCTCTCAGGGGTTGATACTCTTGTTTGACCTGCCTCGGCTTACATGGGCCTTTGTGGACTTTAACTGGCTCGGAATTCCCACATCATGAACAGTTGTGTGGCACCCGCGCTTGCACTTTTCAACCGGTAATTGGCTTGGCAACGCCATAATACACGTCAACCAGTTGAGCGCATAAAACAGAGCCTATAAGGTTTTAGAATTGGTATAACATGCCATTGATGGTCACCCAGTTTCGGTTTCCCGTTCCCTGTCACTTCAGAGCCTGCCTTGTCAGTCAACCAATAACCACGCTCCTTGTCTGTCGGTAAGACCAGGCTCGCTGTTGTTTATTTACGTGAGGATTTGCCAAGCCAATAAATTGGAAACAAGAGGCTTGCCGGGAAGTCTAGGCGCAGCAAGCTGAACACGCTTCTCAGGAGCCTCACTCTACCAGGCTGTGTGGGCAGTGGAGGCGGGTCTCCGGAGTTGAAGATGTTAAGAAACGCGGTTGTCTATACTAGTACATGATCGATCCTCTGGCTTATTTAACCCACCAAGGACCGGGCTATACTACTCGGTTAATGGACAGGAATGGACAATCCAAAGGCCCGCCTCCCAAGCACTGACGCCTTGTGTTGAGTCTAAACACCAGAACCCCACTGGTAGCACCAATGCAAGCCACGTTGCATCGTATAATCAGGCTGTCATTTTCTTGGCTCTGTCGCCGATAGGGGTTCAAAGCATTTTCAGCCTCGGCGGCAATTGCCCTGGCCGCTGCAGCTTTCTCAAGTCGGCTCTGCTCAAGTTTCATCAGGATAAATACGCCGAAGCCTGCTCATGTTTCGATCCGATACCTCATTCTTCGATCTTTCTTCACCTTAGTTCTTTCTAGCCTTGTCTTCTGTCACTCTTCACTCGTCTCATTCCTGTTTAGGATCACCATGGCACAAGACAGTATCCGCGATATCTACAGCGAGTTGGGAGACAATGAGATTCGTGTCATGCATCTGTGGCCGGGTCACGGTAAAGGCAACATCTACGTGGAGCTATCGAAGGAAAAACTGGACGATCATCTAAAGTTTGAAGCGCTGTCGTGGCAATGGGGCAAAAAGGGAGAAAAGGATAATGGATTCCAGATCCATATTCGGAACAAGCTCCAGAGTGAGACCGACAGCCCCTTTCGCCCGTGCCCTGTCAGACCCAACTTTTGGTGGGCACTGAAGCGCATCCAGAAACCAGAGAGAGAGGTCGTCCTTTGGGCGGACGCCATCTGCATCAATCAGGAGGAGGGAGCAGATGGTGAAAACTCGGAGAAGAGTACGCAAATTTCCATGATGACTGAGATCTATGGAAAGGCCGAAAGGGTCATTGTTTGGCTCGGGGAGCCTGAGCAGGGCGAGAACACCGACATCACCAATACTGAAGTAGAGCATGCGGTCAGGTATGTGGAGCAGCTCGGAAACCTCGATGATCTAAACCACATTGCAAGCATGCATTGCGGGATCTTCGACAAGGCTGGTTTACATGACCTGGAGCCTGTGTTCAAGCTTTTCAGACGCGGATGGTTCAGTCGCCGCTGGATTGTCCAGGTGAGTTTCCCAACGCGAGACTATCACTGGATCATGACCTTTAACAAGTTGAAAGGAGATTTCCGTGGCCCGGAAGGCTATACTCTTGTGCGGTGAGGAGAAACTCAGTTGGGAGAAGTTTGCCCACTCTGTGGCACTTCTGGAGAGAGTCGGTCGGGATGGTACCATCAACAGGATGTTAAAGATGCGGCCAGGCACACGCCATGTTTCGAACTACGCGGGTAATATCTCGGCCCTCCCCGCGTACCGACTGGTCCAAAACGCTTCCGAACTGAGACAAGAACGACAAGGAGTTTGGAGAAAAGAGCGCACCCTTGAGCAACTCGTCTGCTTTCTCGCCGCATTCAAGGCCAGTCGATCGCAGGATACAATTTACGCCGTCCTGGGTCTGGCGTCTGACTTTGAGCCTGTCACTACCGGCAATGAGGCAAAGTGCGAGAATCGAGAGAGTTTTGTCGTCGACTACACTCGTACACCCTTGCAGGTCTTTGGCCAGTTTCTCAAGGTTACAGTTGCCAAGTCAAAGTCCGTGGACATCCTCTGCAGGCCATGGGCCCCATTCAAACAATTTTGTGAAAACGACGAAGTCGAGAAGATCAAACTGCCGTCGTGGATTCCAAGCCTCGCTCGCAAACCTTACCAGCCCGACCAGAATGGGAAGATGTACCGCTACAATGCAGATCCCCTTGTCGGGGCGGCCATCCCACGACTCAAGTTCTTCACAGCATCTGGTCCAGAACCCGTGGAGGGGACAGATTTCTTCAATCTCAACATTGAGGATGAAAAGTGTCCCAAGATCACGCTGAAAGTGTTCCACGTGGGCACCATCGAAGAGATCTGGGACTCGGCAGTCTTTGGCAACATACCCGCCTCGTGGCTGAGAGCCGCAAAGTGGGAGGATGAGGATAAGCTGCCGCCCGACGAGGTTTGGAGGACCATGGTGGCAAACCGGACCAATCAGGGCAACCATCCCGAGCCATGGTATCCTAGGGCCTTTCACTCGGCTGTCCGGGAGAAAGGCATCCGCCATGGCATCAACACTCACCAACTCATCCATGAGAAGGACAACGCTGCGTATTCCGAGGTCTTCCGTCGTGTGCAAGCGGTTGTCTGGAACAGAAAGCTGATCAAGATGAAGAAGGAGGACAAAGCCAATCTCTCATGGTGCCCCCTCGGCCTGGCCCCAGAAGGAGCCAAGGAAGGCCACAAGATCTACATTGCGCTTGGTTGTAGCGTTCCCATTGTCATTTCGGAAAAGTCAGTCAACCAGAGGCAACCTGATCCAGGAAATCCATCAAGAAATCCATCCACGCAACATACTCTTATCGGAGAGTGTTATGTGGACGGTATGATGGATGGCCATGCTGCAAAGATGGCCAAATGGACGGATCTAACGATTGTGTAAAGGTGTGAGTAAGGACCCCATCTCATGATTTCATTGGCGTCTTATTTCGCGAGCTCGGCCCGGGTGTTTTTTTGATACGTCCGAATGCTAGTAATCATGTGTGGATGATGCATGCTTAAGCATATCACTGAGATCATGCTTGGAGATTGAAGAGGATAAGCAGATCGCTGTGTGTTTGGGTTTCTTCGAAAAAGAAGCTGTTGGGTAGCCTTGTAAGACCCAAGTGCCTCTGCGAATAGTAGAAGGCATCTTCTACTTATTGTGTTCCGTGGGGGGCTTTTTTGGGAGGGAAAAGTTGGTGCATACTCAGTCATTCAACCATCTCGGGTAGCAAGCCTGCTCGGAATTAAGGCCCGGCTTGTGATAGGGTATTGGCTAAATATAGCCCGGCTATTACCGCATGCGGTAATTTCGATTCCTTCGTAGTGGTAGTCTAATTAAGCGAAGCGCCTGAGGCCTTCATATCCAATGTTGGCAAGTAAGTGCTATTCAGAGGCCCTGAAATCTGGTTAGAGATGGTTTGTAGATATTAGAACTGGATGAGGGAACACGCCGTATTTGCAGGTTTGAGCAGACTGGTAGCCGAGGTTGGAACAGCTGCAGCCGTCCGCTTATGGATTGATTCCGCGCCACCGATCCTTCAGCAGGATTAGCAGGATTTATTTAGTTGTCCCATCGGAACCCTCGGCTCAGTGGTACAGGGCGCAGTGAGATTTTGTGGTCTCGTGCGCTGGTGTTTCAGATCTTGGTTAATCTCCAGTGGCGTGATGAAGGGATATCCCTGCAACCCATCCAGCGCTCAACACTTTTGAACACAATTGTATGTCTCGTATTAACTAATTACAAGAAATATTAAGAGTAGATAAATCTCATATCTTCTACCTGAGTTGACAGAGACAAAAACTGGGTGCTGACCTGCTGTGTTCAAGGTTGTGCCACGGCTCAGCCTCTTTCTAAACATAGTTAGCAGCTGCTGCCAGCTCACAGACCCTGCCTGCCTAGACTTCGCGTGATGCATAAGTATCCCCACAGCTGCCACTGGACATTTCCTCGAGGCTTGTGAAAACGCTGTCTTTTGTTCTCCAAAACAACCATTATTGTCCGTGGACACACTGTCGCCATGGCAGACCAAGGGTCATATGAGCTATTGCCCAAGACTCCAAGGCCTGCGGTGCAACCGGTCTCGCCTGATGATCGAGACGCGCCAATCTCGCCACTTCTGCCGACGCACCCAGCCACTCCTTTTGGCCCGGCAAAAGGCAAGACCAATAAATTTCGGATGGTCTTTTCCGTGTGGTCATTAGAGCTTGGGTCGCTTCTCCTGAGTCTGTTATCATTTGCTTGCCTGATCACTCTACTATTTGTTTACGACCAAGAGCCCATCTCAAAATGGACCAAGTTTCCACTGTCTTTGAACGCCGTCATTTCGATCCTGGGTACCATTTCTAAAGCGGCCCTAGCATTTGTCGTTAGCATGTGTCTTTCGCAATGCAAGTGGAATTGGGTTGGGAACTTTGCTGAACCGCTGGTCGACTTTGATCGGTTCGATGCTGCAAGCAGAGGGCCTTGGGGGAGTGGCCGACTTCTTATATCCATGGCACGACGTCCGTGAGTTTCATCCTCTTCGACTGCCTCGACCAGCCCATATGAGCCACACAACTGACTCTACATGTAGCCACTGGGCATCACTGGGCGCGCTCGCAGCACTCATCCTGATTGCATTCGAACCATTCCTCCAGGCCATCCTGACCTTCCAAGACCAGACGATCAGAGTTGACTTGAGCGAGTTGAACGAGGCTGAACCTACCATTGGAAGCTGTTCTGTCCTGGACGCAGGGAGTTGGACTGGCACGAACCAAATCGCCCTTCTCAACGTACCATTCACCGGCTCAAACGGTAAAAAGCTACTCTATCAGGCTACTGTTGGCCGAAGGGTACGCGTTGATATGGGAATGACAGCTAGTCTCTGGAATGGATTCTCCTATCTTGTCACAGCGGATAGTCTCTCACCATCCTTCTCGTGCAGGACAGGAAACTGCACGTGGGCAAACTATACCTCTCTGGCACTCTGCTCCAAGTGCCAGGATATTTCTCAACATGTCAAGAAAACAACAGGCGTTATCAAGGTACCCAAAGGAATCAGTTCAAGCGGATGGATCCTGGGGAAGAGCGAAGAGCTTCCAGACGTCAGCAACACCATCCCTGAGGCCAACATGCGCCAAGTTGGGAAAACTCTTGACTACACAAAGTACACGGTTCCGGGAATCAACTTGAAGATTTCAAACTATAACGGAAAGACGAAGCGAGTGTCTGAAGATGAAAATTCTGCATATCCTGACACCTACCTCACGACGACAGCTACGACAAACCCCGGGAAGACAATATTCTTCCGTGACTCCCGCACACTAGCCCTCGCTGTTCAGTATTTTGAGGCGGATGACACATGGAAAGACAACAAAACTACGTGGGAAGATACCCCAGTCACGGCAAAGGAATGCGGCCTCTACTTCTGCGTCAACCAATATGAGTCTGTAGTAGAGCAGGGAATTTTGAAGGAGAAAGTGCTCGCTTCGTGGGCGAACAAGACCGTCGACTCGTACACTAACAGCGAGGGAGCACAGAAGGAGTACATGAAGTACAAGAACAACTCCCTCGATCTGGCCCCGGGATATGTCATTGTGCCAGATCTTCAGATCTACATCCCCGACAAAGACTTTCGCGCTCGCTCAGCGAATCTTACGCAACAAACATTCAACATCTCTCAAACAACCGTTGTATCTCTTATCGAGAGTCTCAAGGAGGGATTTTGCGCTCGAAACAGGAATGGCACTGAGTGTGACTGGGAGAACCAGGTTCTCGTCTATCCATCTCTACCTGGCGATGGGCCACCGGGGTTTATGTTTGCGATGGGCGAATCGACTGATATCCCGGGAATGATCACAAATGTGGCGTCCAGTGTGACCAAGTGGATGCGCGATCGCAAGTCGAATTCGACGCCAGTGAAGGGCGAAGAGACTAGATCAATCGTCGTCACGAGGGTCCGATGGGCGTACTTGGCGTATCCCACAACGGCACTCTTTGTGGGATTCATGTTTGCAATACTGGCCATCTGGGAATCAAGTAACCTGAAGCGCCCAGTTTGGAAAGATAGTGCCCTGGCTACGCTTGCGTACTCCCCTGACGGAGAGTTTAGAGAAAGGCTCAAGGAGGCGGCAGTTTCTGGGAAATTGTCAGAGGTGGCAAGAAACACCAAAGTTAGTCTGGACTATCAAATGGGGCATGGAAAGATTGTATCGCGGGGAGAAAGGAAACAAAGTGCAGAGATTCCATGTTGAGTGTCGAGCTGGTAACATGGATCTAGTCTAGTATTGTCTGGTGAGTCCCTTGTCCACCTTTTTCGTAACCACCACACCGCTTACCGCCTTCAGCTGAGAAAGTAGGATATGATGAAGTATGATATCATTTCTCACAGAACTCGCCACCCACTTGTGGCTTGAGGGCTTTCAGTGCTGAATGTGGTAAAGATACGGTCAATTAAGACACTACCCGCACGTCGCGAGTTGATTCTCTGAGCTCTGATACATTTTTTTTTGGGAATGAAGCTTAATCTGCATTGCAAACGTCCCTACTCTGTGATTAACCAAGCGATTTGCAGTCACCATTGAATTGATTGTAGATTTAGGTTCACTCAAATAAGATCTATAATGCGTCTTTCTTCGCTAGACTCAGGCCAGTTTCTAACCACGCAGCCAACGCGTCTGTAAATTGCGCCGTCAACATGCTCCAAGACCAAGCCATGGCGGTGTTGCACCTGCAACCACCAACATGACCGCGCTTTTGAGAGACCAGCCTTGTCCCCGATGCTATAGCAATCCAACTTCAGCACAACATCAGAATTCGTACCTCGGAATGTACCTAGCAGCCAAGCCCCCGGGTTTGGAACTCTGCTCCCGTGAACCAGACAGCCTCGTGCACGCAGCCGGCCCGCAGTAACTTGGCCCAGTGGCAACAAGGCAGAGCGGGCTGTCACATCGCAGTCGATGATCTCCAGGTGCAGGCCCTTCGAGCTTTCGAGTGCACCAAGGGTCAAACCACTACTTGCGTCCGGAAAGAGAACCGGACACTCGACTGACGCCCAAGACCAGCTTGGGGCGCGGTACGGGGTGCACTGCACAGGGTGACTCTCTGTTGGAGCTGCGAACCAGATCAACTGATCAAGCAGATCATTTTCCCAGAGCCCTGCGAGGTATCTTCCAGGCCCACCTCCAGACTGGACGGACAGGTGGTGAATCTGGCTTGCCAGTGCCGAGATGGCAGGTAGCTTGTCCTCTGGAAAGGTGAGATTGCGGTGGCTATAGACGGCTACCATATTTTTCCAGGCTTCCTTATATGGATACTGGCTGCTGTGTTTGGGAAGAACCTTGGCTACTTCGCTTTGATGTTTTCGTAACCACGAGTTCCATCCCTGTATGCCTTGTTCACATCGCCAAGTCATGGTTGACGTGCCGTATGTCAAAGCCCGTCGGCAGAGAATTTGTTCTTGATAAGCCCAAGCACGGCGATCCAAGGGTTCGGGAGAGGTGCCGTTATCCCAGATGCAATACTCAGCGCTAATAACATCCACCACCTCGTCCGAGAAAGCCATTGGAAGTTGGAATCGGTATGACACAGCATCCGGTTCTAGGCAACGCGGCTGAGTGTTCGATGCTAAAAATCCTTTATCGGAGCTACCCGCGTTGGCTGCGATGATGGTGACTGAAGCATTCTGGTAGTACTGCGCCATCTGTCCAATTTCGGCGTCTTTGTCTTCAACTGAGTCCTGGATGATACAGAGTGCGTCGACCCAAAGATACTTGAGACCAATTTGCCTCGTAACCGTAATTGCGTCTTGAATGGTACGCGGAAGTGCCGAAATTTCTAGACATTTGGGGCCATCTAGAGAAGTGATTAGCAGACCTGAAGCCGGAATCGTCTGCCAAGCTGGTGGTGATATACCAGTCGGTAGAGGAGTTCCGGATTGTGAGTTACTGCCCCAGCAATAGCTCAGGGCGACATACTGGCCGTATTCGGTTTGCGCCTCGTG
Source organism: Fusarium vanettenii 77-13-4 (assembly GCF_000151355.1). Classification (NCBI taxonomy): domain Eukaryota; kingdom Fungi; phylum Ascomycota; class Sordariomycetes; order Hypocreales; family Nectriaceae; genus Fusarium; species Fusarium vanettenii. The sequence goes on along the minus strand of NW_003315870.1, from coordinate 799,843 downwards.
TATTCTAACAGTGTTTTGGTTTTGCAGATCAAGTACGCGTGTTGGCAGTGGCACTGGCGCCGGGCGTGGACAATATTGGTGGTGGGTATCACAGTCCGCCACCCACGACCTGATCTTTACAAAAGCAGCGCTGGAATGCACATTGAGGTCACAGTCCCGAGAGCTAATGTAAGCGGCTGCTCGATCGCCTAATCGGAAAAATGGAAATGTGAATTAGATATCGAACCACAAGACCGACGCGAGAAGGGGGCACTTACCGGGATGTGCATACACCTTGAATCTGAAATGGCTGTGCATAAAGTGTCCCGCCGAAATTCCAGCACCGACTATCCCTCCGTGCAGGAGTATCTCATGGATATCGCAAGCTGACGTTCTCATGCCCTCGGGTCGAAGAACGGCCTGGACGTTGAGGGTTGCAGTGGCTGTGTCATGGGCATCGAGAAACCTAGCCATGGGCCAAGTGAAGGAGCTTTCATCCTGTAGAGAATGCAGAGCCAAGCAAAGGAAGATGCTGCACATGCGGCAAAAAGAGTATTCGGCAGAATCATGTAGACTTCGGAGCGAGACTTGCAAGCTGAATCCTTCTCTGGATATGGCGTGATGCAAGCATTCCATATCTGCCATGATGCCATAGCATCTAGCGCAAATGTTGGGGCGTTTTAGGGCATATCTTATCCAGCTTTCGTGATTTCCAATACCGCAGACATCCCCAACAGTCCAGCCAGGGAGAGACATTGGGTACCTAGGTTGAGCTGGGATGGGTTGATTGAGAGGAAGTGGGTGGGTTGACCTGTGATAGGTATAGAACAGGTGGGGTAGGAGTACTTAACTATAGCAGGCGGGAGGAAAATGTAATAGGTCAAGAACCTCGCTCGGATCAGCTTCGCCGCTCGCACCTGATTGGCCAGAGTGCGACAAGAACACTAAAATACCCGCGCTCAACCAACAGCCCTACTAAGATATGATGAACAGGAGAAACAGGAAGAAAATCACATTCTACTCCTGTTCAATTAATTATTGATTTCCCTTGAATTCTTAAGACTTATATATGGTCCCCTTTACTCTGGTAGCTAGAGGTACCGATATGGGTAAGAATAGCTTATGTGGATAACTATTTATGACGGAATTAGAAGGATTAGTTTATAGTATTCGGGTTTAATGCTGTTATTTCTTAATGACTGTATCTTTTGCTATTATAGCCCACAGTATATTTAGATTTGTTATTAAATATAACAAACAGAATAATAATAGGTAGAAGAATAAGGCTCGCTTAACCTCAATCAGTACTCTTTCAACTGTAAAACGCGCCCCATTGCAATCCTGAGTTAGAACTTTCAGTACACCAGTATATGCCTTTGAGCAACACTTGAAATCTCCTAGTTCATAATGTGGTAGCTCAGAAAGATACTGTTGTGCAGTCTTGCGGCCTAAAGTATCTGGGTAACTGTTGACACACTGCCCTCAGCCCGCACTTTGGGTTCCTTAGCCTACCTAGGCTAAGCACCAGTTCATCTGAGAGCGGCAACAACTCAGTTGAGGAAAATAACATAGGCCTGGACGTACTTGGGTTTCGCCTCGCAGTCTATTGGTATGCTAGGAGTAATCGAAATTGACGAGGGGTAAATAATGCAGACAATTACACCCAGTTCTGGTAAAAGCCCAAGACCCTAGGCGTTCAACAACCACCCAATGCCCTTTATAATGTCCTTCCAATAATCCTGACACCTATCCAGCTCGGGCCAGTTGGTCCAGAACATGTGCCCATACCCCTCATACAGCTCAAGTCGGGTGGGAGCTTCCCACTCTTCTTCCAAAGCCCGCTTATAGATAAGAGCATGGTCTCGAAGAGGGTCTAGTCCCGCGATCTGGAAGAAGGTCTTGGGTAGTTTGTGCTTTGTTTCGGCTGTTGGTGGATACCACTCTTTCGCAAATGGTGAAAAAAGAGGTGAGTGGACGTCAACCTTGAGCAACGTTTCGATGAAGCTGCCGGCTGTGGAATCTTCAGGGCCCTCAAGAAGAGGTCCCAGGACAGGGTCAGATCTGTTGGACCACATGCTTGTGTAGTCTTGTCGGTACTTGTCGGGGACAATCTCAGGTGGGAGAAGGAATGGCACACAGAGCCATTGACCAGTGATTGGAGGTTGCAGCTGTTCCTTGATGGAGACATGGACCAACGCCGCTGCAATGTTTGAGCCAGCAGAAGATCCGCCCACTAAGAAGCCTTTGGTTGGGTCTGCCCCGACCTCAGAAGCATTGGCAGCAGCCCACTTGAGAACATCCCAACAATCAAGAACACCCATCGGGAAAGAATTTTCAGGTGCCAATCGATACTCTACATTGAGGCAGACAACACCGAGATCTCTCGCAAAGTGCCTAGCGTTGGAGTCTTCATCCGCAACATCACCCATGACCCATCCACCTTCATGGAAAAGCACCATGAGTGGCCTCTTCTCACCATTCGCAGCTGGGCGATAATACTTTGTGGGAAGCTTGTACCCATCTCGTGCTTCAATTACAAGGGTGCCCTCAATGACCTCCGGTATCGGGTCGGGCACCGGAAGCATATGCTTCAAGCTGTCCAGGTGCTGGCGTCGTGCTGCGCGGTTTTCGGGGACGAAGGGGAAGCCCGGGAATGGACGCTGAGCGATAGCCGCTTGCAGCTTGGAGTGTCTCTCTGGAAATCCATTGTCTGTCATGATGGTCAAATTCAAGGTTCGAGGAGATAAAATATCAGATGCCAGAACAGCAAATGTTCAAGTTGACCTTGTTGCTGCAATGAAGGGGATGTTTGGGATGATCTTCAACTGCGGAGACAAGGCCTCACTAGCGAATCATTTTGGCCCCCAAGATGCTTCGTCAGCGGGAATCATGCCAATGATGACAAAAAAGGAAATTCGGGGCCATAACATGTGTCCCTTATTGGCATTTGATAACTGAGGTGGAGTGGTGATTATCTCCTAATCTGGAAATACGCGTCACGACATGAGGTTGTTGCTAATGGACACCTAGTTTTCCAACCGCTGAATACCATACGCCAGCACATACCTCGACACCCCTCAAGGTGAAGCTTTCGCCGAACCTGTATCCATGTCAACAAGACCGATCTTCTTTTTTCCACATTCTGACTAGACAAGATCCACCATACTTCATCAGCGAGGGGATTACTACATCTTCCCGCAAGCTTCTCCCTCGATCTATGGCCCTTCCGAGCCTTTGTTTAATCTTGAGTGAAAACAGGTACCTGGACAGAACCTATATCTGGTCTCAGTACTATGATAAGAGCATATGAAGCCCTGGGTTCTTACTTACATTGCCCTAGCAGGTCCCAAGCCTACCCCATACGGGAGAGAAGCCGTTCAAAGGAAGGCAATATCGATCAAGGCTGCGGTGAGGCCGAAGATTCTGAAAGAAAAACCACGAGAACTGTAGCATATCTATGAATATTAACAAAAAAGCACATGACAATCGCGGCATATAGCTTACGTGGCTCCTGCGACAATCAGTTCGTGACTCTTCATCCTCGTGGTACTGGAGATTATCGCGATAAAGACTACCGTTGCACCCCCAATAGCGAAGAGCCGTGATGATGTGGTATCTAGGTAGGAACAAAGAATGACGGGGGCCAATAGCATGGCAACAATGATTGGCGTCATTAACGCACGCGAGACCAAGGCCGCAGATGATCTTGTTGGAATATAAATGTGAGTGCTGTCCCTTGACACGTTCGAACGATAGCTCTTCAATAGTTTCAGCATGGTGGGAAACAGGTATTAGATAAGTTGACCTACCTGGAAGAAATAATCTCGTAAACGGAGCAGATTCTCGGCTACTTTAGACTGAAGTCCAAGCATGGCGGATTCATCCTGAGGGCTGATGCTAAGTAGCTCTTCGGGTGGGTAATTCAAAAACCTGCTCTCCGCTCGTGCAATACAGCCCGTGCCATCGATCCAATTCTGTAGGTTGGTCACCGCACGGGGATCTGCTTCTTCGAGTTCCGAAATGCGGCGACTTCTTAATATGAACTTGTCTATGCGTATCAGTTCTACCGTCTCATCATTGTAGCTGGCCAAGGCCATCTTACCTAGATCCTCCATGGCTTCATCGATCTCGGCAAGAACTTTCTCTCGTTCTTTGTTTTGATCACACTCAGAACTGCCGAGAAACAGTGGCGTGTCTTCATCCCGGTCAATTTTGTTCAGCTTTCTTTCCAGCCGCACTACCCGATTTTGTTTAAGAAGTAGTAATCGAGAGCGAAGATTCAAGAATCTACGGGCGACAGAAAAAGAGTCGTGAGAGGCAATTAGAGATGAAAGCCGCGGGTATCCATTAGGGTAGTCCTCAACTTGGTAACTGTTAGCCTCAAATCCCAGCAATGAAGGATGCCAGCCAGGCTTACTCTGCGGTAATTGCATCACCGGAGCACTCCTTGTCCTGAAAAGTGATACAGGCAATGAGCAAAAGGCAGATGATGCCCGAGCCAGATTCGGCCACGTGAAATGCCGGGTTCTGCTGTTCATCTGGGCTGGCGCACATATGGCTGATGGTAGTGTGGTGTTGTACTGGCCCAACTCCATGTCGGAACTGATTTGGTTTGACATCTTGCCTTGGTCCTTGGAAGCTCAACACCACCTAGATTCTTGTTCAAACTGGGCCTGACCGCGGTGAAGTAAGATTCACGTCGAAGTGGCGAGGGGATTTTTCTCCTCCATTGCGTCGAAGCAGCTCCACAAGCAGCTGCGTTTATGATTGGACTTGGATTGTTTTGTTGCTCGCATAGCATCGGGGCGTAGTTCAGCTTGTACGCTGCGCGTTTTGCTCAGCCACAATGGCAAGAGGGATTTCCATAACCCGCGAGGCCTCCTCGACGGCACAATCTCAATTTTCTCAATCATGCCATATTCACGGTCACTCGTGCCGTGCTCTGTTCCGAAATCACCCCATGGCAACTACTGAAGAGTCTGCGGCGCGCTGGGCGCTGATGATCGGAATCAACTACTACCCCAAAGACCGGCATCTTTACGGCAGCGTGAGCGACGTTAACGACATCAAAAAGTATCTGGAACAGCACAGCACCACACCTGTTCACACGGCTGTGCTCACAGCCACTGTACCAAATGATTCCGAGTCCAGTAAGGAGCCACCACCAGAGCCATTTGAAAACAGGCCAACCAGGGCGAATGTACTCATGCATCTTCGCAGGATCATTGATTCTGCAAACCCTGGAGATCATGTTTACATCCACTTCTCGGGGCACGGCGCTCAGCTGCCGTCGGAAGGAAAAGTCGGCGAAACTGGCTTCGGCGAGCTAGGTCTGGTACTTTTCGAAAATGACGAGCACGGAGCGAGCTACTTTCGTGGGCGCTCTCTAGCCCAAGCTCTAAGAAGAATGGTTGACAAAGGTCTTGTCATCACAGTGGTTCTGGACTGCTGTTTTTCGGGTCTTGTGAGTCGAGGCGACCATGGCCGCGGTTTTGGAATCCGGACTATGGAATATGATTCCACCCTCGATGCCGACAGATCCCAACAGGATCAAGAATGCAAACTAGTACTAGGCAGCTCCGGGCGCGATGCACAAGTTGATAGAGACTGGCTTGTTGACCCCCAGGGCTACACGATTATAACAGCTTGTGGTCCCCACGAAAAGGCGCTAGAAGTTCTTGTCAACAAGCAACAGATAAGAGGTGCCCTCACTTATCACCTTCTCAAGGCGCTTACTGCTCTATCCAAGCTTCAGGAGACGGTATCGCACCAATCACTCCACGAAATGGTCGTGTCTATGATGCAATCGTCAGGTTACAGCCAGACTCCAATGCGCTACGGCAATACTCGTCTTTCGTTCTTCGGTTCGCTTCTGGATCCAGCATCCCTCACGGCTTTGGCAGTATACACAAGAGGAGCTTCCAAGCTATTCATCAAAGCAGGACAAATCCACGGAATCTCAGTGGGTGATGAGTTCACTGTTTATCGAATCCTTTTACCTGGTGCAAATGGGGCCGCCGGGGCCGCCGGGGCCGCCGATGTCAAAGGACACTTCAAAGTCCTAAATGTTTGGGCGTTTGAGTCCGAATTGACCATGCCTCAAGATAGTCGAGCACTGCCTGGAGTATTCGCACCCAACATGACAGAGCTGGGCAATTTGAAGGCCACCCAGCTGTCGAGGCTTTCTTCTCAAAGCATCAAAGTGTCTCTCCCACCAGGGTTGATGCGAGAGAAAAAGTGGAAAGACAAAGCAGGCTTGTTGCGGTATTTACAAATAGTCATGGAGAGCCAAGAAACAAGTCTGTGTATGTTTCAACTGACGATCAACAAATCCAACGGCTACGAAATCGTCAGTGAAGCGCAAGAAAACATGCTTCAGCTACCCGTCCTCGACGCCGACTTGGAAGGCTCCTTTCCAACGATGATGAGGATTCTTCATCATTTGGTAACATTCAAATACTTTGAAGGTCTGTGCAATCGGCTTCCATCTCCAGAGTTCAGAGCAACGTACACGATCAATCCAACTGTGGACTCTACGACGAATGGTATCTTTCAGGTTTCGAACGGCAGGATCTTTGGACTCATCATCGAGAACCACGCAGATCAACCTCTGTATTTGGCAATCTTTGGCTTTGATCCTTGTTGGGGTGTCAAAAATCTGGTCGCACAGTCTGGAGGCGACGATTATGTCCTCGTGCCACCAGCTCACGGCCAGAACAGTGGCAGCAAGCAGATAAAATTGAGAATGACGATTCCGACTCATTATCAGCCGCGGGCTCGGGACGACAAGGTTCGAGACGTCGTAAAGCTCTTCGTTACCAACAAGCCAGTTTCATTCCCGAGCATGGTTTTGCCGGGATTAAGGATGAATTCAAGCCGTCCCAGAGACTCGTCTGTAAACGCAGAAATGATTTCAGACTTTATCAAACTCTTGAATACAGGGGGCATGATCAGGGGTGACCGCGATACCGATGCATGGACGTCACACAATTTCATAGTTCATACATCTATTGATTGAAACGTGGCTGCCGAAAGCCTAGCCCAGAATGCAAACCAGACAAGACATTAGAAAAGATCTTCTACGAGTTCCAACTGGTCTTGGTCATATTCATGCCCCTGCCTCACCTCCTTACCCTTCTCATCGCACAGGATATATTTTCCTCCTTTTACTTCGGACACTCTGTATGTTGTTCCGCCAGGGCCGTTTGATATCACCTTGACTTGATCATTAGGTCTAAATTTGGCAATCTGAATAGTATTAGCTAGGTAGTGGTATCCTGATTGCGAGAAACCTGCCGTAGCGAAGCGCCTGATCGTCGGACGTCCTCCTTCAATCACCGTCACCTCTGGTACATCCTGGTGGCTATGGTCCGATTGGTAATCACGTGCTGCCGTTGGAGAAATTTGACCTACTCGGAGCTGATTGAGGCTTCTTGAGCATCAGACGCATTGTTCATTGTAAATTTCGAAGGGTTGACGTCTAACGATACTGAGTTCAACGAAAGATGAAAAGAGGGGTCGGTTTACGTACCTGGAACCATCCTGTAAAACGTAGATCGAAGATTTGAAATATCCAAGACTGACCCCGATGCCAAGTTGTGAGATTTTGCGAACCAGGCCGCAAATGCGGCTCAGCTGGGTACCATGAGCTTTTGCCCATCCATAGCTGTCAGCGACCAATGTTTTGATTGCTTTACCTGTCTGTGTCAGAGCACCGCCCCCTTGGCGTCGTGGAGCGTGGCAATGCTACGGGCGAAAGCGGCCTCATGCAGTCGTCTTTGGGCCGCGTACAACCTATTCGGCATCCCGATAGGTGCAATTCAGTCACCGGTGTAAAGTGCAATTCCTGCAGCTGACCAGACCAAGCTTTTAAATAAGCCTGAAGAACGTAGGACTGTGAAAAGGTGGTGTGATTGACCCGCTAGGAGGCTTTTTTGACTGGTCAAATGAACAGATACGACTGCACCTGTGTCAGCCTCACTGTCTCTGGAATGGTGCTGACCACTCAAGGCGATGTCACAAATGTGACAGCCTGCACTCTGTACATGGGGCGGTCACAAGCCATCCCGTGTACTGGTTGGGCCTCAAAATCGGCCATTCCCGTCAGTCGTCAGGACTCAGGAGGGAGGCCCCACCAAGTACAACTGCCATGACTGCATATCCAAAAACCATTCAACCTTGCTGTACCCGGCGTAACAGAAGTAGATAACGTTGCAAATGGGAATGCACTCGTAACATTCGGTTTCATGTCCGAAGAAGAGGTCCGTGACAGTCATCGAACTCTCTTGCTTGAGAGTCACAAACGTTAGGTATTACTCAAGCTCTTGGAACCATGGAGTTATGCTGATGTAGCCGGAGAGTATGGAAGGTCTTGAAAGGGCTACGGACGCCCGAAGAAAAATGCTGGAGAATGTGGTCGTCGATGACGAAGCGAGAATATCCACATTGAATCGTCTCAGCCAACACTTCAACAAACAGTTTGCAATTACCGAAGACACGAAGTATCTCGACGAGGCCGTCAAGGCCCGTAGGGAAGCACTTGCATTGGTTCATCCTGAGGATCATGTCAACAGGGCTCTCCAATCGCATCTACTCAGCAATGAGCTTGGCGACCGATTTGCAGAAACAGAAGACCTCAATGATATTGAGGAAGCCATCGATTGGGGGTTACAGGCATTGAAGTTGACACCGGAGCAACAGTATTCACCAAGGATTGAGTATCTTAGGAGACTCGAGCTGCTCTTTGAAGATATGTACGAGGAAACGAAAGATCTCGCTGATTTTGATGAGATTATTCGTTACAAAAGGCTTACAGTTGAATCGACAAGCCCCGGCGATATTGCTCTAAAAGCAGGCAGACTGACTGATTTGGGCACATGGCTCGATAAGCGGTCAGATATCACGGGACAAGTCTCGGATATGAACGAGTGTATCCGGATCATGAGACAGGTCCTTGAATTGAAACCCGGGGACGAAAGCACGCTGAAAAATCTCATGCGCTTTCTGTACAACCGGTACAGGCTCACCAGAGAGATACCGGACCTGGAAGAATGCATTCGACTGCATCGACAGACAACTGATTCATCGTGCACTGATGAATCTAGAGTTGAGTGGATGATGAGACTTGCAAATTACCTCTGTGAACTGCACGAAAGGACCGAAGAAGAAGCTGACCTCGGGGAGGCCTTTGCAATCGCAACAGAGGCACTCGCTTTGGTTCCTGAAAACCGCTGGCAACGCAGGTGGCTGCATTGTCTAGGGCGGTTGTTCGGCTGTCAATATCTCGAGACTGAAGCGCTGGCCGACCTAGAAGAAGCGATCCGGTTGGAAAGATTGGCGCTCAAACTCGCCCTCACTGACGAGAATCGAGGTGGCATCTTGACAAACCTGGGCAATCGGCTCGGCGACAAGTATGTGAGAACAGAAGCGATTGCCGACATCAACGAAGCCATTAAATGCGCTAGAGAATCACTGCTTCTGAGACCTGACAATCCCGAACGACTATACAACCTCGCAATCAAGTTGGGCGACCGGTTTACAAGAACGAACAAGATGGAAGATGTCGATGAGGCCATCGAACTCGAGAGGCAAGCATTGAAAAGAGTACCACTGGACAACTCCGAGAGAGCCGACTATTTGAACATTCTCGGCAACCAATTAGCAGATCGATTCAATCACAAGGGAGAATTGCCCAATCTCGAAGAGGCCATTCGCACTGCAGAGAAAGCCTTGGGGCTGATGTCGGAGGACCATCCCAACAGAGCAACCTGGTTGAACAGCCTTGCTGGCCGCCTCCTGGAGCTTTACGAGACGAAAGGGAACAAACTAGATTTGGAAAATTCCATCACCCAGTACCAGTTAGCCCTTCATCACGACAAGTCAGCACCGGAAGATCGCATTGAGGCTGCCCAAGCCATTATCGCCAATTGTTCGGACAACTAGCAAGTCTACGATGCTGCGAGACTTGCAGTGAGTCTTGTTCCGAAGCTTGTCTCATGGTCGCATGAGAATCTTGACCGACAGTATGTACTTGGCAAAGTGGTTGGCTTGGCCTCGGACGCGGCAGCGGCAGCATTGCAAGCAAAACAGTCACCTATGGTCGCCTTGCAGCTCCTCGAACAAGGTCGCGGCATCATCGGGACGTCGCTACAGGACATGCGCAGCGACGTGCAAGACCTTGCAAAGCACCATCCACACCTCGCCGAGAGATATCGCGCTTTACAGGTGGAGTTAGATCGGCGCGTCGAACAAAACACGACGGGTGCTGTGCGTAAGCAGCCGCAAGCATCGATCAACCGAAGGCATACTGCTGCAAAGGCGTTCACCGAGTTGACTGCTGAGATCCGCAAGTTGCCTGGATATGAAGATTTTATGCTTCCACACAGCGAAGATGAAATCTACAAAGCCTCAGAGCGCGGCCCAATCGTCGTGGTCAATGTCAGCAGGCTTCGTTGTGATGCTCTACTTGTCTCGGACAACCGAGTTCGTGCACTGGCACTGCCCAACGTAACTCTGGAAGAACTGGAGTACAGAACAACATCCTGGAGTTTTGCAAGCCCTAAAAACCTCGAGTGGCTTTGGGAAAACGTTGCGAGCCCTGTCCTGGAGACTCTAGGCTTCACTGAAACCCCGCCTCCGAACAAGTGGCCGCATATATGGTGGATTCCCACTGGCCCTTTGGTTCAACTTCCCCTCCATGCAGCAGGCTACCATGGCCAGCAGTGGCCCAATGCAGTACTCGACAGAGTTTTATCGTCGTACGGCTCTTCAATCCGCAATCTGATCAGTGGCCGTCGCAACTCCATCCAGCCTTCTGGTTCTGACCAGGCACTGCTTGTTGCCATGGAAGATACACCGGGGCATGATCTGCTTGCTTTTGCCCCCAAAGAGGTGGATTCAGTGAGCGGCATCATCCGGTCTATGAATTTGAAGCCGATTGTGCTAGGGCGAGCTAAGCAAGATGTCACCAAGCAGGATGTCACCCGGTATCTCCCAGATTGCAAGATATTTCACTTTGCTGGGCACGGCCTCGCTCATGCGGAGGATCCATTACAGAGCTGTTTGCTTCTCAAAGACTGGGAGAATAACTCGCTCAAGGTTTCTGACCTTTTGGATATCAACATTCGCCAAAAAGCACCCTTCCTCGCATACCTTTCAGCATGTGGCACAGGCCAGATCAAGGATGAGACGTCATTCGATGAGAACATCAACCTCATCAGCGCCTGCCAGATCGCTGGATTTAGGCATGTTATCGGCACGTTATGGAATGTCAAGGATGATCTATCCGTTCAAATCGCCAAGATGACCTATCAGGAGCTGAAGGACTCCGACATATCAGACGAGTCCATCTGCCGAGGGCTCCACAAGGCAACCCGTGAGCTGAGAGGAAAGTGGATAGAGCAGCACAAAAGTTGCCAGAGCCCGGCAAGCCCTACTACCACTCATTTCCAAGATACAACAAATGGGTCGCTTGTCCGTTCACTTAGAGACGCATATTTGATAGAGAGTGAGGATCTTGACCTTGGTATAGCTTACTGGGCGCCCTATGTACACTATGGGGTGTAAATACTTGTCACTATAACTAGGAGGAAATACTGGAGTGAGTCTACGTCTGTCGTAGGATTACCTTTCATTCTTGGGTTTGGGGAAGCATAAAAGCAGAAACTATATGAGACGTAGTGTGAGTCCTTGAGCACCTTGAATCAGGAAAATGGTGAGCCTATTTCCTCTATGGATCAGGTCAATCTTCCGTCAACACCTCCACCTCAAAATCATCTATCCACCATTTGAGATCCTGTATCAGCTCCGCATTTCGAACTGTACCTCCGGTACTGTGGAACTTCTGCTCCTTGATCCAGATATCGGGCATCTCCAAACTCTTCAGCGAAACATTGCTAGAATCTGTGACAACAGTCCTGAGCATATCTTTGCCAAAGCCGTTCTGGAGCTCATCTGGCAATTCAAGCTTGAAAAGGCAATCCTGGTTGCTGCCATCTGATACAACACTGCAGGAACATTGAGGAGAACCAGGGTACAGCTGCTTGACTTGGTGTCCGGGACCGAAAGACAGGACCGTGAAGTAGAGTGTTGCGTCGGACCGGTTTGTGAAGACGAGGCGGACCTTAATACAGGAAGGGACACTCTGGCCGTTGGAAAGCTCTCTTGATCGTTCCTCGTCCATGAATTTGACAGTAAAGGGAGGCTTAGTCTTGGACGCGAGTGTGCGTAGGTCAAGGATTTGTTGATAGCGGAACAAATGAACAATTGCCGAGGCCGATGGTGCGACGAGTTGCTCACATTCCTGATCGTTGGTGCACGACAATACCAACCCGGGGACTGTCTCCACTCCTCCTGGGTGTAGCTTGAGCAACTCGATTCCATCATTCGTGCGCTTCAACTCTACCGCTGACGTGCTGCGATCTGTATGCGAGCTTGCCGTGACAGCCTCGACGGACCCTTGAATATGCTGCCTGAGCGTCTTCAAGAGAGAGCTCGTGAAAGCGCTTGGCAGACCTGGGTCTACAAGCACTCGGAAAAGACAAGATGTGCTCAGTCTCGACCGATACAGCTCATCGCCTGTGTTCCACACCGACCGGTCCTCTTTAGGCATCTTAACAAGACAATAGGTGTCTTCCACCTCGTCAACGACGAGCTTGTGACCGGTGGGCTTGGACAACCTAGTGTACTCTGTACCTCTGTTCACCCCGTGGATTTCTCCTTCCGGAATGCGAACCAATCTGTCGCCAACTCTCACGTACAATAACATCGGGCAACATGGCTCTGTCGTTCCAAAGACTTGGAGCCTATCGTGTCCGTGCACTTCGGGCGTTTGTGTGATGTTCCTGGCTGGGCGGCTGAACGTAGCGTTGATCGCTGCGCAGACAGTCCGATACGTCTTCAGTGGAGTATCAGAATCGAGATGCGACACCAGGGCACTCGTGAAAACTCCATGAATTTTGCCGTCATCCTGACGACACTCCTGAGCCGGTTGATTGGGCTTGCAGGCAGCCATAAGAGTGAAGTTGTAGGGATTTATCCCCCATGAGTCGATTGGGATCGAGTTGCGGTCGGTAGAAACGACAGAACCGGCACTCGAGGCCTGTTCTTTATCTACCGGAAGGTTTACCGGGGCTTTCCAGTTCTCGTCCGTGGTTCGCTTCCTTCCGTCCGTCCGCCAAGCACCCCCGGAATAGCAACTGTCAAGGCTGACGACGACTTGGACACCCTTCCCGTGGAGCTTTTGGAGCCATTGGTTGAGCACCCATCCACGAATCGCTGGCTGCCCCTGGCAAAAGTCCATCGGCAGCAAGGAGGGGTCCTTGGCATGGCCTGTAGGTGGTCTGCGGTTGGTATTGAGCCTTGCACCGTGGCCTGAGAAGTGAAAGAAGAACAAGTCCCCTTTCTGTGCGGTGTTGGTGACCTTGTCAAAGGCCCCTTTGATGTTTTGATAGGTTGGCAGTTCTGCAGTCACAGAGGAGGATGAGATCATGACTGTCGTGTCTGTGATCCCGAATTTTGCCTCCAACATTCTCTTGACGTCGAGAGCATCGTTTTCACACCCGCAGAGATTGTCGAGGCAGACAGGATTGCCTTCTTCATCTTTCCTAGTGCCGGAATCGTCCTTCTTGATGCCGTGGCCATCCTGCTTGGTGCCATTGAGATACTTGTCCACGCCTACTACAAGGGCAATTTTGTTTCCAGAGGGTGTCTTGGTGACCATGTTATTCGATTTTAAAGAGATGTTTGAAAGGACAAGTCTTCAAACGTAAGGTGGGTAAAGTAAGGCAGGTTGGTCAAGAATGGGTTACGCTGAACGCAATGGGGTAAGAATGTAGCACGGGGAGGAGGGGGCTTTTACAGCCTTATCCAGCCTACCTAATGCGCCGTCATAACTTTCGATCAGCAGTCACCTGTATGTGTTTAAAGCGAAGCTTTGCGGCAAGGCAACAGGCAACCACGCCATTTGATGCGCCTCTGAAGGCTTGAAAAGGTGGTTTGCGGCCCTAAATGATTGGACCAGTGAGGGGATGTGACACAACAGTTGGTTGAGAGGAGGCTCATCGATAAGGCGGCAGATGTGACCCTACCGTGAAGTGGCTTGCCCAGCCGAAAGGGCTTGCAGTGCCCAGAGCTCGGTCAAGTAACCACCAAATCAGCGTCTAGAGGGCAGGTCACAGGATCCGACTCAATCAAATGCTGGTTGGTTATTAGATTATTGCCATAGCCGTGCCGGACAATGCAAATTACAATCTATTGCATGAAATCACAAATGAATTCGTAATCAGAGCTTGATCCGTTTCATGGCTGACCTGGACGAAGTAGTCTGGGTCAAATCTGCAATTGCGCAATTGTCCAAAATGTAGCTAAGTACAGCTCGTTTAGATCCAGAGGCAAGTCAAGTCATACGTGCACCGTCGGCGGTGCAAATAAGAATCCGCTTAGCCGCTCGCTTCTGCATAAGCGAGTGGGACGAACGCGCAGGAATCCCGAATAGTTGTTTTGTAAGGTTAAGGCCCATACACATTCTAGCACTGGTGTGGTAACTAGTCTTATTATTTACGTTTATATACCTAAGGCTTGCCGGCGGAATCCGGCCGAGATAGATGAGATATATAAGAAATATGTCCCCGCTCGAAAGACGCGCAAGTTTGTTTCCGATGTGCAAAGAGCTGACCACATCGGCGATAGCCCGGCCATGTAATCGAGGTGTTGGATGGAGTGGATAAGAGCTTGTTGGGTGCTTAGACTCAGCATTTGGGGTACGGTGAGGGCCAGCGCTGCGCTCAATTCAAATTCCAATCGACCTTTTGAGCTGATTCAATTGCAAAGGGTCAGACTTAAATTGTGAGGCAATTTGGGCAGTTTGAACTGAACTAATTGAATTGAATTGTTGACCACGAGGGAGGTCACGTGCTCTCTGAAGTATACCTAATCTGGAATCGCTGACCTAAGCGTTAACTGGTCATGTGATCTATCATGTGCTCTCACTTCGGCCTAAAGAGCCAAGAACATCAATTTCATATCAGAACAGAGGCATCACCAAAATTATGGCTCCGATTGAGTTAAGCCAATGAATCCGGCTATCCATAGTTGAATTGCAAAATTGAAATATTTCTGAACTTGAATTGGATTAAATTGGTTGTGATTGAATTACGCGCAGCCCCTGTGAGGGCATAGGTTTAAGGAAATGGTCTTGCACTCACCGGGAAAAAATAAGAGAGGGATGTAAACGTTTACACTCATAGGATAGCTCAGGCAAGAGAAGCTTTCTGAAAGAAAAGACCGTCTTTCTTTACACATCGTAGACCCTGGTGTTGTTTGGCCTTATCGCGGTGATCATCAAGTGGATCCGATCACTTCCGAATCGAGTAGTCCTCCACTTGCCTCATTGGGATCCTGGAGATCGGTTTCAAAAGACGACAGGGAATTACATGATCTAAACCTTTAAAGAAATTGCCTCAGTGGAAGTTACAGGCATTTGTTGCATGTCCTACACTCATAAGCGGCTATGCGGCAGTGGCTGAAAGTGCCTAATGCACCTCAACCCTGCGTAACGGGGGGAGGGTGGTCATGCCGGCCACCTTAATCAGACAGCGAAAGGCACCATGATGGGAGTCAGTTCTCATCTTGACGGCTGATTGGTGGTATTGTGAGATTGAACATGAAAATAAAGATCTGTGCCAGCACACGGGGTATTGGGGTTTGGGGTTGAAGTCTAGGTCACCACAATCCCTGAACAGCGCGGCGTACAGGAGGCAACGCGGCCTAATGAATGCCCGTCTTATTTTACCTTGAATTCATGCTTGCTTTCTGAAACCAACTTCCTCGAGTCAATGGGTGGGGATCTTGCAAGGGTCTCGTGAGCTGAGGAGATCTCTGGCTACTAGCATATAAGAGTGCGCCACCTGGTGCTTCCAATGCAGTCTGGCACGATTACTAGACATAAGTTATTGTTATCAAAATGTGGCCAATACTGCTTCTCTTTGCTTTAGGCACTTCAGCCCTACAAACAGGGACTTGTGACTATAGCAAGAACAACTGGTACCATGGCGAAACATCTTGCATCAACCCCGATCAAACAGCTTCGGTCGACTTCACCTGGCCTCCACTGTTCCCCAAAGGCGCCAAGTTTGTCTACGCAGTTGACGGGATAAATGGGACCGATATTTCCGACATTCAACCTCTGATGGACCCTAACAAGGTCAAAGACCGGAAGGCGACCTTGGTGGGATGGTGGCTTGAATACGACTCAATATCACTCAACAATACCGACCTCCTCATGCTGACCGAGATGAATGTCTTCTTTACCAACACCACAAACAAGATCGGAGGGGGATACAATGGATGCGAAGGTCTTCTTGGATCAAAGTGTCTTGATAAGATTAACAGTACCCTTCGCGAGCTGTGGGATAATGATCAGCAATTTGGAGCACCCTTGCTGAATCTGAACGATGAAGCAGATTCTATTCTTGAGGCTTGCCCGAAGGACTTTTTTTCGACCTGGGAGAAGCTGCAACCTCGAATTGACACACTCAATCAAAACACGGACTTTAACACAATGCGTAAGTTTTTTGATTTCATCACTCTGGCTCTTGATATGCTGACATCCATGCCTGTCTAGTTCTCGCATCCGAAGCACCGCCAAAAGCCAGCCCTTTTGACCAACACAGCACCGATGCTGCCTTGCCTTCTGGGAACAAGTCATTCACCTATTCGAGAACCATGTACGACAAGAGGGAGCTTTCCTTCCAGGAACGAAAGGCGGCTGTGGCAATATTGATGCGTTATCCGGCACGAGATAGTGAGACGAACGATGCACTGCGTAATACGACAACCGACGACATTACTATCGAGTTTGTCTGCACCAAGCTGAAGGAGTCGAACTTCGACGGCGATGATAAAGACGACGGAGAGACCAGTAGCAATGATTCTGACGACGAAGATGCTGCTGGTAGTGTCCGTGTACCGGGGGTTATTTTTTCAGCCATGATTCTCGGCGTGTTGCTATGGCAGATGGTTTGAGATTGCCCCACCAACAATTTCGAGGAACATATTAGAGGGACTTGATGAAAGTAAAGGAGTGGGAGTTCTACAACAATCGGCATTTTATCAATACTATCCCAGTCTTCTTAAAACAGTCTGGCCATGGTCGCGAGCTCTTCCATGTGGGGGTAAGGGCAACTCGACTCTCATCCAAGAGCGAGCGCTAGGAAAACGCATAGCTAGAGGTATAAAATAGCATCTAGTTTCCTGAGTAGGCACGAAAAATCACTAGCTGGCCTTTGAAAGACTGTTGTGCTATTATAGTTGCAGCCCGGCCCTTGATGGGTTAACTGAGCCCGAAGATCGAAAGACTGTTATGCAATCCAGTCAGGTGTGTTCTCGTTCCCAGTTGGCAAATTGCATGCAGGCCATGAAAGAAAAACAGATACATATGAAGGCATTAGATTATCCTCCCATAGGAATGGCCAAGATAAAAGGGTTTTAGCTCATTGCTGTTCCGATACGTCGTTTGTTTTCTGACTTGCGTGAATGTCATGTGTAGGGAGGCTTCATCGCTATGGGTGACGCACATGAAAAGGATGATCTTACTGAGCTTGCCCGAATATTATCGGTCCAGCACCCCGAATATTGATGCTTACATACAGTACGTCCTTTCACGCTTGGGCGATCGGTGTTTTCAAATCACATGCGCGACATGTTCATTGCAACAAAAAAGCCCATTTGACAACAGTACCGTAAAGGTATCGTGGCGTCTCGTCGATCCTCCTCTTGTCTCTGAATATGCTTCTTGGCGTTCCTCGGGTAAAGATAAAAATTCAAGGTTTGCTGGGAGCGGCAGAGACCGTCCGGCAATTCCTAAAGCTTCCCCTCTTTTCTCCATGCTCGCCAGGACGGATGTGTTAAAGATCTGCGGCAGCTGAAAGTGAGACAAAGCTCGTGAAAGACATGCTGACGTGCGGGCGCTTTGGATTGGGTCATAGACCTGAGACAAGCTCCAGAGTCGTTGGATGTGGTGAATTGATTCGCTGTGGACAAAAAAAAGTCAGCTTGTTTGGCGGCTTGGGGTTGCTCGGGTACTAAGCGACTTGTATCATCGACAGGTATAAATGAGGAAGAAGGCCCCGAGGTGATCTCACTCAAACCATCACCATCCAAACAATTCTTTTAGCACAAAACAGTCACTTCATTCATCATAACCATGACAGACCGCGTGGTAGGTTGACAACGCCTTTGCCTTCACTCGTGCTTGGTCTGATCAAATCCACAGTCAGTTCGTTACAGCTTCAAGGGCATTGAGGAGTGGGAGCAATCCAACGAACCACTCAGGGAGTAGGTATTGCCTCACAGTGTTTTCAACTGCGTCTAACACGTCTCCCAACGCAGGATCATCCAACAGGACACTGGCGAAGACAACTGGATCGAAACGAGGTCGCTGCCTCCCATTGGCTTTCCCCCGTAAGTGCCTTGACATCTGACCATAGTCGAGTACATAGGCTAACTCGAGACTACAAATAGACCCCTTAGTGCTGAGGGTGTTCAAAAGCTAAAGGAGCTTTCTGGTGTCAATATCCAGGAGATTGATGAATGATTCAGTTAATGGAGATTACTATCAATGTAGAAGATAGGTACTAGAAGGAAACTCCAGGTCTTTGACTATTTACAATGATTTCCGTGGCTCCGTTGGTTTCTAATTTGGTGATCATTACAGCATCTCAAGCTATCGACCTTCAGCTTTGGTAGGTGCCAATAAGCCCTTTTTCTTCCGTGATCATGGCGAATGTTCTCTTTCATAGATATCTCCGAGAATCTGTGATTTACAAAATGGCCTGGACATTAGAAACATTGGGCTGAAAGCAACTTTCATATCCGATGTTCTATGAAATGAGCAATTACTAGCAGAGGCAAATCTTTTCCCAGTAATTACAGCTATGCTTAGCTTCCAACACATAAAGGGTAGTCTCACTTGATCCTTTCGTTTCATCCAGAGAGCCAACTACTGCGTACAGCATGATTGAGTCCCCCAGTAATCGCGTCTAACCCTGCCTCTGTTTAACGGCATCGAGCAATTCATCCAAAGCCCTCTTGTCACCCTCTTCATTATCGTAAGCTGGATTTAACGTAGAGTCCTCATCCGCCATCTGCTCCTCCATCTCATCATCCGATTCGTCTTCGGACCAGCTCTCTGAAAATTCCAGCAACTCGCCGTTACTTTCTGCCTCGATCCACGGACTCGGCAACGTCCATTCACTAAACGCGATATACCGCTGAGGCGAAACTCCCTTGTTGAAAGCCTCGGAGTTGTTGCCCATGACCCCATATGTCTGATCGTAGAGACGAAAGTCGACGAGACTGGATAAGCTAGTCCGGATAGAGTCAAAGACAGTCTCCCAGGTGCCAGAAAAGGTAAAGACTCTAGCATCATCGGCTTCGTGGCCAAAAGCACCACGGGGCCAACTCTTCCAGTCGTCTGTCCGTAGGCCCCATTTTCCGATGCTCCCTTCTTCGACGAGAAGGTGCGAGGCAATGCGAACATCTTTCAGGTGTAGGCTCTTTAGTGTCTTTTGAGCGTAGACCCAGTCCATGTGATCATGGTGCCCGATTACAAAGTTTTCCAATGTCAAAGACTCGAGTTGAGGGAACAAAAGATTACGACCGTCGAACTGGCCTGGGACGGTACCCCATTCTTGGTCGAACTTCAAGGTGAGAGAGGTCAGATTATGAGCGATGGGTGCTAGCAGCCCTGTCTGCAAAAAGGGCTCCTGGAATCGATCAGTATCTAATATTCATCTCTGAACTTGTGCTTAGATCTTACAAAAGTCTGACGTTCGTCTTTGTAGACGTCACGGTCGGGGCCATGCTCGTTATACTCTGTCGCTATGGACAGGTGTAGCTCCTTGACGTTCTTCATGACATTACTAAAGGCATTCGACTTTGTGAAATTCGGTATCGGGAGATTTTGCAAGTTCTCAATGGTGAGAGACCGGACAGCAGAATTCTTGGGATTGGCGGCTCGCTTTTCCAATGCTCCAAAGACGGCTTTGAGCGTGTTGATGCGCGATTCGGCCTCTTCGAAATCACCCGAGAATGGATGTTTATCGGCGATTCCTTGACATCGATCGCTGAATCGAAGCTCAAGAGCTTCCAGGTGTGGGAGCTCGGCGATGCGGTTAATGGCGGTCTCAAAGGCGGGATATTGGCCGTCTTTCTCTTCCCAGCGCTGCCAGACCTTGTAGTCTAGCCTCGATGCGAGATCATCGGGAGTAGAATGAATGGTGACGTGATGGACTTGTTGTGCCGCGTTTTGCAGGTTGAGAGAATGATGCCATGATGCGAAATCTTCACCCTTTGGCTTGGTGTGCGCAAGAGTTAAACTCTTGCAGAGTGGCATTGCCAAGGTTGTGAACGCCCTCAGATGTGCGGATATAGGTTGGATGCCCGACATGTGTCTAGAGCCGTGAGTGATGAGCCTGTAGAAATGCATCTGTGAAAAAGATGGGGGTGCAACAAGATATGTAGGGTGCAGTTTAAGCTCTGACCACGGTGTTGTGTTGACTCTGGCTGAAACAGGGATGTCCCGACTTTGCGCCGGACTCGGCGTCAGAGAAGAGTCTGTAGGTTGAATTGACCAAACCCATATGACCAAATGCGCCATACCTACTTCTCGGTCTATGGATGTGCAATGGCGGTAATTTGTTGGAAATATTAGACGCTCTCTTATCCTGACAGGAATAGGAAAGGCATCATCTGCTGCGCCCAATGTGTGGCGATAGATGAAACATAGTAGAAGCTGACAAGTACAATCAATAAAAATAATATTATTCTAAGCATGGCTTCGTTGCTTTTAATCTCATCAAGTTACTGGTTAAAAGATAGCAACTCCGTTCGGTGGGCTAGCGACACCTCCAGGCACCTAAGTCAGCCAACGTTAGCAACCCTCCTCGCCATCTGGGTGCTTCTGACACGTACCTTGAGCGGCATGCTGGAGAAGAAAAAAGACCACCTACCACGTTTCTGACACTCCTGACTCAACTGTTCTAGATCAAAAAGCTCGCCAATTGGCATTCCCCATCCAGCGAGAAGCCACTCGTGCAGCCAAAAGTCTTGGTTCTGACAGGGCCATGCCTCCATGGATGGATGATCACCTGCCACAGCCGCAAACGACTGATCCCATAGCCATCGCAGTGTTTCCTCCGAGGACTCGATGCCGATGGCTGGTGGGGTTTTGTAATCTGCCAATGTCTTGCATTCGTCGTCGGATAGCTTGTCGTAGGCGCGGGTCCAACCTGTTCGGATAAAGAGGATGTCGCCTTCTTCAAAGGTGGTTCCCTGACTGCTCGCGACTTCTTTGAGTGTTGAAACTGTTATCGAGTTTGTTTCGAATGCCTTGATCTCAATGTTCTTGGCATCTGCCCATGCTGCGTAGTCTAATAGAACACCGCGACCGACGATGCCGCCCCGTTCGACCCATGCTACGCCAATCAGCACGTGTCTCTTTCAGGTTTGCTCACTCTCATACCTTGAGTCCCGTTAACACTCGTTGAGAGAATGTCATCAAGCGTCTTTCCGTTAAACCACAACTTCTCCTTCTGGTACGCATAATGACGGAATCCATCCCACTGCGAGCTACTCTGCGTGTTAAAGGTCAAAGTGTCATCATTGACAGCGCGCGGGGCCTTGTTCTTGATATTATGCTCAAAAGGTGCCCGACCAAAGCAAGGCCTTGACATCCGATTCAAAGGCCAGTCAGTAGACACCCGCACACCATCTCGAATTTCCGCCGCTGCCTTGGCCGTCTTCTCGGGAGTCAGCAAGTTAAGCATTCCGCACTCATCTTCGTCACCAAAGAGACCCCAGGCATTGCCATGTGGGCCATCTTTTCTCAACGGCAGGGAATCGAAAGACGGTTTAGTAGGCATTACGCGTATAAAGAATATTGCTCGTGCTTTGATGTTGAAATAGAGAGCTTC
The DNA here is from genome assembly GCF_000151355.1 of Fusarium vanettenii 77-13-4. Taxonomy (NCBI): domain Eukaryota; kingdom Fungi; phylum Ascomycota; class Sordariomycetes; order Hypocreales; family Nectriaceae; genus Fusarium; species Fusarium vanettenii. The sequence continues at coordinate 777,893 of NW_003315870.1, read as the reverse complement.
CAATTTGGGCTGGATTATGAATCAGTTGTAACCCCGCCTTTTGAGGGGAAGATGCGTATCATCCGATGGTTGATCTAGGAAAAGCAGGCTCCGATGATAGGACAGGAAATTGCTCCGTCTTGGCATATCCGAAGCCCATTTCCGACCAACTAACCAGTTTAATCACCGTTAATTCGTCCGTTTCGGCGTATCGTGAATCTGTCTTCGGCCTCTAAAGCCCCGAACCCCTCACTCCGCGATGATGTAACCCCCCTCAATAGAGTAACATCCCCACGCCGTCACGAAGAGTATTTTCTTAACAAGGTTTATCAACTAACGCGTGTATTGGTGCGCATGTTTATTGCACTCCAAGTCGGGCGACACGGCGTCCTCTGATTCGTGGAAGCACTCGTGTCCCTGGCCAGGTCGACTTGGTCAAGGCTTCAACTATATGCCTCCATAGTCCCCAGATCTGCAAATGCAACATAGATGATTGCCGCCCCAATGGCTCTCTTGTCTTTAACGTTTATGAGTGGGCCGGCAATACGACCTCTCGTGATCATCGGCGGGTAGCAGGCATCCCCGCGTAATGCGACTCTGGGGAGGACAAATCATATGGATATGGAGAGTTATTAAAGTCTCATTTCTGCTGGTTTGTGATTAATCTAATCTATCAGATTCACGGGCATCTGTCAATCTATTCCCCCATCATGGTCTTGATCAAACCTGCCGCCCTTTATGCGGGCGTAGCAACCATCCTTCCCTTCGTCCATGCAGCAGTCGATGTCTCTGCCAAAGCCTTCGACCTGAGCGAGGTGACTCTCACAGATAGTCGTTGGATGGACAACCAGAACCGAACCTTGACCTACCTTCTTTCCGTTGATCCCGATCGTCTCCTCTATGTCTTCCGTGCCAACCATGGTCTAGACACCAAGGGCGCCCAAAAGAACGGAGGATGGGATGCACCAGACTTTCCTTTCCGCAGTCACATCCAAGGACACTTCCTCACGGCCTGGTCGCAATGTTACGCTACTCTTCGTAATGAGGAGTGCGGCTCCAGAGCTACCTACTTTGCCAAAGAACTTGGCAAATGCCAGGCAAACAACGAAAAGGCCAATTTCACTGAGGGATATCTCTCTGGCTTCCCAGAGTCCGAGATCACTGCCGTCGAGAAGAGGACTTTGAACAATGGAAATGTCCCTTACTACGCCATTCACAAGACCCTCGCCGGACTTCTCGACGTGCATCGTCTTGTTGGAGATGAAGATGCCAAGGATGTCATGCTCGCTCTGGCTGGTTGGGTCGATACACGCACCAAGAAGTTGACCTACGATCAGATGCAAGCCATGATGCAGACTGAGTTTGGCGGTATGAACGAAGTTCTCGCCGACATCGCCTACTATATTGGAGACAAGAAGTGGCTCGAGGTCGCTCAGCGCTTCGACCATGCTACCATTTTCGACCCCCTGGAGAAGGGTCAAGACAAGTTGTCAGGCCTGCACGCCAACACTCAAGTTCCCAAGTGGATCGGTGCCATCCGCGAGTACAAGGTCTCTGGTCTTCAGAAGTACCTCGACATTGGCCGCAATGCCTGGGATTTGACTGTCCACAAGCACACCTATGCCATTGGTGGCAACAGTCAGGCCGAACACTTCCGAGCTCCTGATGCCATTGCCGAGTATCTCGACAACGACACTTGCGAAGCATGCAACACCTACAACATGCTCAAGTTGACACGGGAGCTTTGGGTCATGGATCCTAGTGACGCCTCTTTCTTTGACTTTTACGAGAATGCTCTGATGAACCATCTCTTGGGACAGCAGAACCCTGAGGATCATCACGGACACATCACGTATTTTACACCCCTCAACCCCGGTGGTCGTCGAGGCGTTGGCCCTGCCTGGGGCGGTGGTACATGGAGTACCGACTACGATTCTTTCTGGTGTTGCCAGGGATCTGGTATCGAGACAAACACCAAGTTGATGGACTCGATTTACTTCCATGATGACGAAACACTCTACGTCAACTTGTTCACTCCTTCGCAACTCGATTGGTCTGATCGCAAGATTTCTATTACTCAGAGCACGGACTTCCCTGAGAGAGATACCACCACGTTGAAGGTTGGTAACCAGGGCGAGAACAACGAGTGGACCATGGCAATTCGAGTTCCTTCTTGGACCTCCAAGGCTTCAATCAAAATCAACGGCGAAGCAGTCGAAGGTGTTGACATTGAGTCCGGCAAGTATGCCATCATCAAGCGCAAGTGGTCTTCAGGTGATGCCGTCACTGTGACACTTCCGATGAGCCTGCGCACAATCGCTGCAAATGACGATGCAGCCACGGCAGCAATTGCCTTTGGACCTGTTATTCTATCGGCCAACTATGGTGACTCAAAGCTTGATGCGGTTCCAGAAATTGATCTAGGAACTGTGAAGCGACAGGGTAAGGAGGGACTGAAGTTCGAGGCGACTGCAGATGGAGAGACTGTGAGCTTGAGCCCATTTTATGATGCTCAGGGTTACAACTATAACGTGTATTGGAAGATCAAGGGCGAGTTGTCTTGAGTGTTCGGATGCGAGCGAAGTTAGGAGTTAGTTGGTGTGCATGGTGTGCCCTTTTAAAGTCAGAGCCTAGCAAGAGATTCATTGCTGATGGAGGTTCCCCGACCAAGGCTCAATGTAGATCTTGGGGTGATGAAGGTGTTTAATAGAATTGATAGCAAGCAATAGCACGGTGTCTGCTATGCTTCAAATTTTACAAGACTTGGTTTTGATACTTCCTAGCCTGCTATTACCCAGACACAAAGGACAGGTTGCGCAGCCCAGGGTCCCTTACAAGACTGGGTTTCAATACAGGCCAAGAATGATGAGGCCAGCCACCACAGCAGCCGACAAGACAGGTACTGCTTGCTGAAAGCCAGTGTTCCCATCATCATTGCTGTTCGAATCATTGCTGTCATCATTGGAGTCGCGTCTATCCCCATCACTGCCGCTATCCTCATTATCGTCATCCTCATCGTTGTCCCCATCATTGTTCGACCCAGAACCCCCTGTAATCTCAGCAGCGAGACTACTGCACACACTCGATCCAATAGGTATAATCTCTGAAACCAGTGGCTCATCACTGCATGCTGTCCACACCTGTCGGTAATCGGGGATCTGGCCACTCTGCCACTCGGTGTAGCTAGATGCCCATGCTGTAAAAGCGCTGGCCGAGTCGCGCTCCGTGATGCTTGGGAGCTTACAAGGGTCTTCGGTGTTATACATGCGGCCTAGTGCAAAGGCCATAGCAATGTTGGAGATGGACCTGTCGGGGACGGGGGCGTCGGTCGCGTCGGCGGCGAACGACGATACAATGGTCGCGCATGCTGTGCCAATACCGAGGCTCTCTAAAGGAGGTTCTGAGATGACGCCGGTCTCGGTTGGGATTCGAGTCTGGGCGGCGGCCTGCAGGGCGGCGGTTGCGACGAGGAGAAGCTTAAACGTGTGCATTTTCCGTTGAACAGTATGTACAGTTGACAAACTTCGACAGCTCTTGTAAGCTGTGTGGAACGAATGGCTGGTGGTTAAAACATGCACGTCTGACAACGACTGTTCACCCTCTTTATGAGCATTGAGCACTTCATCGCCAAGACGTGGAGAAGAAAGTTTGAATTCCCTGTCGGGCAAGAATACATTATAGCAGGGCGCATGGCCAAGTCAATAGCCAAGAGGGTACCTGGACTTGAGGGGATAAATGTCCAATCCGAGTTGTTGCTTTCTGCCCATTGCAACCATGCCAATGCTTGGTGAACAGTTGTGGAGGCTTAGCCCGCGGTGAGAGGATTGCCAAGTGAGTAATCTCGGGGTAAGATCTCTCCGTTTCTCATTTCTTCTACTTATATAAAGGATCAAAGTGAAGGCGGCCCTGCATGACCATGGTTTGTCTCTCCTTGGCGAGGCCCGGCTCCCCGAACACATGATGTGGGGTTGGAGAGAAGCATGGACGACAGTGGAAAGTCATCATAACTCCTGGATCTTAAGCTAACATGATATACCTTCCTTATTCCCCTCAAACGAGAGGCCAGCACCATACACAATACCTTCTATATAACACTCACCTACTAACCAATCACCATTAGAGCTGATAACGAAGGGTACTGACAAACTCTGTGAGACGATGACCTCCTGGCCGATGGAGGCGTCTTGAAGCGCGAGCCCGGCATATTTTCGGCTCGTGATGCCAAAGTGCGCTTAAGAGAACCTCTTAACTAACGAGACAGCCATATGCCAGTACTCCCAAGTTTTATCGCACAGTGACTATGGCTGCTTCAGGAAATCCACCATCTACCCGATAGAGGTGACAGTAGAACGAATACCTTCGTAGTAGAGGTTGTCACACTGATACTTCTACCTCTGTCTCGCTCGCTCAACATCCTAATCATTAACTCCATCCAAACTAGTACTGAAGTCTTCGTAAGCTGTCATGCTATTAGTTGTGTCCAAGTGGTCCAGCGGGGATACGGAGTTTCAGCTCAGAAATGCTGTTTCCGGCCAAGTACGCGGTAAGGCCAGCGATGAATTGCTATGGAGCGTTGAGATAGGTGACGGCATCGTGAGTTCTTTCGCAGAGTATTTCGAGTGGGCTGACAAGATCACGCCGTGGACTGGCGCTACCCTAGGCTTGAGCCGAGCTGAGTTGTATCCGTCCTCTCACGAGGATGCATAGAAACCAAAAATAGCTCGTTCCCTTCTAGTCGACTAAGTCATCACATTAGAAAAGGCGACAATTACTTGTGCGGATTATAAGACTATTTCGTGATGAAGAACTTGTTTTCTTAGCTTTACATATGTCTCCCCGAGTCCAAACGGCCCTCTCACCATACCGACCAAATCACACCTATATCAAACTTAAGAAACGACGTTAGAATTATGTCAACTGAAGCTAAATTGGCTCGTAATTCAACCTAAGAAGTTGGATGATCTAAAGCGTACAGAAACAGACTAATACCAATGCCTCTATTCCCAGTGGCGCATGATCTGGCAGCCGTTTCACGACGCCACACAGATGGGAGTTTTTAACTTGTCACGCCACGCGGCCTCCCGCTGTGGCGCGATGATTAATTTCAGCCAAAAGGCCCAAATACGGAGCAGCGCAGTAAACTATTGGGATTAGCCTGCGTCAGTCATCGGTAGTTTGGCCCACGCTAGCGAATATAGGCATGGTAACAGCGCCACTTGAAAGTTTGACAGCAGGGGATGGACCATGAATAAAAAGGGACTCGGGTCGAGAGGAGATTTGCAGCTGCACGTTCTGTCATTGTCGCTCTTTTGGCTGTCTTTGGCCGTTACACTCGTTTCAATTGCTTGTGAATATTGACCTTGTCGCCTCGTGTCTATCCGAAATGGCCCGTCGATCTCTCTTTGCAGTGGCGACTCTCGCCTTTGGCATTCTTGGTGCCAATGCCGGCCCTTGCCGACCTTCCACGACCGTGACGAGCGTCGCCGAAACCTCTTCGACTGTTGTGGCTGAGACATCGTCGACTACCCTAGTGGAGGCTTCATCTACCACCGTGGCAGAGAGCTCGTCTACTACCGCAGTTGAGAGCTCTTCTACCACCCTGTTCGAGACTTCTACTTCTCTGGCCGAATCCTCATCCACTACTGTCGCTTCGACCTCGACGACTTCCGAAGCGCCAGACTGTGACACAACTCAGATCGTCGTCAACCCAAGCTTCGACGACGATGACGGTGCTCCCTGGACCGGCATTAGCAACCTCAGAAGCACCCAAGACCCTCACTCGGGTAGCCACAACCTGCAAGTTCAACCCCTCACACCTCTCTTGAGACCCTTCTCCTAACATCTGATACCAGGCGCCTCCGATTCACCAGCGGCGGTATTGAGTCGTACACCTTCTCTCAGTCCCTGACCGACCTCACCGGCCCCTACCGACTGTCCTACTACTACCGCGTGGCCGGCGTGTCTACGTGGTCAGGAAGCGCTGGCTTTTCCTGCCAGCTTGTGCCCAGCGTTGGAACCCGCCGATTCAATGGGGAGAGCCCCTACGACGGTGGCCCATACTCTTGGACTGGGGCCACCGAGGTCTGGACTCCCACGAGCCCCTCAGGACATGTGAACCAGGCTACCGTGTCTTTCGCCGTGAGCTGTGGTGGCGAGTTTGACGAGCTAATCATCGCAATCGACGATGTCACCTTTACAGAGATCAAGTGCGAACCTCTGCAGACCTAAGCAGGCGGATCTTGGATGCTGCTGACTGAGACTTGGACAACAAGATATGGGTCAGAGAAAGGCTTGGTTACATACTGGGGCAGTATATATTCACTTCGATATGAGGGTAGTGTACGCGTGTCTTGCCATGTGCCTAGCCCAACCCATTCTCAAATAAAGTTTCTAATACGCCCCCAGCCAAACCCCTTTTTCACATCTTCGTATGAGGCTAGCTCTAGGAAATAAAGCGTGGTTTGCTTTCCTCCCGACAAAGATACTCTTGAATGGTTCACAACAATCAAGGTAGAAATATCCAAGTGCGTTGCTATATAACCCGCAATATTCAACTTGATTTACATCCTATATACGGATATCCTATGAAAGACTTTCCAAAATGCCCTCAAGAGGCTATCCTACGCCCGGCATGCCGTAAAATCCTTCAATCCAGCATCCGGAACCTTCTCCTTTGGAAGACACAAGTCGATATCCTCACCCTTCAAGTGTTGACCGAAAACGCGAAGATGCTCTCGCTACATCTTGTCAGTTTGGCGAAATACCCAGGGCAAATCACACACGTACCTCAGTGATCTTCAAGAACTCGTTGTAGATGCCGTCAGATCGCATTCTATCACGGACGAGGTCTACGACGCCACCCAGCAGGGCAACAACAGTGGTAACCTTGCTGTCCCATGTCACAAGAGCCGAAACCAGCTCACCGTCGACCCGAGTTGACTCTGTGCTTCCGTAGGGATCTATGAAAGGTGTAAGCACATACTCCTTGTGATAATGGGATAGCACTTACTTTGCATCTTCTTGCCGACAATCATGTTTCTCCACCATGCCAACCCCACGCCCTTGTCAAACAAGACAACCGGGAATGCGCCGTAGGGGGTTATGACATCATGATACTGGTCTTTCTGGCTTGCGATGGACGGAATTCCAGCGGGAGAGATGTAGCCAATGATGGTATCAGTTTCTGGGTCAGTTGAGTTATTAACCGAGGCATATAGGCCGGGAGACTTGGTGACCACCGAGTTGCATGTGCGGGCTCGCTCTCCGTTCAAGAAGAGGCGACTACGTTGTTAGTATGCCTTCTCGAGCCTGGGCAGAGGCGCTTACCGGACAATGTCAACGTCATAGTACGGAAGCTCAAGTTGGTTCCAAATCTCGTGGCTTGAGAACCAAAAGCCTGAAGTTGTTAGCATGGGCATCACCAAAGGATCATGGCTGCATTCACGCACCCTTTCGCACCGTGATGGGGCCAACACCACCCTGGGAGTATTCAGTCTTCTCCAGCTTGGGCCTCTTGTACTCCCACAGCTTCTTCTTGTCCGCCTTTGACAACTTGCTGAAGAATTGCAGGAAATACGTGAACAGCTCGCCCTCGTATGGATCATCAAGGTAAGTCTCAGTCTCGCATTTGTAAGACTGCTTGGGGTCATCAACCGGCAAGGTTTGATCCGCGATTTCGGTTACGGCACATACTCGGCCTTTGCCGATGTAGAATATCTCGGCAGCGGTTGAGGCGACGTAGTCGAGCCAGTCTTGCCAGCCGTCTGCGATCTTGTGGAACTTGGCATTGGGCTGCTTCTGCAAGGCTTCAATGCATGCGTAGACGGCCCAAATGAGTTCTCTGTACACTGAGTTAGCCCAGCCCTTAATCTTGAGCATTTCCACTCACCCATTGTCAAGGCCAGGGACTCGGTTATCCCAGCCGTCTTGAGGCTTGATGTCCTGAATATCGGTCTTAATCCAAGGCAGATAACCACCAAAGCCCGGATAGGTTTCATTGAACTGAAGGTAAGTCTTCAACTTGGTCTCCATGATGGTGGCGGCGAACCCTGGTGCTGCACCAAGATTTTGCGGTGTTAAAAAGCGGGCTGCTTCCTTGGATCCAGAGATGGCTTGAGCATAGAGCATGATTTGGAGTGCCTAGCCCATGGTTAGAGTTGATACTGGAAAAGGCAATCCGAGCTTACCTCTTTGCTTGCAGCACTAAACGTGTGCTTCGTAGTGCGCTTTCCACTCTTCCAGTCAAGCTGGGTGCCGTCATAAGACATGCCATTGGCTGTGTTGTAGGCTACGTCGTTTTGATGGAACTTGCCCTCCCAGTACAAAAGATCCCAGATGAAATCATCTGTATGATCAAGGACGTCCTGCTGAGACCACTCGAGGCCAAAGCGGCAGGATGGTTTGTCGTTGCGCTTGTAACCTGGCCGAGCTTCGGCCAGGGACAAGGATGCTGTTGCGGCACATGCCAAAGCGAGAAAACGGCGCGTTGAATAGATCATGATGAGCTGGAGGAGATCTGATGCAATTGAGGGAACCACATTGAGGCATCAGAAAGGTTGAAAGTCTATGAGGGTTTATTATATAGGCGCCTTCTGTAGTGATAACTCCTTTTTGCTTAGCAACTCGTTCCTAGAACCAAGAATTAGCTTTCCTTCTGACAAGCTCGTTTCCCCAGACTCAAGCTCTGCCAGGGTCTTCTCCAGGATCATCCCCCGCTCGGTGCGCGCCACTAACTTTCCAGGGGCTGGATCGACACGGAGAATAGGAGAAACAAGGAATGAAAAGCGGGGTTCAATTCAAAGCCTTTTTCTATTTGACCGCTGCAAATCCCCGCCAAATCCAAAGAATCCTGCTTTACTGCACATCACCTTGTTCTCAAACACTCACAATGGATAACAGCCCCACGCCAAGTTCTCCTCATTCTCCCGAAACGAATACACCATCCCAGAAGAAGGCAACAAGTAGAGCGTGTGATCGCTGCCGTCGGCGAAAAGCCAAGGTAAGGCCCCCCCAGCATCGGAGAAACCCTCAACTGACAATCAGATCAGTGTGACTTTTCAGACTTGGCTCAACGATGCACAAACTGCCGAGAGTCAGGCACACAATGTCGCTTTGACATTCCCGTCGCAAGACGAGGACCCAAGATTAGACGGAAGAGGCCGTCATCGGCGGGAAAAGATGCTCCGTCGTCAAACCCCACAGCGGAATTAACAGCGCTCTCCAGCGCCAATTCTTCCACGCCAACAGGGACCACCTCGGCGCAATGGGACTCTTCCAGGGCCTTGAATGTCGATCTTGGGCTCTCGCCGCCGACGATCTCCGCGTCTTCGGTTTCGGTTTTGAATGATGGCGTCGCGGGTCACGGGCTGTCGGCGCTGCAGAGGTGGCAGGACTTGTCGAGAGCGTTGGCTTTCATCGCGAATGACCTTCAGAACTTGGTGACGCGATGCTTCGACTTGTTCTTTGAGTACCTGTATCCACTCACGCCTTTGGTCCATGAGCCTAGTCTTCGCGACTCGCTTTCTTACTTTACGACGAGATTCTCTACATCGGAGAGCCATGCAAACGGGACTGGTCTTATGGAAACATGGCCAGAGACGGCATTCACGGTGATAACTGCTGTCTGCGCTGAGGCGGCATTCTTACTCCCGAAGGATCTCTTTCCAGAGGGCCAGTCTGTGGGCGACTTGTTCCTCAATGCTTCACGGTCCTGTCTGAGTCATTATCTTGAAGCGGACCTTGAGAACCCGAATGCCAACTCGATCACGATACGGTATTTCCACTCAAATTGTCTCCACGCGGCAGGGAAGCCCAAGTATTCGTGGCACATATTCGGCGAGGCGACAAGGCTTGCACAGGTTATGCAGTTGAACGAAGAGACATCACTCGAAGGCTTGCTACCCATCGAGGCGGAATTACGACGCAGGGCATTCTGGATCGTATACATGGGCGACAAGTCTGCTGCAATATTGAACAATCGACCCATCACGATCCACAAATTCTCGTTCGAGTCGGGAATCACCACGGCTTACCCTACTGGGATTGAGGATGAAGCTCCGATTCTCTCCCCTGGAAACTCATCCACAAACTCGGAGGTGATACGAAAAACTTGTATCGAAGGTTTCAATGCCAACTTGCGACTTTGGCAAAATGCTTCAGATCTGTTGTTAGAGCTGAGACTGCTTCAAGACCGTGAGCAAAGGGGTATTCCTATGCCCAATCAGTCCTTGCTCACTGTCGAGGAAAGGAACCGCCTTGATACCATCTACATCCGTTTCATCACTTGTCTTGATGACTTGCCGCCATATCTTCAATCCTACACCTTTGCTTCTCTTGTAGAGGGCCCTAGGGAAACAGCCAATCAGTTTCTGATTCAATGTGCCAACCTCCAAGTTTCCGTGCACTGTCTGAGGATGGTGATAACTCAGAAATTGGAGGGTTTGCCGTATTACAGCTCAGGAATTGAGCACGCAGATATCCGCAAGACGGAAATCGCCCGAGACATGCTACGCGTGATCCAAGAGGCCCCTTTCTGGTCGCTACAGGTAAATGGAGAGCCATACGTGAGTCAAGACCTAACCAGTAGCCTGGATCATCAAACCAAGACAACTAACAAGATTAACAGGTCGAGAAAATACGGCTCATCGGAGCAAGCTTGTTGGAAATCATGCACAGAAATGGGACGTCACCCATCGCTTCTCGGGCTCGCAGTGACTTTACTGTTCTTCTTGACTTGCTTACGCGTCTTGATTCCAAGGCATCTGATGCATTGCGGAACACTTCATCGCTTGTAAATTAAAACTGCTCTCCGAGACGAAATGAACTGGAACCAGCTTATTGCCACAAGTGCATACACATCACCACGTTAGACTTCCTTTTCTCTTCCAAACTCTTGCTCCTCCTTCTTGATCTCAATCACCTTTGCCATGTCCTGCTTCGCATCCTTTCCTTCAAACAAGTACGTAAGCTCCTCCAGCGTAGGTCCCGAAGTCTCGACGAAGAAGAAATAGACCACAAGGAAGACGATGGCGACCCAAACGCAGTAGTAGATGTAAAACTTCCAGCCAATAGCCTCCAGTCCGATGGGATTGACATAGCCACCAAAGATAGAAGCGACTTGGATGGTAAGTAGCACGAACGCCCATGTCTTGGCTCGCATCTGATACGTGACAATCTCGAGAGGGTAGGTGACCACGAGATTGGTCCAGGCTGAGGAATAGAAACCCTGGAAGAGGAAGATGCAAGCCAGGACAACGCGACCGCCTGCAAGGGACCCATCGAGATACTGCTTCGCCGCAATGGTCCACATGATGAAGGTGACAAGGACACCACCGGAGCCAAAGAGGAAGAAAGTGCGTCGCCTGAATCGGTCGACGAGCATTGCCATGGTGATGGCCACGATGTACTGCCAAAGCGTCACCATTCCATTGACAAGCGTGATGTCCTTCTCCGCCTCAATGCCTGTGTCCTTCAAGATTTGTGTCAAATAGTTCGAGACAAGCAGGTTTCCAGAACTTTGACTAAAGAGAGCCGTGGCGAAGCAGAGAGAGATTCGCTTGAGGTTGGGAATCGAAGAGAAGAAATCCTTCCAGGTCATGTTCTGCTCGGCTTCCTTTGCAATGGCTTGCTGGATTTCGGTGCACTCAAACTTGACGAGTTCGCTGTCGGCGTCACATTCTCCGTGATACTTGATGAGGATATCGCGAGCCTTGTCAAGCTTGCCCTTAGCGATGAGCCAACGAGGAGACTCGGGGCAGAAGAAGATCAGGCTAAGCTGATACGCCGAGGGAACGATCTGGACCAGAGTGGGGAGCTTCCATGACCAGTCGCTCTCGATACGGAAGCAGCCGTAAGTCGCCCACGCACCGATAACGTAACCCAAGACGATGTTGGTGTTGTACAAGGTCGTGATTTGAACTCGCTCCTTGGGATGGGAAAGTTCTGTGACCAAGACTGGAGCACCCATCTGAATAAGCGAAGAGCCGATTCCGAGAACAATCTTGCCGCCGATAAACATGTTGAGCGAGGTCGCAAAGAACTGGACGATGACACCGGCGATAATTACGATCGAGCCGAGAGCTGTTGGAACACGACGACCCGCAACGTCACCGATCCAGCTGAGGAAGATGAAGGGGATGACACCGCCAATGGCGTTGGAAGCGCCGAAAAAGCCAAGTTTCGAACCGGTGGGGTGGCCGAACTTTTCTTGCCAACTTTCAAGCGTCTGAAGGGCGTTGGTCATGCTCCTATTCTTCCAATTAGCATCTTAAGTTAAGTTCTGGTTGAGGTTGAGGACATACCCATCAATGCCAAGTGCCATACTGGCGAGTAGGGAGGACGTGAGGAGGAAGTACAGTAGTACGCCATTTTTTCTTTTCCAAAATGGTGGGACCGACTTCAAGTCAATGGGAGACTGAATGTCTTCGGTAGCGCGAGCAACCTTGGGAGCCATGATGCTAGAGGAAAGATAGGCTGGTTGGAGTTGATGGTTGATCTGTGCCACAACTGGAGATGCTGTATGTTATATACATACGACATACGATCACAGAGGAACGATTCCGATTTTGCAAAAGAACCAAGGCAATGGCTGAATGGTGTACTCCACATTCTGCTTCCCCGTGGGGAATAAACGAGTCGGCTGATGGTGTGACAGAGCGGCGAAACGGAGAATTAGAGCTAGACGAAGCTGTTACCCCTCAGTTAGACGGGGAAATACCATCGGCGAATTGGTGATCACCCAACAATGGCGGTGATCGACATTGGCTCGTTCCGCTCCATTCATCCTCATGACAGATTATCAACCGGCCCGTAATTCCCCTAGTATAAAGAATCCCGGGCCTGTACGGCGTGACTGGGGGACGCCAGCAGTTGCTCTTCCTGCACCGCCCTTGTCTTTGTCTTATTCCCTTTCCGCTCCTTGGTACCACATCACAATGCCCTCACTTCCGCCAGACTTTAAGCTCGGCTTCGCTACTGCATCTTACCAGATTGAAGGTGCAGTAGCGGAAGATGGCCGAGGCCCGTCTATTTGGGATGTTTTTTGTCATCTTGAACCCACACGGACCAAAGGCGCTAGCGGCGATGTCGCTTGCGATCACTATCACCGTCTAGATGAAGACCTTGACCTCATGAAACAATACGGAGCGGACATGTATCGCTTCTCACTTTCATGGTCTCGTATTATTCCTCTTGGTGGAAGGAATGATCCCATCAACGAAGCCGGCATAGACTTCTATAATCGGGTCATTGATGGATGTCTCTCGCGGGGCATCACTCCTTGGGTTACGCTATACCATTGGGATCTCCCTCAAGCGCTTCATGAGCGGTATGGAGGCTGGTTGGATGTGGAAGAGTCTCAAAAAGACTTTGAACGATATGCAAGGCTCTGCTATGAGCGGTTTGGTGATCGCGTCAAGCATTGGATCACACTGAACGAGCCTTGGATCGTCTCGATATTTGTAAGTTTCTTATCCTTTGAGAACCATGTGCGTCTCTAACGACTCTTTCAGGGCTATGCAACAGGAGGAAATGCCCCTGGTCGAAGTAGCATCAACCCTCAATCGACAGAGGGCGACACGGCAACAGAACCGTGGATAGTTGGCCAGGCCTTGATCATGAGTCACGCTCGCGCGGTGGCAGCATACAACAAAGACTTCCGTCCTTCTCAAAAAGGTCAAATAGGGATCTCCTTGAATGGTGATTACTATGAGCCTTGGGATAGCAGTGAACCTCGAGATAGCGAAGCCGCTGAGCGACGCATGCAATTTCATATTGGATGGTTTGCAAACCCCATCTTGTAAGTCTTTCTGACGCTGCAATCCAGATTAGTTCATTCAGACTCTAACAATTAGTAGCCTAAACAAGGACTATCCCCAGTGTATGAGAGACCAACTAAAGGACCGCCTGCCCACCTTCTCAGCCGACGACATGGCTCTCCTCCGATCTGCGGAATGCGACTTTTACGGCATGAACTACTACACGTCCCAATTTGCACGACACAAGACATCCCCACCGCCGGATACAGATTACATCGGCAACCTTGATGAACTTCAGTCTAACAAAGCCGGCGATCCTGTTGGTCTCGAGAGTGGCCTGCACTGGCTTCGGTCCTGCCCTGATCTTTTTCGGAAACATCTCACACGTGTATATCGTCTCTATGGGAAGCCCATCATCATCACGGAGAATGGGTGTCCCTGTCCTGGCGAGGACAAAATGACGCGCGAAGAGTCTGTGCAAGATGATTACAGGATTAAATATTTTGATGATCACCTAGATGCTGCGGCGAAAGCTATTACAGAAGATGGTGCAGTCGTGGAAGGGTACTTTGCGTGGTCTTTGATGGACAACCTCGAGTGGTCGGATGGCTATGGTCCAAGATTTGGTGTCACGTTTACCGACTATAAGACTTTGGATAGGACACCTAAGAAGTCGGCGTTGGAGTTGAGAAGCATCGTGGATCGCAAGAAGGTCAGATCTAGAATATAGAAGGGAAAAATGTAGACAGCTTATGTCGATCAAAGAGCACACATGGCGCAACAGCTTCGATAATAGTTCCCCTCTCAACTATTTCATCTTATGCACCTTTGTTTTTGCTTCGTCAGAGTAAAATTCAATTTTAGTGCACTCTAGGTAGCATGGGAATAAATTAGCGAAATTGCCAGGGCATTGAACCCTTCTATCAGCTCGTATGGAGTACACTCTCGGCCTCTATTCGATGTGGCGGTGAGAAGAGAACAGTTTAGTGCCAACAAGGCCTGCAAAGTGGCTTGCTTGGCTTGCTGAGCAAAGAGCGCTGAGTGGCTGCGAGGAGAGGTTGTCTTACCAGCCTGCAAGGGCTGAGCCGGGTTTGGTAATCAGGCTCTACATCTCTACCCCGTGCGAGCTTTCCTGTCTGGAATAAAGAGAAATTGACTTTCCATATCGCCATTTGATGGCTTGGATATTGGTGAACTTGTGTGTGAGAAGAAGCTCGCATTCGGAGCGCGTTACTCTCAGGCACTTACCTAGTTATCTGTCATTGCTGAACACGGCAGATGTGGTCAAGGCATCGATCGGCCTTGATGACAAGGCAACCTTGGCGAACCACTCGTACTCGTGTGTTGGGCGCCCTGAAGAGGCAGCGAGGCAGTGTCTTCCAACGAAGAGGCGGATATTAAAACCCGCCACCCCATGGCTGACCTTTCCCTTAGATCCCACACCTTCCTCCGTTTAGCTTTCATGAAGGGCAGTCGACATGGACAACAACTTGTCTGATCTTATCCGTGACTACAAATTATGTACGCGCTTCGAAAAGCCTCACACCATTCACCTTTTTAATGACCCTGATGCACCTCCTTCTTCCCCGCAGCGACTCGAGCAATGGAAGAAGAATCGCACTCTTGGCCACGGCGGGCAGGGGCGCGTAGTGCTGCAAACTTGCACTAGAGGCAGTCGAGGCTATGCTCAGCGCGCTGTCAAGATGATTCCTCTCAAAGAAGGCGGACGGCGAGAATATCTCCGGGAGCTGGAAGCCATCATCAAGTTTTCTCATGATAAGGTGCGTCTGTCGATTTCACCGCTGCGAGTCTCCGCAGCTGACATTTCTTGGGCAGTATGCCAAGCACTTTGCAAAGACAATGGGATACTACACCTCAAAGCGCACTCTTTACATTGCCATGGAGTATTTCCCCAAGGGAGACTTAGGGACTTATGCTCTTGAATATGCACCCTTGCCCGAAGATGAGTGCCGGGAGATCGCCAGTCAAATCCTCCGTGGCTTGGTTACCATGCATCAAGAGCGCTTTGCACACCGAGATGTGAAGCCTCAGGTGTGTAACCCCCACTCCCAATTCCGGCTGAACAAGTATCTGATCTTTACACCAAGAATGTATTGATTCAACAATCTCCTCGATCTGTACCCCCGGCTCCATGGTGGGTCAAACTTGCAGACTTTGGCATCAGCAAGAGGCTGGAGCCAAACACAAGTGGTAGCACTAGAAGAAGCGGCACTCTGCAGTACATGGCACCCGAACTTCTCAGATCCCGGCTGTCTAATAGATCGAATTTCAATTACCCCGCCGTCGACCTGTGGGCTCTGGGTGTCACCACCTTCTTTGTCCTGACTAAGAGGCTTCCATTTCAGGATATCTCATCCGCCATCGACTACGCCAGTGATCCTGACAAACCGTTTCCTACGGCTGCCTTGAATGGCTGTCAAGTCAGTATGGATGCGCAAGCTTTTATTTGTGCTCTGATGAAACCAAAACCAACAGAGAGGCTGGATTCAGGGGCCGCCATGCGCCATGCGTGGATGCATTCTTTTCTGCCAGAGATGCAAACAACGTTGTCACATAGCGGGTAGGTTCAGCACCCGGTTGAAGATATTTGCTCATCGTATTAGGTCCTCGGCACCGTCCTCTAGGAGCAGTTCTTTCGACGAAGAAACGGCAAACGGGTTAGGCGTAACCAACCTGCATTCCCAAGCATACTCGAAATCGTGGTCCCGCGAAGTGCTTGACATCACCGAGTCGTCCTCCGAAACCCATTCCAACGGCCCGATTGAGGATGAACTCAGAAGTCTTGAGGCTGATGAAGATGGGGATAAAAATTCGGTCAGTGGGTCGTCCAAGGATGGAGCCCCTCTAACGACCGAACACGGCGATAATCCTGCACCCAATGCATCGGCTTCTCTGTCGAGAGAGGAAGCCGTTGATCCTGAGTCAAATGGCAATGATGGTCGCTCCCCGCTTATCCAGGCTGCTGCCTTCGGTCATGTAGCCAGAGTAAAGCAACTAGTGGAGAGTGATATTGACCTCGAGATGGCGAATGCCGATGGCGCTACGGCACTCTCTATGGCCGCAGAAAAAGGCCATGAGGAGGTGGTCAAGTTGTTAGTTAAGGAGGGTGCCGACCTTGAGTCAAAGGATAAAGCGCGCAATACGCCACTTACCGTGGCAGTGTTTGAGGGAAATCTGTCCGTCGTGAAACTCCTGGTCGAGGAGGGCGCTAACGTCGAGGTCAGGAATATGGATGGGTATAGGCCACTCATGCATGCTGCTATGAATGGGCATGAGGCCATAGCAAGGCTCCTGGTCGACGAAGGCGCCAACATCGAGGCCACGTGCAAAAAGGGCGAGACGCCACTCTTTCAGGCTGCTGCCGACGGACATGAGGCCGTAGTAAAGCTACTGACGAGCAGAGGTGCCAAAATTAACAAAAGAAACGACGACTACGAGACGCCGCTTTTCAAAGCTGCAGAGAACGGGCACACAGCGATAGTGAGGCACCTATCTAGGAAAGGCGCAAACATTGAGGCCAAGAGCAAGGCCTCCTGCACCCCTCTTCTGATAGCTGCATTAATGAGGAACGAGACTACAGTAAGATTTCTGATCAGTCTAGGCGCCAACGTTGAAGCACGGGACAAGGATGGGAACACAGCCCTGGGGAAAGCCGCGTTTCTAGGGCACGAGTCCGTAGCAAAGCTGCTGTTAGTGAAAGGCGCCGAGCTCGAAGCAAAAGACTTCAATGGCTCAACGCCGCTCATACAGGCTGCAATTAGAGGGCATGAAGACATGGTTAGGCTTCTGGTTGACAAGGGCGCCAAAATTACGGCAAGGAACAAGTTCGGCTCTACCCCGGTTTCGATTGCAAGCCGTCCGGGACATGGCGCCATGGCGAGGATCCTGTCTAAGAAGGCCTGCAAAAGAAGACAGTGAAGATGGTTTTTGATAGTACAAGATGGATCAATGTGATTTGTTTTTTAGAGTGGTATATGTCATACTACAGATGTTGGACAACAGACTGCATTGTTCCCTAGAGTGATTGCATGATAGCACATGATGAAAAGAGGGACTTGGAACTTCTTTCTTGATGACAAGTACAGCACATTGGGTCTACCAAGGCACTTGATGTCTAACAGTCAATAGATTTTGACCTGCCAATGTTGAATACGGCTGGGCTTTAATGAGACGAGGTCAGAATCGATAAGAAAGCCCAAAGAGAGAGTTATCGGATAACTAGCGAAGCTCGCAACAATTCTCCCCAACTTAGCCAAGAGGAAGAAGAACTAGGACGTCTTGGGTCAAAATGCTGACGTTGCATGGATGATCTGACTCAGATCGCAAAACAAGCTTACTGAACTTGCTTGGCCTTGCTTATAAAATAATTGACTCCCCTCACTCTGTGTCTTCTCCAACCATAGTCATCTCACCCCTCTTTTAGCAATACCGACGACCAAATAATTCCCACAACTCCGTGTGCATACATCATCTCCTTTGATAAAACTTCAAAATGGCAGACCAGATTCACCCGATCTACCGCGCTTGGTTCCTCTGGGTCGATCCAATCCTAACCCTCGCGGGCATGTACGGCAATTTATTCGCCCACGACCTCGCCGTCGAGGCCTTCTTCGCCAATTACCCACTCATAGAAGAGCTCAAGCCTTTCCTCTACCAAATCGGCGGCATGGGCACTTCGTACCTAGTCTTGCTCGTTCTTCTTCAGCGATACACGCAGGATGTCGTCATCTGGAAGATTTTACATTTTGCCATTCTCTGGGCGGACTTCACCATGTTGACGGCTATTTATGTAGCGATGCGACATGAGGGAACTCTTGCAATTTCCAATTGGAGGGCTTTGGACTGGTTCAGTATCGTTATTACCGGCATATGTACCGTTTTGAGGGCATTGTTTGTGTTGGGGGTGGGAGTCAAGGTGGCTGGAGGAAAGGGGAAGAGGACTTGAGGGAGGGTCGGGTCTATGCTCGTATCGGTGATGCAGTATTGGTGATGGAAGTGTGTTTTGTTCTGGCACATGTTGGAGGTATGTTGTTTAAGTAAGGTTAATACATAGTCTTCATAACATTATTCCTCTTGTTGGGTGCCTTGATCCATCATTGCATGCATAATGAGCGTAAATCCCTTATCACTACGATAAAGTCTACCCTGAGACCAGAGGAATAACTACCCAGAAACAAGGCTTTATCTGTCAAGCAAATCGGAATGCGGAGCGAGCCAAGACACCAAGGAACACTTACGCAATGCCACATCTCGCACCTCGTTCCGAACCCGAGCTCCGATTGACTCTCTGCTCCTAAACGAGGCAACCCGAGATGCACAGCCAATTATCATCGTCTATTATGCCAAGACGCCTACGATCCCCAGAACACAGCCTCAACTTGAGTTTATTTTCATGGTTATTTAGACGCCGTTTGGCAAAATTGGGCTGCATGCCCCTGAGTCTTGGACTCCAGGCATCCGGCGGTTGAGAATGGCATTTATAGAGCTGCTCTCCTCGATCAGGCCTTTTCTTTCACTCACTCGGCCATCATTCTCTTCTTATAGATTGTCTCTTCTCTACCCTTGGCCTTTTCTTTGTGTTGTCTTTGCTTTTCTTATAGTCTCTCCATCCTCAGCCGATCTCCAACCGTTCGTCTCCCACCCCCGTCTGCCTTTTATCCTCCTCAAGCAAAGCCACCCACGCCGACTCCCGACAGCCGAACCCACCACGGGCCTCGCACACCATGTCCACCAACTCGACCAACTCGACCGACGTCTTCATACCCAACTTCAAGACTTGCGATGAAGTCAACGAACAATGCCCCGTAGAGGCGCAAATGTACGGTGACTACTTTACAAAGTCAGCCTGCATCTGGTTTACCATGCTGTACTTTATGTGCTTCGGTACGCAAATGTTTTACGCCTGGCGTTCGAAGGCATGGTCTTATGCTGCGTGGCTCGGTGTTGGAACAGCCTTCGAAGGCATGGGTTACGCGGCTCGTATCGTCATGTGCGACGATCCATGGAACTTTTATGCCTTTTTGGTTCAAAACTTGGGACTTGTCCTTGCACCTACCTTTATCGCTGCGGCCATTTCGATCATTTTCAAGCATCTCATCGACTGGTATGGGTCTGAGTGGTCCTTGTTTCGCCCTGCACTGTTGCCTTGGATCCTTGTTGGCAGTGACATGGTCTCGATTATCGTGCAGGGAACTGGTGGCGCTGTATCCTCCATGGCGTCTAACAAGAACGGAAAGGAAGCCAAAGATCTCATGGATGTGGGCAATGGCTTGCTTCTTGGAGGCACGATCTTCCAAGTTGTCAACATGGTTGCCTGCGGTGGCATCATGCTCCTCTATCTCTGGAAGAGACAGCAATCTCTTGGTCGTTTCCGTTCCAGGTTGGGTTCCGGCGACCCCCAAGACAGCAGCAAGTCCTCGGGCGGTCGAGGTCAATATGACTTTGAAGCCACACTCAAGGTCTATATCTGGTCTTTGGTCGTTGCCTACAATCTGATTATCGTCCGCTGCATTTATCGGTAGGAACAACAACCCTTGAAGCCTCGCACTTTTGCTAATGGTTGTTATAGTGCCGTGGAGATGGCTTCGGGCTGGGGCAGTGATATTATGAAGACCGAGGCCATCTTAATCACGTTTGAAAGCCAGATGATCCTGACAACTGTTGCAATCTTGACCATCTTTCATCCATACGTCTTTTTCCCTGTGGCTGGTCGTGGAGGTATTGACAGAGCGCGCCGCTCCGTTCACTCCGACATCCAAGAGTTGAGGCCGATGACCTAGCATGTTAGCAATGAGGACGAGTCAGCATGTCTTAGACATGGTTAGATTGCGCATGTTTATTGCTGTTTTATTTGTACTAAGGAGAACTGGCATGTGGTCCGGAACCAATTGTTATCGTGCTCTTCTGCCCTGAGTGTCGGATCACGCTTATTGACTGGAATAACATTTATTATAGATGAGTATCAAGAGCATTTACTATTCTCGGGCTGCTCAAATTACGCGTCCTGTCCCAAAGGCGCGTCGTGACTATTAATTTCACGCGACCAGCTCACTTACCCTATATCAGTAATAGTGATGCCCAATTTGCTTGCAAATAGCCAAAAGTCTAGAAGCCTGCTATATCACATACCTACCCAGGAGATGCCTTTGATTTGCGAATTGGAATTCAGATAACGACTGTCTCACTCCACGTGGTCATGAGGCTTCACGATCCAGATCAGGAGTGGGGCTCGCGTGCATTTGCAGAGTGGGGGTTAAAATGATGCCTGACACGTCGCGTGAACGAGATCCATGAAAAGGTATATCACAATGGGTTTCTGTATTATTTAATTGAGCCCATTCATTGAAGCTCTTGAGGCTCAACTAAATCGTCTGCGCCTCATTCGTATAACCGTGTTATATGCAATTAATTGGCGCTATCGTCGATGTTCCCGTCTTGGCATGGATCGTAGTAGACTTGGCGATTTGGGGAGGCTGGTGATCAGCTCTCCAGTTTCCTTGAATCACTTGACTATTTAAACTTTGGACCGCTTCTTTTTCCACATCACCAACCGTTGCTACCGTTTCATCAGGCAGACACATTTCGTGTTGGATCGCTCCACTCCACCCTTGTTTGCTACACCATGTTTTCCTTGTTCCCCATGGAATTTCTTCGGTGAGACTCTTTCTTCTCCATGGGGACATGGTTTTGGAAAAGGCCCTTTAGTCATGCCACCCTAACAAGTGTCAACTAAATGAAACGAGTTGGCCCCAAGGGGTTTCGGCAGTGGAGAAACTAGAACAAGCCGGTCGGAGCCTCATCCGGGTTGCCACGACCAAAAGATGGTGGCCTCGTGACGTAGCAGAGATGACGTCGATCCACTTTCTCGAAAACTTCTCGAAGGGGGAGAAAAGATGGTCCGGTCATGAAGATCCTTCGGGAGTTGAGACGAGTTCTCGTTGCCGTTGTCAATTTTCACTGCTTTGATTGGGTATCATGCCGGCCCGACAGCGGAGACTCCCTGTTCCTAGTAGAGTAAATTCTTTCAGGGATCATGTCCCTTTCAAGTTGCAATGGTTCGATGACCGCTTGGAGCAACAGATCAGCGGATTGACAGACATCTGCTTTCTCCAAAGTCAGAACCGAGTCAGCAGGAACAAGTAAAAAAATGTCTCACACATCAAACTTGAACAAAGCGTGATTAGTGGCGCGTTGATGCCGCCATGATTCGACGGCGCCGACAAGGAGTGTAGCAAACCGCCATGGGGATAACCCACTAGAGCCCTCCGGACCGGCTTAAACGGCACTTGGTCGATGGGTCTCGCGGATCCGTAGAGCACTTCTCGCAATACAATCTTCGGCCAATTCCTCGGTGCTATCGTCATGCGCAACGTCTCGACGACTCCATTCGAATGCGGGCCTCCTCATTTCTGAACGCGAGAATCTCCGGAGAAGTCTAATTGTCCCGGATTCTGCCCTTTATAAAACTTGGGGCTCCGGACTCTTCCCCAGGAACCTTGTTCTTGTGCCTATCTCTTATCAGCTGCAGTCAGCTTATCTATCACCATGGCAAAGTCTGAGCGACAAAACTCGACCACCACGGTCGATCACGAAAAGGATGCCATCCACAAGGCGATGGGCCACGAAAAGGTCGAGCTCGAAGCCCTCGAGGTTGCTCGAGCCGGAGGCCACGAGGTTGATGATCTCGTTGATGAGATGGAGAGGCAGCTTGAAGCTGCTGGAGGCCTAAAGACTGGCTTCTTTCAGCTCAACTTTGCAAACCCAAAGCACTTTACCTGGCTATTGGTTGCTTTTGCCAGTATGGGTGGTCTTCTCTCTGGCCTTGATCAGAGTCTTATTTCCGGCGCCAACCTTTATCTCCCCGATGACCTGGGCCTGTCGACTCGACAGAACAGTCTAGTCAACTCGGGTATGCCTCTCGGAGCTGTTGGTGGTGCTCTTCTTCTGTCGCCTGCCAACGAATACTGCGGCCGAAAGGGCGCCATCATCATCTCTATTGTTCTCTACACTATCGGTGCTGCTTTGGAAGCTGGGTCCATGAACTTTGGTAAGTTGCAATTGAACCCTACTCAACGACCAATACTAACGAATTAGGTATGATCGTCTCTTCTCGAGTCATCCTCGGTCTTGGCGTCGGTCTTGAAGGTGGTACTGTCCCCGTCTACGTTGCCGAAACGGTCGAGCGAAAGATTCGAGGAAACCTGGTGTCTCTGTACCAGTTCAACATTGCTCTTGGAGAAGTCTTCGGATACGTTGTCGCCGCCATCTTCCTCAAGGTCCCTGGTAACTGGCGATACATCCTGGGTTCATCCCTGCTCTTCTCTACCATCATGTTCTTCGGGTACGTCCCCCTCTTTCTACTCGACAAACATGTCGCTAACTGTACTCTACAGCATGCTCTTCCTCCCCGAGAGTCCCCGATTCCTCATGCACAAGAACAAGCAGCTCGAAGCGTACAAAGTCTGGAAGCGAATTCGTGGTGTCGAGAGTCGCGACGCCCGTGAGGAGTTTTACGTCATGAGCGCTGCCGTCAGCCAGGAAGACACCGAGGTCCACGAGGGTGCTCAGAACCACCGCTTCCCTTGGATGGACTTTTTCACGTGAGTTTTACGGTCGCTTAATACTATAGCGACGAAGCTAATCTGTCTTCAGTGTCCCCCGCGCCCGACGTGCCCTTGTCTACGCCAACATCATGATCCTTCTCGGCCAGCTGACCGGTGTCAACGCCATTAGTAAGTTCAGACTCACCCATCTTGCCATCCTCTATCTAACCATTGCCAGTGTACTACATGTCCATCCTTATGAACCAGATCGGCTTCGACAAGGAGCAGTCCAATTACATGTCTCTTGTCGGTGGTGGATCTCTCCTCCTCGGCACTATCCCTGCCATCTTCCTCATGGAGCGATTCGGTCGTCGCTTCTGGGCCATCACCATGCTTCCAGGATTCTTCATCGGCCTCGTCCTCATCGGCGTCAGTTACCAGTTCGACGTAGAGAAGGACCTCAAGACTGTTGAAGGTCTATACCTCACTGGTCTCATCATCTACATGGGTTTCTTCGGTTCTTACGCCTGTTTGACCTGGGTTGTTCCGTCAGAGGTCTACCCCACCTACCTCCGAAGTTACGGCATGACCACTTCTGATGCCCTCCTCTTCCTCGCTTCCTTCGTCGTCACCTACAACTTCTCTGCCATGCAGAAGGCCATGACCAAGACCGGTTTGGCCCTTGGCTTCTACGGAGGTATTGCCTTTGTGGGAGAAATCTACCAGATCTTGTTCATGCCCGAGACCAAGAACAAGACTCTTGAGGAGATTGATCTTGTCTTCTCGCGTCCCACTATGGACATTGTGAGGGAGAACTGGGCTGGTGTCAAGGACACTACCTCGCTTCTGTGCCGCGGTCACTGGCACAAGGTCTTTGTCGAGCAGGCCATGTCTGGCGATGACCGAGACAAGACTGAGGATTCTACTGCTTAATTGAAGGGAGTAGATGATGGGCGAGATCCATGGTTCAGCCTATTGCAACGATGACAGCAATATGTTGTGTGAATAGTTACGATGATAGTAAATGAATTAAATGGTCCATGTTCATAACAACCAATTGTCAGTTGTGTGTCTTCAAAGTGAAAGCTCACTTGAGACCTATGTCTCAACATCCTAGCAGACCTAACCCTGCCAATACGTGCCAATCTCGCGCAGGTCCTCGACGAGTGCTGGCGGATTGTCCACACCAGGGAAATGACCACCGAAACCATGAACTAGTGAATTGCATATTAGCAAAAATGGAATTTTCATCTTAGATATGTTGACCTACATCGGTATTGCACGAGATTTCCCAGCTTCTCCAGCAGCTCTTTTGGCCAAAATCCGACGTTGTACTTGAAAGTGCTAAATAGCATCGGTGCATCGGTTCGGGCTTTTGTATACTCTGTTTTGAAGCCGTTCAAGTTTTGCGCATACATATACACCGAGGATACAAAAGATTTGGTGAGATAGTACAGTGAAACGCTTCGAAGGATCTCAGCATGGTCTAGCATCGATGGCGAGGTGCCTGCGCTAGGATCCGACCCTACAGAGAGTTAGTGGTAGCAGAAACCTCAGGTGGGCTTTACAAACAGTTGATAAACTTCTCTCCTATCCATGCAAGCTGGCCTACGGGGTTATCATAGAGAGCCAGGCCAATAGTGTTGGGCTGTCATCAATATTAACATCGAACCGCATTGACATGGGAAAATGTGTCTTCATACCTGGTAAGAGTGTTCCTGAAAATATCCCGCTTCAGTCGTAGCCCAGCGAACAAAGTTCTGCTCCGTAAACTCTTCCTCTGGCGACAATGTGATGTTCCACTCTACAAGCTTGTCTGGGGTTAGGGGATAGAAGGGCATAAAGACAAAGTGTGCTGCTCGTGTCGTGGTATTGAACGCGTCATAAAGATGGTATGCAATTGGAGCACCAAGATCAGTCCCATGAACGGCAAATTTCTTGTATCCGAGCACTTTGGTCATCAATGTGTTGAAAACTCGAGCTGTATCTTCGACTGTCCAGCCTTCGGGCGGCGCGGAAGAAAATGCGTAGCCTGGAAGGGAGGGAATTATGATGTCGAAGGACACGGGCTTTCCAGTAGATGTCTTTGTTTTCTTAGTGAGGCGTTCGATGATTGGGATAAATTCAAGAAACGAGCCGGGCCATCCGTGGTTTAGGAGGAGGGGAATCGCGTTTGGATCGTTTGACTTGTGGTGGACGAAATGGATATCGAGACCTTCGATTTTGGCGGTGTAGTGGTGAAGTCTATTCATGTATTAGTAATGTAATTCTTGAAAGGTATCTGTCAACTCACTTGTTTAGATTGTCTTGCTCCGTCTTCCAATCAAAGTCAGACAACCATTGCTTCCGTAGGCTCTTCAGGACATCCAAATCAATCCCCATAGATGAACCGACACCGGGATACTCAGGCTTTTCAGGCAGCCGATAGTTGCGCACCAACTCGATCATTCGAGGTACATTGTGGGAGAGATCGATATGGAAAGGGCGCAGTTGAAAGTTGTCTGGTCTGCTCGGCGGGAGAGACTTGGCTGCCGCCGCAGCAAAAAGAGCGCCGAGAACGCCCGACATGCTCAAGTGTACCATTTCGAAATGTACGTTGCCTGAGCTTGTCTGCACAGCGTTGATAGTTTTGAAAGATGCTTGATTCTACGTCTTGCTGGATATTCTCAAAACATGGAAACCGCTGGTGGTTTTATAGAGAATTCTCAATAACAATACGCCTTCAGCTTCACTGTTGCCCTCATTAATCCCGGCGAACTAGGATGCCGTCATATTTTAGTGCTTAGTTGCTTTGTGTGGGTGAGTTGCCTAGGCTCGCAAAAAGTTGCCTGTCCACTGAGGTAGTCATCATATTTCTAAGCACCACACAGAAACGATATTATGAATCGCAATCTCCTCGTCCTCTGAATAAGGCTTATAGAAATTCAAAGATATATTTATAAGCATTATTTGTGATAGATCTCACATCCTGAGGTCCGCTCACAATTTATTGACCGCCTTCTGGGAAGCTAATGGGAGGCGTATCAATGGTATTAATTGCGCGGCGGAGACTTCTGGCGGAGTCAGAAGCTTCGAAAGGTGTCCAGACCATTGGTCACGTTCATTGCTGGCTCTAAATAGACTGATCCACGGGCAAAAGAACAAACAAGACGTAGGTTAACTGAGCTAGAAGATTGTTAAACTCTTGCCCGGTCCGGTTGTTCTTGTGTTCGTAACCAACACGAAGCACATCGGTCGCAATCCGATTAAGCACCCGACGACCTGTAGCACCTGTCGATACAAAGAGACATGACCATCATTCCACGGTCCCACGATCGCGTGCTCACCGACTATACCGAGGCGTTTCTTGATGGTAGACTAGTCGTCATATTGCCAGGCCTAGGGCTTCGTGCTGCTTCATGCCACTAACTTCGGACGGCTATAAGAGCTGAAATAGTAGTGCTATTCCTCTTTGCGGCCTGGTAGAGGGAGGCGGTGAATGGGAGGTGCTTCGGCTATGGTGATGTCCTCAAAGTCAACGGGGAGGCTCCTGGACGGATCGTCGGTGATCTAGAAGCCGCCGTGTCACTATCCGCCGTTGTTGAAGTCGGGACTTGACACACCTGCATCCTTGGCGTGTTTAACGGAATTGGGTATGAGAGAGGGATAGTAGCGGTAATCGATAAACCGTCAAGGTGTCAAAGCCGCTACCAGCTAGCTAAGCGTTCTGGGTTGACTCTTACAGCATAAAACATAGAGTTGAGATTATTCTTATATATATCACAGTGTTAATACAAGACAGAAAGGCTCGCCTTCGAGAGATAGTGTTTGTGAGTTGCCTGAGTGGTGGGGCTAACCCATGCCCACATAGACGGCCTGGCCTCGGCTCCCCGTCATCAAATCTTATCTCCGCATGGTGTAGTTGGTTTATCACGTTCGGCTGTAACTGAAGAATTGCCACCGAAAGGTCCCTAGTTCGATTCTGGGTGGGGAGAAGAACATTTATTTTTGCTCAATGTGTCGCGAAATGGTTGCATCTCACCTTTCGTAACGCATAGGGCCTATACATCGGCACCCAGACACAACATCTCACGAGACCGAGTCCTCCGTCTTTTTATACACATGGCCAAGAAATATCGCAATAAGTAGCTTTTGCTTCAGAGTAAAGAAATTAGATATCAAGTCAAAAGCTAGCAGGTTGGGCATTCTCTACCAGAAGTCCTCCCCACGTAAATGGCAAGCTTCTCCAAGGCCGGCTGACAAACACGGGGCATGCCCCAAATCCGCTGAGGGTCGGAAGACAGGATCATGCAACAGGGCAGTAATAAAATGATTTGCTAGTGGTTTAGTGAAGAGATTTCTCAAGAGGTAATGGTAGATAGATATTGTCAAGTTAGTGTGGTATCAAAGCCGGCAGAGGGCCGAGGCAACCTATCGTTCTATAGCTACCGATTTGTACAGGGGTTCCAACTAGCTAAGAAGAGACAGAAAACGGGAAGCCCGCCATTATTTTAAGAGCTGCCGCCCTTAACCCAGTTGTAAGAGAACAAATGCCACAAGATGAGTATCGTTTCTTGCTCCGTCGACGCTGATGCGGGAGATGTTTGTTGGGATAAAATGAGTGCGCCATGAGATGGAATCAGCTCAGATCTCCCACGCCAGGAGAACAAGACCCAAAAGACACAGTGTTTACTGAAGCAAGCCGAGGAGAAGGTCGATCAACTGCTGCTTAGTGTCGGGTGTCGCACCGCCACCAGGAGTAGCCGCATCACCACCTGGGGTAGCCTCTTCGCTAGGAGCAGCCCCCTCACCAGCAGCGGGAGTTGCCGCAGCGTCGGGAATAAAGATACCCCATTCGCCATTCATGTTGTCAACCTTGATAAGCAGCTCGTTCTCCTCGACCTCAAACTCCAACTCACCAACGGCCGGGTCGATAACGAAGGCGCCGGCTTCGGTACAGAAGCGCCCGATAGCGCCAGTGCTGATGTCGAGGGTGCCTTGGGAAAGTTAGCATACCATCAGCCCAATGCCACGGTACAAAGCTCACTGTTGGCGTTCAAGATGTAATCGACTTTCTGAAGCGTCAAGCCCTCGGTGCCCTCGGCGAGATTGACAATGAAGGAGACGGGCTCGACGGCGCGGAAACCTGCTGGAGGAGCCGCGGGCGATGTATTCTGGGTCACGGTGAGGGTTCGGTCTTCGGCGTTCTGGAACTCGATCTCGAAGACGCCGTTTTGCTGTCAAGTCAACATATTAGACAATGTCCTTCGTTGTAAGAGACATCAATGGAGAGGGCACTTACGCCTGGAGGATACAGAGTATCGACCTTGCTTCCTCCTGGAAGGACAATGGGGACATCGAACTCTCCTGCCTGCTCGACCTCATCTTCAGCCCCCTCTTCACCGCCTTCTGCGCCTTCTCCACCTTCTGCACCTCCACCAGCCGCTGCGCTGGTCTGGCTAGGAACAATGGTTGAAGTCACCGTGGCGACTAGAGAGAAGCGAGCATGGGGAGACCGGGGTCTGACAATGGCGCGGCTGTCATGTTGGATGGCAGCGGGTGCGGCGAGGATGGCCGAAAGCTGAGTAGCCAGCAAAGTGATGGTGAAAAGCTTCATTGTGGATGACATCCTTTGGCGGTGATGCTTTGGTCTGTTGGTTGCAAGGTGAAAGATCGAGCGACAGTACGAAGAAGAAACGAAATCAGTCTGAGGCAATAAAACTTCGGACCGGCCGAAAACGGAAGAAAAGTGCAGAGAAAGAAAGGTAAGTTGACAAAGGAATACTCAAAGTATGGTTTGTAGAAGAGAATGATGATCCAAAAACAGTTTATGTGATGGCAATGAAGGCCATTTATAGACAAATTTTACTCCCTATTTCTTTCAAAGCAGCTTGATCTGTTTTACCCTCCAGCCACTCCTCATTCAGTGCCTCGAAACGCAATCTGAGGCAGCCGCAACACTGCAAGCGCTCAGTTTGAAGCTATTCCAGGACACACACAGCCAAAAGCCGCCTGGGTGCCAAGAGATGCGAACTGTTGGGGTCGGATCGCAAAGTGACATGAGACATCGCTTACCTGCACAACGATAGCTTGCGTTAATTTTGGTAGTTATTTGCAACCGACCGGAGAGCTTGGCGGTGCTTGGCAGTCAATTTGACATGACGTGAAACGGGAGGGGACTTCGAAGATTGGAGGTTTTTGGTCGTTGTTCTTGGCGATGTCGCAGGATAGCCACCTCACGGCAATTGCAATGACGGGTGACAGATAATACCATCATTGTAGCTTTATTCCATCCGGTGTGTCTCTGGTGTCATTCAATCACCATTCTTACACTGGGTGTTTATACACTGGTTCTCCCTCGAGCGCACGTCGTCCAAGTTGGAAATAAGGCACGCGACCGACTTCCTTAAAATCTCCTACAATAAAGTTAGCCGATCCTCAGATCCGTTTCTAAAACAACCTTAAAATAGGGGTGTTTCATAGGCTTAATTTAGCAGAGCGTGGATTGATAAAACGCTGTCAGGTTTCAGATGTGGCTATTTTTATCTTTAGCTCCAGGGTAGTTTTCTCTGTTTTGCTCCTCAACAATGTCGACTCTTTAGATCCGATTTATTGGCGCAGAGAATATCTGCTAATGTTTTTATACCGATTATGGATGGTATTTTGATTCTATTAATAATTCAAAAAGAGAAACCCGTGGCTGGGACATGGTCCTTTTCGTGATTACAACCAGGTATCTCGGATGAGCTCGGAAGGCCGTGTGCAGATCAATGAGGGGAATGGCTTCGAGTTGACGATAATCATCAACAAGGACAACAACACACTTTGACAGGGAAACAGGCTTTGAGTTACGTAAAAGGTGAGAATGGCTGTGGCCAAAGACAGTACCGAGAAACATGTTTGAAACCACGCCAACAATCTTGAATCTTGATGCCTCCCTCACTATCCATAGACGTCCGTTGGAGAGTTTCTTCACTCGGCTTTTCGCAATCAGTTCTTGGGCTTGCTTCCAAGGCAAAGCTGTAACGGAATCGCAATCTAAGCAGGGAGTAGTGTCTCTCTTCAAACCCGGACCACGCAAAGTACCTGGACTTGTTAAAGCTCCACGACCGAGTACTCAATGTTACAATAGGTATTCAAGGTTACACTACGCTGCTTTACAGCATTAAAGAAGGCTAGGCGAGAGCCCCGCCACTTGACCAGCGGCCCATCCGGCTTTCCCTGCATGAACCAACTCGCGCAGGGCCCTTTTGGAGACATTGATAAACAATAACGTTAAACCTCGGTATTGCATCGCGGCATTTGGTGGCAAGGAGAGGAGCCCAAGTAATCAGATCGGAGCAAGGATGATCCGTGTTGCGTGTCTTGCGACCCCTGCGTAGGATCGATCCCCGCCTTGAAGACTCGCTCTCTGACATTGTTGATGGTATAGACTAAGGGTCCAATTTATCTGTTGTAGTTGATTGGACTGCAGAGAGCGGGGGTGTAGATGGTAGGCCCCAACGAGGTCCGTTCAGATGCTCCCTTCTCACCTTCATACTTGTCATCTGTCATTCAATCTATTTGTATCGTTCAAGCCACTTCCCATAATCTTGAACGATGTCCACGCTCCCTCAAAAAGTCGACGTCCTGATCGTCGGTAGCGGCAACGCAGGCTTCGCATCTGCCATCGCCGCCGCCCAAGCCGGCGCAGGACATGTCCTGCTGATCGATAAGTGCCCCGAGGACTGGGTCGGCGGAAACTCGTACTTTACGGCTGGCGCATATCGCATAGCTCATGCTGGACTTGATGATCTGTTGCCGATTGTCAACAACGTTAGTCGAGAGCAGGCCCAAAAGATCGACCTGCCGCCGTACTCTGAGAAGGACTTTCAGAAAGACCTGGACAAGGTTTGCATGGGACGGTCTGATCCCGGACTTGCCAAGGCGCTCGTTACCGAGTCTAACTCGGCTATCAAGTGGTTGGCCGCCAACGGTATTCGGTTTCAGCTCTCTTTCAACAGACAAGCCTATGAGGTTGATGGGAGGACTAAGTTCTGGGGCGGTCTTCATCTCAAGACCCAGGACGGCGGCAAGGGTCTAATTGCCGATTATCTTGCCGCAGCTGAGAAACACTCGGTTCAGGTTTCTTGGTCCACAATGCTCAGTGGGATCCAACCTGAGCGTGTTGACGGCGCCTGGACTGTGACGGTCAAGGTTGACGGCATCGATCATACTCTCACAACCCGAGCCATCATATTGGCCGCCGGTGGTTTTGAATCCAATGCGCAGAAGAGAAGCCAGTTTCTCGGCCCGGGCTGGGATTTGGCAATGGTTCGAGGAACCCCTTACAACACCGGAGAGGTCCTGGACCTTGCTATCCAACAACTAGATGCCCAGCCCGTGGGAAATTGGTCAGGCTGTCACTCCGTGGCATGGGATGCCAATGCCAGCCCCAACATCGGGGATCGTGAAGCATCAAACGAGTATACCAAGTCTGGATATCCTCTTGGCCTGATGCTCAACGTGGACGGCCACCGCTTTGTCGACGAAGGCGTGGACATGAGGAATTACACATACGCCAAGTTCGGTTGCGCCATTCTGCAACAGCCCGAGCAACTTGCGTTCCAAGTATGGGACGCTCAGACTACGCCCTGGCTTCGATCTGAAGAGTACCGCGAGGAGCGCGTCGAGCACCTCAAGGCAGATTCACTGGAGCAGCTTGCAGACAAGTGTGTATCCCGTGGCCTCCGAGATAAAGACGCCTTTCTACGTACAATTCGCGAGTATAACGAGGCTGTGTATGCTCATCGACAAGAAGCTCCGTCGGCTAAATGGGACCCTGCCATCAAGGACGGTCTATCGACACAGTCCTCCAAGAAACGACTGGCCCTCCCAAAGTCGAACTGGGCCTTGCCACTGGAAAAGGGCCCCTATCTCGCTGTCAAGGTTACCTGCGGTATTACTTTCACCTTTGGTGGTCTCAAGGTTGATCCTCAGACGGCTCAAGTGATCCGCGCGTCGACCAATCGACCAATACCGGGAGTGTTCTGTGTTGGAGAGATGATGGGAGGACTGTTTTACTCCAACTACCCCGGTGGAAGTGGCTTGACTTCTGGCGCTGTCTTCGGTAGGAGAGCTGGAGAGGCGACGGGTCAAGTTGCCAAGGGTCATACGGATTCGCCTCGGACACCAGAGGGCACTGGGTCTACCAAGTCATCCTTTCAGGTCAAACTCTAGGTGCTTGATGTATGATCCTATTTCATTGTGGGGGAGATCAGCTCGAGAGATGGGGTTTCGTTCGTGTAGCATTCTTGAAAATTCACCATGTCTTTTGGATCCATGAGCAAGGATATCTGGCTACCTGTTGACTTTCAAATCGTGCAATGATGTAGAGCATAGAATGAAGGGTTTTGAATCACGCAATTAGGCACAGTGGTATATTTTCTCAAAACGAATTCTCCTGTGCGTTGGACTTGGTGTAGCAACTGTCTTCGTACACCCCTTAAGGGTCTGTATTATTAAAAGGTGGGAATGCTTCTACCTCGCCACTAAAAACCGGCAATATAGATGAGTACTCTCGCAGAGAAATTGCTCTAAAGGGTACTCGCCATGCGGGATGAGTTTTACATACCAAATGACATTACATACCCTTGACGGTTGTAAGGCGTTCATTGAGTTGGTAGGGTGTGTGGAGAACACACAACCTGCGGTATGTGTTGGCGTCGCCATAGATCTGCAATTACACAACATGAATCATCCCGAGTTCCTTGATACTGCACGTTATTACCCCATCACAGCAGCAAGATCCCTACTCCGTCAATCCATGTTCATCTATTGCCAAGGCATCGGGACCCGGATCTCCGTGGGCTATTGAAATCCGGGGCAAGAGGTTGACATATAAGAAATGCCCTATGCGCACTTTAAGCCAGAGCCACCATTCTTAACTACCCTCAGTTGGACTTTTCGATCTTCTGGCTCAATCAACCCATCAAAGGCCGGGCTGCAACTCTAATAAAGAAACATCGCTTGGAATTTTCATCCTATTCTTACGCCACTAAAGACATGAGCGACAAAGACGACCGCTCTCTGACGAGGCTTGAAGACGAACACTCTACTACGAATGGCGTCATGGCTACCACGCCTAGTCATCACAATGACCTGTATATTGACGAAAAGGCCGAGAAAATGCTCTTGCGCAAGCTTGACAGATGGATCATCCCGCCTGTGATGCTACTGTATCTATTCAGCTTCCTCGACTGGGTCGGTGTCGGAAATGCGAGATTATACGGTCTCGAAGAGGACTTGGGTCTCGTGGGTGATCAATATCAGCTTGCCGTATCTATCCTCTTTGTCACATACACTCTGTCCGAGGTCCCATCTAATATCGTCCTCAAAAAGTTCACCCCGTCTCGATGGCTAGCCCTAATTACCACGGGCTGGGGAGTTGTGGCTACCCTTACTGGAATTGTTCAAAGCTTCTACGGGTTGATAATCTGCCGTCTTCTTCTCGGGGCCCTCGAGGGTGGCTTATTCCCTGGGTTAGCAGTCTACCTGACATTCTTTTATACCAAACGCGAGCTAGCCCTTCGCATCGCTTATCTTTTCGTCTCTTCAGCAATCGCCGGCTCGCTCGGTGGTTTACTTGCCTATGCCTTTGGCTTTATGGATGGTATCTCAGGGATGCGGGGATGGCGGTGGATTCTTGTTCTTGAAGGAGTCCCGACCGTGATCCTTGGCATTGCTGCTTGGTTTTGGCTGGCCAATGACCCCGAGACGGCATATTTCCTCTCTTCCGATGAACGAGATTTGGCCGTGAGGCGCATGCAACGTCAGATCGGCCATACCGTCTCCTCGGGGCAACTACATAAGAAGGATGCCTACGCCGGGTTCCTCGACTGGAAGATCTGGGTATTTGCCGTAGCCCAATTCGGTGTGGACTTGGTCCTATACGGATACGCGACTTTTCTTCCAACCATCATTCAAGGTCTTGGATCTTGGTCCATTGCCCAGGTTCAAGCCCTGACCATTCCATGCTATGCATTGGGGGCCCTGACGTACCTAGTGGTTGCCTGGCTTTCGGATCGCAGCCAGCGGCGGGCTGCGTATATTGTTGGATTTGGGTTGGTCTCTGCCGCAGGTTACGCTATCCTTCTTAGCCCTTCCCTAGGAGCGGTAAAGTATTTCGGCTGTTGTGTCGTTGCTATCAGTCTTTACGTTATTGTGGGAATTCCTCTGGCATGGCTGCCAAGTAACAACCCACGGTATGGCAAGCGAACTGTAGCAGTAGGGCTGCAAGTGACGGTTGGCAATTTGGCTGGTATTCCAGCGCCGTTTGTAGGTTTCCGGAACATCCAAACGTATGGCAAATTGCTAATATCTCTGCAGCTTTATAGCTCCAAGGATGGTCCTCGTTTCATCGTCGGTCATAGCGTATCTATGGCTATGATTCTGATGGCGATGGTACTATTCCTAACAATGGGGTTATGGTTTCGCCACGCCAATGGAAGGCGCGCCTCTGGCGATGATGATCATCTAGTTGAAGGAATGACTGACGAAGAGATTGCAGAGTTGGGAGAGGATAATCCTGCGTATAGGTATACGTGGTAGGGAGGGTAGTAAGCCGTCCTTGGTATGATGGTGTTAATAGTATGAGAGGTCTGGCATGTCGAGTCTCATGGTAACAACGGCTCTGGGGACTTGAGGCACTACGGAGGTGGACGATTCGTCGGCATCAGCTAGGGTGGCTTGAGGCTCTGCTATACTACTACCAAAGGGGAAGCGGGGGATGCTAGCAAGCGCAACTCCTGGTGCACACCGACTTTGTCAAAATGAATAACATCGGTGAGCTTCAGTATCGTACCACTCTAGCAATGCATCATATCTTGGGCTTGTTGCTCTAACCAAAGCTACTCTGCTGCCGTGTGACCTCTACAAGACGAACCAGTTCGGTTCGGGCGGCACGACTTTTGCACGACCCCAATGATGCGATGCCTTGGAACTTGGTCTGGTCCTCATCTGCAATCTTGGAAAATGCCAGACCGCTGGGCTTTTGTGGTTGCATGATAATCTTGGTTTGACATGTTTGTGCGCGTAGAAGCCAATTGTTTTCAGTGGACATCAGACCGAACCAAGCTGAGATGATGCAAGAGACGTGTTAGCGCGTATGTCGAGATCCGGGTTGGGGCCACGCAATGATAATCCTTGTTGCGCATCAACGCAATGACGCAGACGACTTTGCGGGGGGACACAAATATCAGGACATGACCACACGATAGAGTGTGCCCTAGACTTCTGTCCACCATTAGCGGCGAGTGGCTGGTGTCGAGTCCTAAAATGGGGCCAAGGGCGATCGGGATGGAAATGACGAGGATGGCTTTGGTCTTGGCATTCCTCTCCCGGAATGATCGACAGGGACTTTCCAAGCTGGTTCAAGCTGAACATTCAGCTGCCACTGAATTGCTGGAAAGCTGGGGACGGTTTACGTCAAGAAGAAGATCAGGTGCAACGCATCGGTTCGATCTGTTAGCGTTAAATCAACGATGACGATGACGATGAGGCGGCCAAGCCTGTTTGCTGGTTCCGGGCAGCGGTGTGTCTGTGGTATATGAGGTCGAGTTCTCATTGCTCACTCTAAACGTCTCGTACTGAACAATACCAACACAACTCGACCTTATCCATCCCAATTCCCAAGATACCCCTATACCAATAACAAGATGAATTTGGGCGCCAAGGTCAAGGAAATCCTCCACTCCGGCGACTCGGAAGATGCCGCCAGAGGAGACGTTGATCGCAACACTCCAGGATCTTTCCCAGTCGACGACATGACATCCGCCGAATCCCAGAAGCATACGTCTTCTAGCCACGAGCACAACAAGCTACACAAGCCAAATGACCCTCGAGGATGGTCCGAGGATGATACGAGAGCTCGTGGTCATGGTTACACTGACTCTGGAATCGGTTTGACCGAACCTCATGACACCCAGACCAACACTCGAGAAGTGGCTTCTGAGAAGCCCGCCGAACCCATTCAGCGAACCGATGACTACACCGCAGACAGCCGCATTAGCGACACTACCAACCCTACGTCCCAAGAGCCAGTTGGTGACACTGCCGCACCATCCCAAAAGGAGAACCCGTATTGGGGAGACCTCCCCCGTGGTGCAGGTGTCTATAACACTATTGCTGGTCACGGCAGCCCTGAAGATGATACCCAACGCCATTGCGCAATCCACAGTGGCGAGACCAACCCCGCTACCACTTCGTCCCAAGCCGGCACTGCTGCTCCAGTGGGTGGTCAGCCACTAGACTTTGCGTCTCAGGGTTCTGATCCCTACTCTGCCCAACAAGACACTCGTGAGACTACACACGAGAGAGCGCTCGGCTCACGTTTCAATGAAGGTCTGGGTGGTGCTGCGGCTACAGGCATTGCCGGAGCCGGAGCCTATGAGCTTGGCAAGGATCGTGGAGTTGATGAGAGGGAAACCCCATCTCAATTGACTGGTACTTCCACCACCGCTGATCCCTACGATGCTCAGAGAGCCACACCTCCATCCCAGCACAACACCGCCGCTGCGACCAAAATTCCACAACAGGAGACCTCACCTGAGACCACAAACCTGTATGCATCCCAGCAAGTCCCTGAGAAGACCACCAGGGAGTCGCACTTCAAGGAGGGTCTGGCCGGAGCTGCTGCTGCCGGCACCGCAGGCGCTGGCGCTTATGAGCTGAACAAGCAGCGTCAAGACGAAGAGACCCCCAAGAAGACAGAAGTTACTCAGCCTGAGCCAGAGGAGAAGAAGCATAGGTCATTCCCTCTCATTGGCCGAAGCCACAAGGATGATACCAAGGAGGTAAAGGAGGAGAAGCACACCAAGGAGCCCAAGCCTGAGCGTGAAAGCAAGTTTGGTGGTCTCTTCCATCGAAGTGGTAAGGATGAGACCGAGCCCGCGACTGAGGAGGAGCCTGCCAAGGACAAGCACCACGGTGCCATGGCTGGTACTGCTCTTGCTGCTGCTGGAGCTGGTGGTGCCGCGTATGCTGCTACCAGGGACCGAGATGACGACAAGAAGATCCAGGAGGACACCACCACTAGCCAATATCAGGAGTCTACTGCTACTCGAGGTGCGGATCAATACTCCAACACTGGCTTGGGCGCCACTGCCACCGACACATACCAGCAGCCCGCCACAACTCAGGGCACTGGCCAGTACTCCAGTACCGGTTACGATCCTAGTAGTACCTATGGTGCCCAAACCACCCAACCTTCAGTTACCTTTGCCGGAGACCAGCCTACGCAGTCGTACCAACAGGAGGGTTCAAACCGAGATGGCAAGTTTGCCGCAGGTGCTGCCGCCGGTCTAGGTGCTGGTGCCCTCGCATCTCACCAGTTGGGAAAGAAGCATGAGAACATCCCTGCCACTACTCAGGACTCTGAGAGGGGTTTCCAACCTCAGACTACCCAGTCATACCAGCCCGCACAGTCGTACGGCATTACTGAGTCGTATGGAACTACACAGCCATATGAACCTACTCAGTCGTACCAACAAGAGGACACACACGGAGGTGACAAGCTCGCAGCAGGTACCGCGGCTGGTCTTGGAGCTGGTGCTCTCGCCTCTCATGAATTGGGAAGAAAGCACGAGAACACCCCTGCTACTACCCAAGAGACCGAACGGGGATATCAGTCCCAGTCGACTGAGCCCCATGCGACAACCACGGCGAGAACTACTGCTGTTCCTGCCTATGACACTTCCAGGAACGAGCCTGTGACCGAGTCTGACAACTTTGCCGAACGCTCGTCAGAGCCGACACTATCCATCACGCAAAAGGCCAATGAGGGCAAGTATAATACTCTCGCATCCGGCACACCATCCGGTATCAGGGTCGAGGATTATACCAAGGACCGAACAACCCAGAGGGAGCATGTCGGTACTTCGTCAAGCGAGGAGAAGCATCATGGCGCTGGAGCTGCCGCCGGATTGGGTGCTGCTGCTGGACTGGGTACAGCCGCTGCTCTGTCCCGCAGGGATGATGAGAAGAAGGAAGAGCCAATCGAGCGCGAGGACGTAGCAGAATCCAAGGTTGAGCCAGAGATTGAACGGTCGGTTGAGCCTCAGCACGACGAGAAGCCAGCTGCTTCCTCTTTTGCCCCGCAGACGGGTAGCAGCAAGCCTGTCATTCACCATTGTCAGAAGTGTGGCGAGGCCAACGACATCAGCCAGTACTTTACGTCTAAGGCATCCGACAAGATCTAATAGCATTGAGAATTTACTTACTGCTGAGCTTGTTTCTATATTTATTTAGTTAGCATGGCTGTAATATACAAATAGCCTCGCCTATTTTTCAACTGGCTCCGTCTACATTCGTCTCTCATGTACCTTCGTGATATGTTGCGCATGTAAATGGAATTGGACCCGAACGTCCCACTAATTTTCCAGCTACCCTTCGATTTCCCCTACAACCTCATTGATTCCACCCTTGAGATTCGGCCTGGAGAATTTCCTGTCATTGCTGCTTCCTGGTAACTGTTACGAACTGTACTAGTTTTAGTTTGCCCTGCAGCGCATTGATGGCCTGGTTCTTCACCTCCAACCTCTGCTTAGCGAAGCATTTCAGCTCAAGCTAACCCATCAGAATCAGATTTGCTAGAATATTGCCATATGAAACACTGCATGAGTTGTATTTCACTCACGCCCTCAGCAGGCCCCCCACTCGCCCTACAATCTTGACCAACTCACCTACCCTTCCGCTAAACCAACATCACCTTGTGAACTACAGGTTCGACATGCTGAATCTGACCCCAATCGGCCGTGCACTATCGTGGCATGGAGTCTTGACCTCATCGTGCAAGGCTGGAGAAGCAGCAGCACATGATCATTCCGTCCTCTCTGGGACATGCTGACCTTATAGATGGTTCCTACAAGCAAAGTACGGTGTTCTACATAGCATTTCAGTCTTGTAGCTTGGGCTCTGGGCGGTGCCATGTCACGGCTGGCCTGGGGATGGAGCACATCGTGTTGCTCAAGCTTCCATGAAGCTCTGTGGATGTGTCTCGTCATCATCTTGGTCGTGATATTTTCTTCCTATGCCAAATCCTAGGGCAAGGACAGGCAGTATGCATACAAGTCCAGGAGAAAGGAAAATATGGCCTTTTGATACCGCGTAGGCTTCTTCCCAACCTCTTGTTCGATGACACCCAGCTCTGGCGTAGCAAACCCTTTTAGCTGAGGACCTCACCGATTCAACGGCTGGCTGTAAAACTTTAATTGTGCTGTAAATTCGCGATTGCTAGGTATCGACCAAGACCCAAGTAGTTACCCTACCGCTTGTGCCCCCATGTCCAGGCTCAAGCTTCCATATATTCATCAAACGCTCATGAACTTGTCAACAATGTTTTCATCTCACAGCCAGTCTATTGAGAGTCGTTCAATGTAGGCAACTCTTGGGGCTGCTGCCCAAAATTAAAATGTCAACCTCCTTGTCGGTGCCCTCTTGCTTTCCTCTCAGGTACCAACGCCATCCTCATCGTCTTTAGCTTCAGCAGGTTTGGGCACTATTTTCTGTTCAAAGATGTCAAGCTGAAAGCTGGACCAACATGGCAAGGGCGGGGCTAAGGTGCAGTAGCCACCATCGTTAGCACGGCTCAGGTCATCTTGCCATCGCTGTACAGGCCATTGTCGACGCTCCTCGACCATCTTGTCAACGTCCCAAGGTGTGCCAATGTTGAAATTGCACCGGATGACCGAGGCCGGGTTATCCAGGTGGCCCATGCCGTCTAGTAAGTGATTGGGTGCCCAGTCGCCCATCCTAATGTATCCCACTGTGTGGTCGTTTTCGGCATTGCTAAGATGTTTGTCGAAGCATCGTCTAAAGGCCTGCTCCGTTGCGATACTCCGCTGAATACCATTCTGGAAGATTTCCGAACTGAGGTTGATGGCTGGGTTGCCATCAAGAATGAGGGTGAAGGAGCCGGCAGGCATGCCTGCATCCATCAAAGCCAGGGCCTCTCCAAACCAAGAGCTTAGTATGCGTCCAAGGCGTCCATCACTAATCTCGCAACGCCGCTCACCTTTTGTGAGATCATCCGCCACCTCCGGCATGTTATCTAAGGATGGGGCTTGGATATCATGGAGGATATTTCTCCATAGACCAACATAGCGCTCAACCCGAAGCCGTGGGTTCTCCCTGCAAAATCGAATGAGGCCCATGGCGTGGCATTCTGGTAGGCCTACAGAAATGTGGTCTTCGTGCAGAACGATGTGTCGTAGATTGAGGCGCTGGGCAGGACTGAGGCGCTCAAGAAATCGGATGGCAACAGCCGCCGCCGAGAAGTGGTAGGCTTCGCGATAACAAACATTTGTTGACTGATACCGTCTCGTCTCAGAGCCCCGGAGCCGCGGGTGACGCCGCCCATAAACGCGCAGGACCGCCTCCTCATCCAAGGGATATCTCCACCTCTGAAGAGCTTGCCATACTTCTTCATCGTGCAACTTACGGCCGATTCTAGCGAGCTCGGCCGACGAAGGTATGGCCCAAGGATCGAGCCGAAGGCTATCGAACTCGTGGGGCTCGAAACATCCAGGGGCTACGTCGGCCAATTCCTTAAACTTTGCAGGGTCCTTCTGGCTGAAAACGTCCAAGGCGTATGTGGTTGCTTGTTGAAACGGGGAGTGGAGTCGGTCGTCGTAGCACCTAGCCCAGAAAGGGTGATGGATGCTATACACCCCTACCAGGATGCCCCGACCGCCGCGGGGCGAGAGTTGTTGAAGGGCGGTACACGGGACGCGCGAACAAATGCTGAGGGGTAGGCCTGAGGTATATTCTTCGAAGTCATCGAAAACAGCAGAAAAGTATGGGAATTTAAGAACAATTTCGGAGTGTGTTTTCGAAGTAGCGGCTCGGCTGAGATGCCTCACCAAGTCCATCTCTATCTGAGCGTAAAGAATTGACAGGTACTGGAAGCGACCTGCTAGTGGACTCCAATCTTGGTGGTACGCAGTCGAGAATGAGACATCGTTGATTCGCAAAGGCAAGTCCTTGGCTTCAGCTGCAATCAAGCGACAGACGTACATCAAGGAGAGGTTGATAGGCTGGCCGTCGGCCATGGCGAGCTTGCCATTGTAGGGGTCCTCCCGATTGAAGACATAACCACCCTCTAGCTTGAAGTAGAAGTGGTAGATTAGGGATCGGAGTTCGCGGGGGAGGGACAAGAGGCAGGTTTGGGGAAGCGGAGGGGAAGTTGACATGGTGTGTTGTGTTTTTTTGTGTGCGTGGAGGGAGAAGGAGAGACCACCAGAAATCGAGGGATGAAGTGGGGTTTTATAGGCGTCATTCACGTTCATTCTTGTGCGGCTGGCTGCCTAATGGGCCACCTATCACAGGTAGCGCCCAAAGTTTCACCGCACAGGGCCAAGGGCCGAGACAAGGTTTTCACAGGAACAAAGGAGGCACATGTGTTTTTATGGGGTATCATAATCTATTCTATTTTTTTGATGACATCGCTGTCAGCCACAGGAGCAAAGGACACAGTTGAAGACACACGGCAGTATTAAAACCCAATACTGCAAAACACCGAAAACCTAAGGTAAGGCTCTATAGCCATAGAAACCTAATAGCTGGAAGATGAGCCTCGCAGTGCAAGATGCCACCTTTCCTTTTCCCATGGGAGGTTATATTCCCTTCTTGGTGTCAATAGAGTCAGCGTATTCATTAAATATAAATAAGCACATACCTGGCTTTTTCCTCTGGCTTGCCATCGACACTTCCATCTTCTCTATTGTCCTTCTTCCTCAAAATGTCCGCTACTTCTTGGCAATCACACGCTATCAGCATAAGCTTCTACTCAAGCGGACA
This sequence comes from Fusarium vanettenii 77-13-4, assembly GCF_000151355.1. Taxonomy (NCBI): domain Eukaryota; kingdom Fungi; phylum Ascomycota; class Sordariomycetes; order Hypocreales; family Nectriaceae; genus Fusarium; species Fusarium vanettenii. The sequence goes on along the minus strand of NW_003315870.1, from coordinate 735,784 downwards.
TATGACATGAACCTACCAATGCAAAGACTCCCGATCTGCCCGGTCAAACCGGACCTCGACGATTGGTACAACTTAGAGTGATGTAAGCAATGGATGAAATAGTAGAGAAGGCCGCAAATGGCAACATACCGACACAAGCGCCCAAGTCACACCAAAGAGTCGCAAAGATAAACGACAGTTCCGGAAGGAACTCGGACTTGCCAAGCTCCTTGTCTCTGAACGCATTCAAGTTGGCGATCTCACCAATGAACTTCGAGTCGCTGGCGAGAATATTAGCTATCATATTATCTTAAAGATAATCACAACGCTTACCCCTCGTTCAGTTCCACAATCGTCTCATCGGGCATACACAACTACGAAAAGGCCGGGTCGAATACATCAAGACACAACAAACAGCGCTCGGGAACCTAGCCAAGAGACTAGCTATAGGCGACACCCTCGAAGAAAAAGAAGTCGACTTCCTGGACGGGCTCAAACTGAGACGCGAAAAAGTCAGTGAAGGAGTACAGAATAATGGCAACAAGGCAACATGTAAAGCTTACAGATTGGAGGGCTGGCTGGAGGAACTGCTGGACTTGGTGGAGGAGCTGCGGGCTTGAAAGGATCTGCTGACGCTGACAAGTTAGATTCACGCCTGGTCGGCAAAGGTTTGCAGGGGGGCGAGGGCATACGGACGACGATTCGGACCGGGATGGGTGGCGGAGGCCTCTGGATGCTGGAAAATTAGCTTGAACCAGGAAGGGATATGTGGCAGCATACTGACGATTGTTCGTGGTGTCGGTGGCAGATGTCTGGACGGGGAATGATTTAGCCAAATCGTCATTCAATATGCAAGGAGAGAAAGAAGACGCACAAGGTTATCGGAAAAAGCTTGATCTGTCTGGACCTCGGATAAGAATCAGATAATGAGCGTACAAATAACTCAAACGGGGTAGCAAGACTCACGTACTGTTAATGGGGTTATTCACGGGTTGGAAAAGTTAAACACGATTGCAGGAAGAGACCTGACTTTGACACACAATAAATCCGAACACACGGGGGGGACGTATGTGCTGTCACACACAGCACAACATCATGCCTCGCCTCCCGAGGGTGGCAGAGGTAAAAACTGCGAAAACTGCCTGGCCGACTTGAACTGGGCCAAGCCAAAGTGCGTGATGGCCCAATCGGCAGCAATCGCCGCGTCACAAGTGAGTAGACGCGAGAAGTCGGTGTGGCCGACCTTGCTTTCCAGCGAGTCCCTCGCCTTCTGCAGCAGACGGCATTCTACAAACCTGTGGAATACCGTCTCGTCGGACTTTCCACATGGACATCGCGGAGAATCGGCACGCTGGGCAACTGTCAGATGGAAATGTTGAGGATGAGCTGCTGGGGAAAACGTACCGAAATCTTGAAGAGGTGATGGTTGAGCCCGATAAACTCTGTTCGGCAATGAAGGAGCATCGTTGACTGTGCTCGAGACAAGCCTGAGTAGTACTGCAGGCTCTGCTTCCCCCACTGCTCCTTCAGAGCCCGAGGAACCTTCCGGGGCTGGGCATCGGTGAGCGCTTTCCGACAGAGGCGTTCATCAAGGTAATCCTTCCATCTCTGGGCACACCTCTGATCAGAGATCTCTCTTGTCAAGGAACAGATTACACCCATGAGGTCAGGTGCCTTGTATCCCTTCTTGTTCTCCACTGCCTCGCCCCTTCTTTTCGCATTCGCGCTCTGCCTATGGACGAGATGCTTCAGTTTGCACTGGGCGTGAATAAACAGGTGGCCTGTGCGCCCATCAAGCATGTTGTAGGGGTGCTTCCAAGCTTCTCGGGAAATGCCCGAGTTTCTCATCCGTCGTTGCAGAATCTCCTCTGGGCTGTTGTGATTCTTTGCTCTGTGGACCGAAGACAACCGATCCAAAAGATTCTCCATGCTTTCAACATGAAACTCCTTTTCAAGGACTTGACCAGTAGTACAATGGAAAGCGCCAGATAGTTCTCTGAGACATCGTTGTTGCAGTGTTTCGAGCTTCTCAATCTGCGTCTTGGCCAACCCCCAATGGAGTTTGCGATCGGGATCAAAGATGAACCAAGCGGGACAAGCATACGTGATACTGGGCCGAATTGTAGTCGAGTATAGTCTCAGCATGGTCTTCAAGTCAGGGCCCCAGGTGGAACCCGTGGTGCGCTTCAAATAACCAAGCCGCCTTGAGACTTTGCCTTTGATGTGGGTGATGTGTGCTTGCCAGTTCAACGCACAGTCCAAAATGACTCCAAGAACCTTGAGTTGCTGACATGGCTCCTCCTCGCGATTGAGCCCTGGGATGTTGGGAAGCATCTTCCAATGGTCGTCTGGGATGTCAGGCCACTGACTCCTTGGTGGCTTGCAGTGCATGACGTGGTATTTGTGCGGGCCGAACTTGATACGGAGAGGCTTCGCCGCGTGCAGGATAACGTTGTGCGCGCGCTCCAAGAAGCTGCAGTTGCGGCGGATCGATTTGGATTCGGCAATCAAGTACATGTCATCGACAAAGGCAAACGAATTCACCTTTACCTTCCCATACTTGGCCTCGTTCACCTCCTTGAGTAGGGGCGTAGTGAAAAGGAGGAAGAGAATGGGGGACAACGGGCTACCTTGCGGGATGCCGATGGGGAGGGGGAACGTCTTGGAGACGTGACCAGGCATGTGTAACACGGTGCTGCGATCTGACAAGAAGGATACAACAAAATTGATGATCCACTACGGTATTCTCATCTCGGTGAGAATATCAATCCGTTTCTGCTGGTCCAAGTTGTCATATGCACCCGACATATCGAGAGCCACAATGGTGACAATTCTGCCAAGCAGCCAAGCGGTGAAGATGATGCTGATGAGGTACTGAAGCGCCTTGGTAGCGGACTTTCCCCCAAACTGTGTCTCGTGCAAGAGATTGTGCTCTTTGCTCCAGGCAGTGAGATGAACCGACACAATCTTTTCGAGCATCTTGCCCATGCATGATAGCAACGCGATAGGCCGCCAGCTGTTGGGGAGCTTCGCCGACTTTCCCGCCTTTCGTAGAAGAAGTGTCGTCGCGTGTTTGAAGGGCGCCGGATGGTACGAAAGCCTCAGACATGCCTGGAAGACGCGGAGCAGGTGCTCAGCGATGGCTTCACAACCCAGGATGAGGGCTTCGTTGGGGATCTCGTCGGGTCCGGCGGCCTTTCCTTTGGGAAGGCGAAGTATCATCTGGACCAAGTCTTCCTTGCATAGATTCGGACCATCATGACTCCCAGAGCTCGAATCGCCCGCGTCGGGGGGGTGTATCCAAGGCGGCGCTGAAGACGGGCCTGGATCATCGTCATGGTCGGGGTTGTGTCAGTCCGGAATCGGACTGAGTTGTGGAGGTGGTGGTGAAGGGGGGTTTGAGATGCCATCGTGGACTGCAGCCGCTCTAGTCTGAAGAGGTTCGTGTGACACATCTTGGGTAGATCCTCTCCAGATACTCTCTCAGAAGACAAGTTCTTTGTCCTCATCTGTCCGATAAGTTTTGCCGTCCACCGTCAAAGCTGGTGATTGTGCCGACTCCTGAGGCTGGACGAGCTTCTTTCCCAACTTGGCGACCTTGTAGCCGCCATTGCTTGTTTTGGCCTCTTCCGTCATGGACTGTTGCCACTTTTGGCACTCGATGGAACGCTCAAGTGTGTCACGCTGGGCGGCGAGCCTTTTCAGATGGTTCAAGCCTCCAAGGCCCTTTGTCCGCATGTATTTGTCGTGCGCGCGATGCCATTCGTCGTCCAATCGCGCCAGCTCTTCGTTGGGCGCTCGATGAAGCCTCTTCCGGAAGTGGGGGACTGTTCTGACGCACTCGTCGATGGGTGATGTTATTGCGGTGTTGATTTCGACAATATATTCATCGATTTGGTACGGTTCCTGGAGGATAAGAGCATAATCTGGCCCCAGCCTTGCCTGAATCGCTTCAAAAAACCGTTCGTGTTTCGTTTTCTTCAAAAGTCGGCGTTGGGGGTTATGTCGCCCGGGTTCTATGATGACGATGATATAGTATTAGGGTTAGGTTTAGGGTTATCTATCCTTACCCCAGAGTTATGAGGGACTGACCAAACGCCACCTAGATAGATCTGCAGAGTAAGAACTAGGCGTGTAAATAAGGATAGCAGGTGGTCTGAAAAGCACCGCCGGTACTAGCACTGAAACTGTATGCGGAGAGCGGCGATGTTTTTTTTTAATCCACCTGGATAGTACACACGACAAGAGGCCTTCAACTAGAGACATAACTAGAGACACAGTGCACCTGGTAATTGACGAAAGCAGGACCTCCACCCCCATTGCAACATAGGCGCCACGCGCAGGCTGGGACAATCCCTGGCCATGTCTGATCGACAGCGGAAAGCAATGTGCAAGGTCTTGAATAGAGTTGGTTGCGAGGGGTTTAGGTGGTTGTGGGGGAAATCGTATCATGTCACTACCCCGCAATACTACCTTTGTTTAACCACAATTGGTGCGAAATCTTGGGGCATTGTAGATCACCCCAGCTTCATGACTTGGACTCCTCGGCGAAAGATGGTCCGAGGCCAGCCAGTGTAAGTGTTGCGCTTATAGTTGCAGCTCGGCCCTCGATGGGTTAACTGACCCGAAGATCGTAAGTGCTGCGCAGATAGTAACGATATATAGAGCCAGTGGCTCCCAATGGATCGAGAACGGGCTTCATTCAAGTTCACTGCAGTGCTAGATCACGATGAAGTTGGTCAGTCTTATTCTTCTCTTTCTGGGAGTCTCTGTTGAGGCGTCGCGACGCAAAACGTGCATTGTCAAAGCGGGCGGCACCAACGCAACAGATGATGCTCCTGCAATCATTGAAGCATTCGAGAAGTGTGGGAGACGTGGAAGGGTCATCTTCCACCCTACCACATACCACATCAACTCGGTGTTGAATATCACATGGCTTGACGATGTATACATTGACCTTAAAGGCACCCTTCTGGTAATCCACAACCCTCATGGTATCATGACAAGAGTAAAAAAAGCTTACAAGATCTAGTGGAGTACCGATATTGAGTACTGGCTTCAGAACTCACTTGATGTTGGTTACCAGAACCAATCCACGGCTTTCATCCTCGGCGGCAACAAGGTTGTCCTCGATGGTCACGGCACAGGCACACTCGACGGAAATGGCGATTACTGGTACCAATGGATAAGGAAGCAGGCGAATTCGTCTAATTACCCGGGTCGGCCTCATGCAATTACTCTCAACGGCTTGACTAACTCCATCGTACGGGGGGTCAACTTCCTCAGGAGCCAAATGTGGTATGATCACCCACATGAGGATAACTTGTTGAAACCCAACTAAGCATAACAAGGACCATGTCAATCATTTACTCGCACCGAGTTAGTCTCTCCAACATCCTAGTCAACAACACCGGCAATATTTACCAGAGCTGCAAGTTTCTAACCTGCCACTACTGCCATTACTAACATATTGTGCAGCAAACACGGATGGCGCCGATACAATCCGCTCGTCGTTCATCAAGTTTGATAACTGGACTGTCTACAGCGGTGACGATAGTATCTCACTCAAGGCTAACAGTACCGATGTGAGCATCACCAACTCACGATTCTATAACGGGCTCGGCATAGCGCTGGGTAGCATCGGTCAATACAATAAGCAGTTCGAGACGATCGAGCGTCTGCACGTCGATAACTGCTCTTTCTACAATACACTGCATGCTGTCTACTTTAAAACTTGGACAGATGATCAGAACGGGTATCCGCCCAATGGCGGCGGCGGCGGTCTTGGGTGTAAGTACTATCATCTCGCGGACTAAAGTGTCTCTAACGACTTTATGATCTAGTCGCTGCGGATATGAGTTTCAAGAACCTAAAGTCTGTCGGGATGCGTGGTGCCGCAGTAGCCATCTCTCAGTGCACACGCTTCAGAGGCGCACCAGGCCAAGGTAACTGCACCAACTCCCAGTTCCAGATTCGCGACATCTCGGTCAAGGGCCTCACCGGCACAACCAAGTCCTCACGCGTAGCAAGTCTTCAGTGTAGCGCGGTTGCACCGTGCACCAACATCTCCCTTTTTGATACCGACCTTCGCTTTGACAACGGTACTGAGGCTCCGGACTACCTCTGCGGTAACGTCAAGGGGGAGCGTGGGTTCGAATGTACGGGGGAACCTTGCACGGGGCCCAGCGCTACGGGAGAGTGCTCGTGAGCTCGCACTTGAGAAAGAGGTTTCGTGTGACCTTGGCGGTCTGACTCATGGGATGAACTCTCAAGCCAACAATCATAGTAAATACCACTCATTATCTCAGGAGTACATGCAGAGTCCTAGCGAGAAAGGAAAAGAAACGTGCATAGTGAATAGTTCATACTATTGACCGGGTGTAATCACTGTAATGGTAATGGGCGACCTCCCGGTAGCGACATGAAGTCAGCAACTCAGCAGGGGCCCCCCTCAGGTCTTAACAAGTTTTCTAGCTTTTCTTTTTAAGTATATAGCTAAGAAAATAACGATGCCTGTCCTTATGATCCGCGCATGATCGTCAACTGCGATTGATGCCAAGACTTGTCGTCTCAAGTGGAACCGACTCATCGCCCAATCACTTCACCACGCAGCCCGCTTACAGCCACAGCCCTTTGTCTACCCTATAATACCTGACTCTCTCCCAGGGGCCCAACATTGCCGGGAGGATTATTTTCTTCGTTGATACATTTTGAGTGGACCTAGACCACTTGATAAGTTGTTCACTCACCCCAAAGCTCAGCACCTGCAAAAATTGCATCTCACTCAACTCAGATCCCAAGTTTGGTTTCCGTTGAGTCCACACAAATCGACGGGGGACTTGAGCTGTACCAAACGTGACCGTATTGCAAAGCACTCTATGCTCTTAAGAATGTCGGATTTCTTGGCTCAACGCTAGTATCCCATTCATTCCCAGAACAAATGCCACAAGATCAACCAACACCTTATGATTGCATTACTCTCAGCGTCCGTGCTCACAGCTCCCTGTTCGTCTCTAGAATATCGAGCATAACTTCTGTTCTGAGCGACTATGCATAAAATTGCCCAGAACGTGCTTTGTGTGCCTGACTAGCATTGGCTTTGACGTCAACTTGGTCAATTTCTCCCAGTTGCTGCCGTTGAGGGCACATTGACCTGCCCCTTGGTTAATATTCACCAAGGATTTAGATTTGCTTGATTGCAGATACGAGCTGTGGTCAATGTAAATTACTGGATTGCGTTCCTTCTGGCGTTTCATCAGTATCCTGTGCACAGATGTAGAATATTAGGAGGCGTACATCGAGACACTCCCAGCTCGCCTTGGTCTAATTACGAGCGCAACCCCCCTGAGACCCTGTTCCGGATGGGAGTAAACAGCCACTCCAATTCAATTGTTGGTCTTGATCTCGGACCGTCGCTGGTTATAATCCTTGCATACTCCAACCTCGGTTCACCGGGTCCATCTTGAGCCTCATGAACCGTGCACTCTGGACCAGTGGAGGGGCGAAAACTTTAGTGTGGAAGAGATTGATGCTAAAACAAGACTATGGAGCTAGAGAATCCGGTCTACATCTCCAGCATTTAAGCGTCATGGAGACGCAAGTGCAAGGTCTCGAAATAACCACAGTACCGCTTGCCCCTCTCCACACCACGCCCACCGCAGTCCCACTCACCCCTACTCGTAGATGTTGATGGTGATGGGCATGTTGAAGTCAATATCGCCGATGCAGATCTGGTACTAAAAATATCGTCAGTCGAAGTTGGGAATGGACGAAGTGGGATACGTACACCGTTGTTGTTGTTGCAGCAGATGACGGTCTGTTCGCAGGCGGACGAGTTGGAGCAGACGTGTCCTAAAACGCGTAAGTCTCTACAGTATCAGGAATCCTGTGGCATTACTTACCGCCCTTGCCGTCGCTGGTGCAGCAGTACGGGCTGCCAGCGGAGCAAAGGTTGGACTGCGAGACCGAGCCACCACCGGTGGAGCAATCACTGCCCCCCTGGGCCTCTTCATATGACGACTATGGTTAGAAATGTTCTGGCAAGTTCAAAGACGTCTAACTCACTTGGCTTACGGGAGGGGAAGCGGGGAAAGGGGATATCACCAGAGGTGGGGGCCCGACGCTCCATGGCTCGAGGCTCAACTTCAGGCCCCTGAGCAGGCTCAGCGACCGGGGACGTCATGGCTCCCTGGAGGAAAACCAGACCGTAGAGGAGAGTCGAGGCATGCATGATGCTGATTGGAAGCGAGTGAATTTGGGTAAAGGTAAAAGGGGTGACGTTGGTCTGAAGAAAAGAGCGAAAGCTTTTGAGTCCGTTGGATCAGAAACGAGAGAGGAGTGGTGGTGCTGAGATTCAAGAAGATGGAAATGCCACGGGCAAACGAGAAGTATTTGAAGACATTCAAGTTCCGTATTTGTCGCTTCGCCACAGCAAGTAGCACACAGACTGTGTGCCACAATGGGCAAGCCAGTTGCCTTGAAACACTAAACATCTACATCGAACAAGTATGACCAAACATTACACAACTCTGGATTATTTCTGGCCCCGAGTGATCCGAAGCAAAGCGAGGTGCGAGATCAGCTTGGACTTTGTTGTTGAAGAATGCAACTTCGTATAATCCAGTGTTGAGCTCAGAGCTCACAACGGAAGCTTTGGGCTCGGATCTCTTACTTGTGTTGCAGCCACAGTACCTGCATTTCGAGGCGGAAGCATAGGCGTTGAAGATTCCTCGCTGTCTCTCGGGCCGAAATACAGTTACAATCGTGCTTAACTTCAGGTGAAACGCCGTGCTCTCACGGAGACATTAGATTTGCAAAAGACATCAGCTCTCATGTTCGGAACATCGATGCCGGTCCTGAAAACATGCATCGTCATCTCGCCGTGATGCGGTTAAACTCTCACCGAAAAGTTGGAGGCATCTAGACCGTGCGTAGATCCTGTTTCTCACCAAGACCTCGATACGAGGACCGGATCGTGAGGTGGATGACCCAAAGAGGTGCTTTGCATGCCTTCAGAATGATGTCTGAGGTCGTCAATGAGTTCAATAACTTCAGTTGAGGCTGGATTGAGGCAAGAAATGTCCAAGTTTGGACTCGAACGTGCATACGAGATCGAAGTCGGTTTGTTTTTGCAACGTTTGTGTTGGAGCAGAGAGCGAGATCTTTGAAGATGACCAACGTAGTCTTGAATAAATCGAACCGACAAGGTCTCCTAGCATGTCGAGAAAGGATAAAAGGAGAGCTCTCTCCCACCTTGAATAACTCTCATCACTCACTCATCACAACAATCATCAGTCTACTCTCCAAACACTACACCCTCGCTTCTACAACCATCAAAATGCTCGTCACTTCCGTCGTCGGCCTTCTCATCACCGCTGTCGGTGCCATCGCTGCTCCCGGCGGTCACCACCCCCCTCCCCCTCCTCCTCCTCCTCCCCCTTCCGTGGGCCCAGTCAACCAGATCCAATCCATCTCTTGCAGCAGCGGTGCCGCCTACTGCTGCACCCCCGAGACCGACGGGTGGGGCAGCAACTACTTCCAGTGCTCCAACTACCTCAACTCCTGCAACAGCATTGTCGTCTGCTGCAACAGCCAGGCCAACCAGGTATGTGCTTATAGAGGATGATATGGGAGAAGTGGCTGTGCTAAAAATTCATATAGGGCTCCGCTTCTGTGCAGACTTGCTCTGCCTTTGGTAACACCAAGGTTATCTACGTCAACTAAGCCCGAAGCCAACACGCCAAGTCGATGGCAAGCCTGGCGGTTCCAGACCTCGCCGCAAGGTTCCCGAACGAGAACATTCATCGACTTTGACGATTCCTCACGATGGTGATACAGGGGGGTTGGGCTGATGTGGGGAATTTAGCGGATGAGAAAATGGGGAGACGGTGGTTCACTTCAGAATGGAATGTTTAACCTTGGTCAACTTACCCCTGATGTTGGTCATCCACAGTCCTTACCGAGGGATGGGGCCTGCACAGGTCATATTAAATAAAACAACGAGCTGGGTTGCTGAAATCGTGTTGTTCACCAATGCTCGTGAAACTGCTCGCCATGGTGACATCTTTGAGTTCGGAAGAGCCATGTTTTCTCGACAGTTGCGTGAAAGGTATTACGGACAGAAGTGAAATATTTTGGGGCCAAGTAACACAGCAACTGTGAGACTTGACATCTCATCGCTCTAGCGAACCATGGAGGATTCTTCCAGCAGATTGGAGGAGCAAAAGGGGACGAGTTCGGAGCTTAAATATGGCATAGAGTAGAGCAGTTCAGATTATGAAGTGATGCCCAGAGGCTGTTCTTTATTGTAATTCCAACCCAGCCCCTAATGGGATAACTAACCCAGAAGACCGTCCCTTATTCGATGGTCCCGCTATACCACAGACATGATATTCTCCACAGGCGCATTCGCGTTCGAAGAAATGACCAGCAGGCACATTACCGAATATTCGTTAACCTCAAAGGTACCGCGTACGATCAAATCTGCGACCTAAGAAACATGACTTGAAGTCCCCGACCTCTTATTCCATAATTAAGTCTCTCCAATACCACGATGCCGTCGTCTCAATTAGACTTCATCAACATCTTCCTCCCTTGTCGTCACCACAACCTCCTTCTGCCTCCATCTCTGGACCAGAGGCAACCCAACTCCCGTCCACAGCGTCAAAGCAACCACCCAAGCCAGCGCACTCCCCCAGCCGTGCGTCTTTTTAAACTCGGGAGCTTCGCCAGACGCCAGTTGGACCTGCTGGAACGGGATCACGACGGCCTGGCCGACAGACACCATGAAGCCCAAGATAAAGGCTCGCTTCTGCTGGTCGCCGCCGCAGGCCTCGTTGGCCCAGCCCGCGAGGAGGGGCGTGAAGCAGCCGTAGCAGCCGTGTATGATGAAGACTGCCATTCGGAGCTTGTGCGGAACATCCCATGCGGTGAGAATGGCGTAGTTGAATATCATGAGACTTCCAACAGCGCCACAGACAAGAGCACGGCCACCGAGTTTATCAGCGATGTAACCCGTAGAGATCATAAAGACAAAGTTGACTGCTCCGATACATGTTGGAATGTTGTTGATCTCGGGGACTGAGTACCAGCCAGTCGACTTGAGGTAGATGGCAAAGTACTGCATGACGTAGCTTTGAAAAGTTAGAACAAGAATAAAGACTGAAAGTGGTAGTATCTCACCTTCCGCAGGTCAAGGTCCAAAACGAGTATGCGGCTGTAAACGAATACACTTGCCAGGAACCAAAGACGCGACGAAGCACCGACCAGTCCATCTTTCCAGCTGGCTTGCGACCCTCTTCCTCAATACGCTGCTTGGAACGTTCCTTTTCCCATTCGTTGAGATAAAAGGCGGTGGTGGTATGGGGTGTGTCAGGGAAACAGAACTATTGTGGTCAGTTTGGATGAGCATATCTTTGCAGAAATGATGTACTCACGAATCCATAAACAGCAACTGGGAGAGCCAGGATAAAGTCAAAGATGAACAACCATCTCCATGCAGACATGCCACCTTTACCGTGCATGCCTGTGAAAAGGGCAGCCTGCAGATAGCCAGAGAACATTTGTCCAATGACTCCGCTCATGACAAACAGGCCGCTTCGACGAGACAGCTCGCTCTTTCGATACCACGAGCCGAGGCAGTACATGACACCTGGCCAAGCCGCCGACTCGAAAAGACCGATGAAGAAGCGCAGGACGTAGAACTGGTAGGCATGGTTGCACTTGAACAGGGCTAGCACAAAGACCGACCAGATGAGGAGACAGGAGGAAAGCCAGATTCGGGGTCGAAGAACAGTGATGATGAGGTTGGCAGCTGTGCCTCCAATGATGGTTCCTAGTAACGTCAGCAGAGCTTCTCATGGGAAAATTCTCACTCTTACCAATTGAAAAGTAGGTATTCATCCACGAAAGTTCATTTCCAGGACCAAAACCCAGCTCTTCCGACATTCCAGACACGTATGCGTTTGAAACATTGTTTCCATCAAGCTGGCAATATTAGCAAAGACCTTGCACCACTGAGCGTGAAACAAACCTGTTTGATGAAGAATAGCAAACACGCAAAACTCAGCAAGAACCAATCAAGCTTGAAGATGAGCTTCTTCTCCTCCTTGGACGTGCCGGGCTCGTGCCAGTGAAACCATTGATCCTTGCCCGCCGCAGGGACCGTCGTGTCATTTTTCAAGTCGACGGCTGCCGCAGATGTGATGGATGAGCGATTCTTCGCACTGGCATTTGCAGTGCTAATCGCATTGTCGCCTTCAACCGCGTGAGGAGCCATTATGACAAGCTATGTTGGAGTAAACTTGATAAGAGGCTGATTCCTGGACATCCCAGGAGCAAGAACTTATATCCAGATTTCTTCAGATGTATCGACGAGCCCACTAAATAAGAAGGCGTCTGCTCTAACCATTTCTAATTCGTCTGGCCGATTGCGTGCTTGCTCCCAGGTGGTTTGCTGCTCCGGCGCAAGTCCGGGCGTTTTTCCTAAAGAGGGAATTTCTCGACGTCGGGGTGATGCCGCGATCCATGCCACGGACTTGACCCCGGCTAGCGTAATCTGGATGCGACGGGGAATAACTCGGTGAGTCAGAAGGCAGCTGTCACTTTGTGTCTTGTTGGTTGAGCTGATAATGCAATATTATCGCGGAATACGGTGCTCGACGGCTGACAACAACACCACAAGAACAACCCTCACCACCTCCAGAGTAACTAATCCCCAACTCGTTTACACCACTCTTGTCGTTTTCAGCAGAAATGGTCGAGATCATTACAGTAAACGGAGCTGAGCTTGCTTATGAGCTCAGCGGTCCGGAAAATGCACAACTCATCATCACCCTCCACGGTGGAAGAGGCATGGGTAAGACTCCGGTACCTTTAAAAAAAAATAGAATTTCTCTAACCAACTCAGGGGATCACAGGTCTGATTACAAAGTTTACAGTCGCCTAAACGACCGTTTCCGTGTCCTTTCATTTGACTACAGGGGACACGGGCAGAGCTCTCGGACCAAACCTTATACCTTTAAGCAGCTGGTTGACGATATTGAAGGCGTGAGAAAACATTTCTTGGGGCCTGAGGAGAAGGTTATTATCTGTGGTGGTAGCTTTGGAGGGTTCCTCGCTCAGCAGTATGCCATTACGTATCCAACCCGACTTTCGCACTTGATTCTGCGAGGAACGGCACCATCTCACCATCGTACGTATCAAATACTCTGATTAATGCACAGAACTAATGATGCATCAGATGAGGAGGGCGCTATTAAAACTCTCGAGGACAGAATCAGCAAAGTTCCTAGTTTCTCAAAGGAGATGCTAAGGGACAAGGTCTTTGGGGCGTTTCAAAACGACGAAGAGTTCAGACTCGTTCACTTTGCCATGATGCCGCTATACCGAGAAGACTTTGATGCCAACGCAGGACTCAGGGGTTGTCTGGATACGGTCTATGTTGCGGAATCTCACAGTACGTCACGACTAGCGACAATAAGACGACTAGGCTGACACTTTCAGATGACCTCTACTCGCAGGAGGAAAAGTACTTTGACTACATTGAGAAACTTGACAGCATCACTGCAAAGACATTGGTCATCGTTGGTGACCAAGATTGGATCTGCCCGCCAGGTAATGTTATTGACCCTATATGCGAGCCTTGGCTAATTCGGCAAAGACAATTCAAAGATCATTTCGGAAAGAGTCAAGAATGCGGAATTATTCGTGGTTGCTGGTGCCAACCATAGTGTGCACGTTGAAAAGTCGGATCTGGTGCTTTCCAAGACAAGAGAGTTTTTAGATCAGTAGATAGTTAATCAGTATGCAACATATCCTGCATCAAGACATTCACTCGTATAAACCGCTGCAAGATAACTTCTATGTCAAGAACCTCGCCCATGCCTTCGCATTATCAAAATACCTACCCTTGATAAGGATTTACAATCGCGGGGAAAACTTGTTTCCTGACGTGATAAGATGTGATCGGCAAGCTCCTCGTCTTCTCCGCAGCACATGGTTTCAGCATGAACTGACAACCCGGAAAACCATTGCCCCAACCAAAACTCCAGCTCGATAACTGACTCGGGGAAACTCAACTCTCAGTCGGGCGGTGACATGATAGTCGGAATCGGCCCGCTTGCGACATGTCCAAGTTGAGTATAGCACCAGTGGCTAGAAATACCAAAAACAGGGGTCTTGTCGGAAACACCCCGACATGGGGATCCATCGCTAGTCGAGATTGCGCCATCGGAACTCGCTAGGTCTGTGAGTAGCCGATTCATCATTCGGCTAACTCGTCGCTTTGACTGATGGTTAAAAACCAGCATGCTATTGCGTTGAGCGAGGGTTGCGGCACGATCGAAAATGGCAGACATTCGCGTTTCAATCGACAGGGGAGGCACCTTTTGCGACGTGATCGCGACAGACGGCCAAGGGCATAGTCCTTTCATCTTTAAGCTTCTTTCAGAAGATCCTGCCAATTACCCAGATGCTCCAACTGAGTCTATTCGAAGGATTCTGGAGAGGTTTGAAGGGAGGACGATTCCAGTTGGTGAGAAGCTTGATGCGTCAAGGATAGGTTTGTTTTTCCATTCGAGCAGCAGTGTTCACTTCAACTCACATGAATAGCTTCATGTCGTATTGGAACTACCGTTGCTACAAATGCGCTTCTCACAGGAAACGGCGAAAAGTTTGCCTTTGCAACAACAAAGGGTAAGTCCTTCATCCCCGTCATCAATTGATATCTAACAAAGTGTAGGATTCAAGGATGTTTGCGTCATTGGAGATCAATCCAGGCCTGAGTTATTCAATCTCAGCATTCGAAAGGCTTCAGTCCTCCACTCAGACGTGATTGAAATCGATGAACGAATCACCATAGAGGACTACGATCTCAATCCGCACCCACTTAGCCAACAGGTCCTTGGACAAGATCCCAACCTTGTCAAAACCCCAAGCGGAGAGACTATCCGCGTCATTAAGAAACCCGACGAAGACGCCATTCGAAAACAGCTTTCAGATCTTCGAAACGATGGTTACACATCACTGGCAGTCTGTTTCATGCATGCCTACATCTTTCCTGACCACGAAAAGCTTGTAGCTCAAATCGCCAAGGATGTTGGTTTCGAATTTGTCACCATCTCGTCCCAAACAAGTCCATCCATCAACTTTCTCAACAGAAGCAACTCGACCTGCTCAGAAGCCTACCTCTACCCCATCATCCGACGATACGTCGACAACTTTGAATCTGGCTTCAAGGTGCCACCTGGGAGAGTGGAGTTTATGTGCTCTGATGGCGGACTCAAACAGGCCAACAAGTTTCGTGGCAATGAAGCCCTTTTGAGCGGACCGGCTGGTGGTGTTGTTGGCACAGCTCGATGCTTTGATGTCAGCGAAGGTAGTCCTGTCATTGGCTTTGATATGGGTGGCACAAGCACAGACGTCTCGAGGTACGATGGGAAATACGATTTTCTTCAACAAACATCCATCGCTGGCAGAACCATCAACCTATCTATGCTCAACATTGCAACCGTGGCTGCAGGAGGCGGCTCCATTCTCTTTGCAAGAAATGGACTCTTGGCTGTCGGACCAGAGTCAGCAGGTGCTCACCCAGGCCCTGCTTGCTATAGGAAAGGAGGTCCTCTGACAGTGACCGATGCGAACTTGTTTCTCGGAAGACTAGTCTTGTCCTCATTCCCAGCCATCTTTGGCGAGTCTGGGGACCAAGAACTGGACACTGAAGTCGTGAGACAAAAGTTTCAGGAGATTACCGCCGACTTCAACATTCAGACTTCACAAAATCTGACACCCGAAGAAGTGGCTTCCGGTTTTCTCAACATCGCCAATGAAACGATGAGCAGACCCATTCGAAACGCCACAGAGGCGAGAGGATACGCCCCGGAGAGCCACAACCTCGTCAGCTTTGGAGGTGCAGGTGGTCAACATGCATGCTCAATAGCCGATAAGCTAGGGATCAAGCGAGTTCTGATTCACAAGCTATCATCTCTCCTCTCTGCACATGGTATTGCACATGCCGAGCTACAGTACGAGACATACGAACCGTATGCGGCCAAGCTCAACGATGATGCCATGGACGGTGTCAATCAGCTTTTTGAAACTCTGAAGAAGAGGGTTGCTGCCGAACTCGTCTCTCAAAAGGCCTCAGAGGACAGTCTCGTGTTTGATGAGTCGCTCGTGTTAAAGTACTTTGGCACCGACACAAACCTCTCCGTGTCAAAGCCAAAAGATGGGGACTACGCCAATGCCTTCAAAGACATTCACATGCGAGAGTTTGCCTTTTCCATGAACCGACCAATCATCATTGAGTCGGTCAAGGTCCGAGGAATAGGCAGCACAGGAACTCAAGTTCGTGAGCCAACTGCCTATCAGGAGATCGCTTCTAGCAGACGAGAACTCTACTCGAGCCAGACGGCAACACAAAAGGTTTACCTGGATGGCTCTTGGCAGGATACAAGCGTCTTCAAGTTGGAAGACATTCCTGAAGGAAGTTTGATCGACGGCCCAGCCATAATTATTGATCAGACACAAACGATTCTCGTCGAGCCGCTTTTCCAGGCCCATGTTCTCTCAAACTATGTTATCCTGGACAAGACAGCCGCCGAAGATCCATCAAGCACCACGCCAGCGACGGCCGAGAACGCAACGACCGAGGCAGTCTCCACAAACCTCGACCCGATCCAACTCTCCGTTTTTGCACATCGCTTCATGGCCATCGCCGAGCAAATGGGCAACACCCTCCAACGAACTTCAATTTCAAGCAGCATCAAGGAGCGCCTCGATTTCTCTTGCGCCATCTTCTCGCCCCAGGGAAAACTTGTCGCCAACGCCCCTCACATTCCCATTCACTTGGGAAGCATGCAATTTGCAGTACAGGCACAACATCGCCATTGGCTAGGAAAGTTGAAGCCAGGTGATGTTTTGCTTACGAACCATCCCTCCTGGGGAGGTACCCATCTTCCTGATCTAACTGTCGTCACGCCTGTCTTTGTCGGCGGTGAGATTGCTTTCTATGTCGCATCCCGTGGTCATCACACAGATATCGGAGGCATGGGTATCACGAGCATGATGCCTGAATCCCGATCCCTCTGGGAGGAAGGAATCATTGTCCCCTCAATGAAGATTGTCAGTGGCGGTGAATTTCTCGAAGAAGACGTCAGAGCCACCTTCAACAAAGTAGGCACATATCCAGGATGCAGCGCCACACGCCGTATCCAAGACAACATCTCAGACCTCAAAGCCCAAACTTCAGCAAACCAGCGCGGCATCATCTTGCTTCAGAAGCTTTGCAATGAGTACACTCTTGAGGTGGTGCACAAGTACATGGAGGGAATCCAAGATAACGCCGAGTTTGCGGTTCGGCAGTTTTTCAAGGGGTTGGCTCAGAAACATCCCAAGCCTCTGACGGCAACGGACTTTTTGGATGATGGTACTGCCATGAAGGTCAAGATCACTATCGACAAAGAAACAGGTGGTGCGATCTACGACTTTGCTGGTTCTGGACCTCAGATGTGGGGAAATTACAACTGTCCCATCTCTATCACCCACTCAGCCATCATCTACACCATCAGATGCCTCGTCAACCTGGAGATCCCTCTCAACGAAGGTTGTTTAGCCCCTTGCGATATTCGCGTCCCTGTAGGCTCTGTCCTCAATCCTACTCCCGCCGTGGCCATTTGCGGCTCAACGTTAGCGAGCCAGCGTGTGATTGACCTGATCCTTCGTGCGTTTGGTCGATACGGCGCAAGCCAGGGCTGTGCCAATTCATTCGGCTGGGGCATGGGAGGAAAGAATCCGCAGACTGGCGAGATCGAACCTGGATGGAATTACGGTGAATCCATTGGTGGAGGAGTTGGCGCTGGTGAAGGTTACACCGGAGCGAATGGAGTACACGTAAGTTGTCTCATGTTAATTCTCATCAAGAAGCATTACTAACGCGGATTAGGTTCACTCCACAAACACTCGACAGACAGACAGCGAGGTAATAGAAAAGAGAACAGCAGTTCTCGTTCGCAAGTACAGCATCAGGGACGGAAGCGGAGGCTATGGTCGATGGCGCGGTGGCAACGGCATCACCCGCGAGATTGAGGCTCGTACCAACCTCAAGTTCAGTATCCTCAGTGACAGAAGAGTGTACCGTCCGTATGGCATGGCTGGAGGTCATGCAGGACAAAAGGGCGAGAACAACGTCTTCAAGTTCAGCGAGGGGGGTGAGCTGGAGAAGATGAATCTTGGAGGAAAGGCCATTGTTCATCTCAAGCCGGGTGAGTATGTGCAGATCAACACGCCGGGAGGAGGAGGATACGGGCGTCCAGATGGTGAGGAGGAGGAAGAAGGATTTGATGACTTTCATAGAGGATTCGTATAGATTGTCCCTAGACTCAATAATGCAACACAACCTTTCCCAAGTCCTGTTCCTCATCTCACCTCATCATCTACTCTCTAGCCCCTTGCAACTCGGAATACTACCTCGGGGCAGTTTTTCACCGACAGTAAAACACCTGCTCATCTCCTTTTCCTTGAAGCGAAACTCGGTCATCGATGTAGTTGTTCGGAGCTCCGCGAATGACCGGGCTCGGCCCCACCGGCCTCGGAGCTCCGACTCGGACGCCCGATGACCCCAGAAACGCGACCCCTGGAACTTGTCCAATGACGTTGTCTCAGATGGTAATGCGGGCCGCGGTTCAGACTTCGACCTATATAAAAACAAATGAGTCGGCCATTGGTTCACAGTTGTTCCCATCGTTTCTGAATCACATTACCAATCATTCGTTCTCACGTGGTACTATCAATATGAATCCGTCAGTTACACGTCATCTCGGACGATCCTTCTACCAACTTCAATCAACATCACGACACCAGCTAAGAACCATGGCATCAGCCACGAAAGACGGCTGGTCTGCCAACCAGTACGTCAAATTTCTCAACGAGCGAACGCAGCCCGCGGTTGATCTGCTCTCGCGAGTCCCCGCAACTTCACCCAAGCGAGTCGTTGATCTGGGCTGTGGTCCGGGCAACTCCACCGCTGTATTGGCGGAGCGCTACCCAAATGCGGATCTGTCGGGGATTGACTCCTCGCCCGACATGATTCGTAAGGCCAAGGAGACTCTGCCAAGCGTGGCTTTTGACGTTGCTGATCTGCAAACGTACAAGCCTGATGGACCTGTCGACGTGCTCTTCTCAAACGCTGTCCTTCAATGGATTCCAGCAGGCAGCCGAATCCAGGTGATTCGTCAACTCTTAGAGCATCTTGCACCCGGCGGCTCTTTGGCAGTCCAGGTGCCCTTCAACCTATCAGAGCCTTCGCACGTCGCCATGAAAGAAACGGCCTTTGCGCCCAACATGCCCTGGGCAGAAAAGCTCAAGGCTGCAAACCCCGTCCGAGAAGAATTCCCCGACCCATCTGAGCTCTACGACGGACTGAAGCATCTTTGTGCCGACCTGACAATCTGGAAGACGACATACTATCACACCATGGAGAACCACGAGGGCATTGTTGAATGGGTCAAGGGTACAGGCCTCCGCCCCTTCCTCGACCCTCTGACCGAACCAGAGCGCAAAGAGTACAGTGAGCAGTACTTGGCGAGGTTGAGAGACGTGTATCCTACGCAAAAGGACGGAAAGGTTGTTCTGCCGTATCCTCGACTGTTTTTGGTCGCTACCAAGGCATAGATGCAATTGTATTGTATTCATTAACGTTAGTAAAACGCCGACCCCGGTATCCTGATTGAACAATATTCTAGTGAAAACCCATGCTCCATATTCCGTTGGTAAAGAAAGTGTGCGTATTACACGCTCTCGGCGTAGTTGGCCTCCTTGGCGGGTGTCTTGTTCTTCTTCTCAAACAACTTTTGTCCCACCTTATCCGTGAGGGCATCCGCCTTTTCGCCAAGAAACGTCTTAAGGCAGCCATAAGTGCCCGAAATCAACCAAAGAATGACGCTCACAAGGTCAATCCAAACAGCGACCTTCATGGGACCAGTAGAGGCGCCCTTGTACTTGTCGTCGCTGTCGCGTCCGAGAAAAATGCCGGCAAAGATGCCGAAAACGATGAGCCAAAGGACAAAGAGAATGAGGTCCCAGGCGAAGGCGCGGTATGTCTTTAACATCTTGAGCTTGCTGCCGATGTAGGGAAGAGCGCCGAGAGGAGTGATCGCAACAAAAAGAATGGCCGTGGTAGCTGATAGACCAGCGACAGTGAGGGCAAAGTACCACTCAGGCGAGAAACCACCATTGTTATCCTTGTCATTATCGCTAACGCGATGTCCGTAAAATCCACAGGCAATGAGCGCAAAGACAAGCTGCAGGCCACGGCACACGAGGCGCGGCATAACCTCAAAAGTCTTGAGCCACGCCTTGCCCATGGTCTTGCCCGTCTCGGCGCCCTCGTTGAAGGCGTGTCGGCCGGCCTTGCGGCCAAGCTCGCCCTTGTCTGCGTTGCGGAACTCGTTGGCGGCGCCGGCGATGCCTTGGACGTTTTGACCGAGCTCGATGGCGGTCTGACCAGCCTTGATGGCGTTACTAAGCTTGCCCTTGCCCATTTTGTTGTAGTGAGTGAGATGGGTGAAGTGAAGAGAGAGTTGGTTGGTTGGTGGTTGAGTTGAACGAGTTGTGAACCAGTATTATGAAGAGAATCTGCCAGCAGTATGTGTGGAAAATGAAAGAAAAAAGGAAAAGTAAGAAATTGGAAATATCAGTGAAAGTGAAAAGCGAGAGATGGTTTGCAAAGTGAATAAGTGCAAGACAACCACCCTTATAAATACAAACCACAAAGAAACACGCGACAAAACAATCATCAACATCGAATCATCAAACAAGTCCACGCAAGACATTTTCTCAGGTTAAACCACCAACAGCCAATAGTGCCAAACGAGGCCGACGACAAAGAGGCCAGGCGTCTGAATGGCCGTCAATCAAGCCCCAATCGTTTGTGTTTTGCCGCCCTTGCAGCGCAACCTGGAGGCGCTTAGCGAAACGTGCGTTACGCGCTGCAGTTTTGTTATGAATGGGGGGATTTGATTGGTTAGCGGGTGCCGCGACAAAGCCAGGGTCTTGTTGATGTTATTCTTAGATTAGACGCTGCCTTTGTCGAATTCCATTTCTTATTTTCATGTCTTCTTTGTATTATTCTCCCCAGGGACTGACCGCTGAGGCCACTTCAGAGGCCCATGCCTGAAACAATTTTTTCCTCTTCCTTGGTGCTGATTCAAATGAAGTGATGTTGACCGATTTGCCTAAAAATAGGTAGAGAACCGATCGTTGAAGTGGGTCTGTCTCTTTTAGGTCAATCCCCCAGATTTGTGGAACAAGGCTTGGCAACCCGAGACGAGCGTACCCTAGAGCACATCAATCTGCGACTGTTTTAATCAAAAAGATAGGGTTTCTTGAGATTTTTTTTTTTAGCAGCGTACAAAAGTGTACGGCTCATTACCTTTGCTATCTAATTTTTTAATATATATATATATCTTGCCCATAGCCAAGCGAAGTTCTTAAGCAGAGATCGAGTTTTTGTTCGGCAACCATGCTGTGCAGTCGTGTCTGAAGTAACAACCACAGCCTATGTGCAACATCTTACTTCTCATCCTCATACGCGAGACAAACTCTCACTGGCATGGACTGCAACATTGTAAGGGCTTAGTTTGCTCGGAGCTGGATGCAGAAAAATGTTAAATTGCCCTGATTATGGGCATTCATTGCCAATTGAGAGACGAGCATCCCGGGCGGGGTTAAAATTGCAGTGAAAAACGTCGAGTTTAAAATTCTCCAATGACCACGGGGCGGAGGAATAAATATCCGGGCTCCGGAATGGAGTCCGGAGTTCAACATTTGTCCCCGGCTGACCCCAAAAACACGTGCACGAGACAGGCAACATGGCAGAACCAGACGAAGACACGCCTCCCTTGGAGGCCCCAGGCTCTGATGAGGGCCCGCCATCAAAAAGACAGAGAGGATTCATTGCAAGACAGGTGAGAAGCTACCAATTGTTACAGTCGGCGAGACTGACCTCTTTAGGCCTGCGAGTACTGTCGTCAGAAAAAAACAAGATGTGATGAAGATTTTCCCTGTGGCCTATGCAGGTCGCTTGGAATACCATGTCGCTTCGCCCAAAGGAAAGCTACGAGGTAATTACATGCAGGTAATCGCGCGTTTGATCGAGGCTGAGAGTTTGTTAGAAATGAAGCCTCCTTGGGCATGATTGTGAATATCCTGCGGCGCATCGAGGGAAAGATTGACGAGGATAGAGCCGTCGACAGAACTTCTCTGACTGATAACCGATTGAACGCCACACATTCGAGGACGATTCTCCCGAGGTCACCTGCAAACTCGAGCGAAATCTTAGGCGTACCATCCTTCCTGCAGCGACGCGAATCAGTTGTCGCAATACCTACCTCGGCCACAGACTCAAGCCCGCCAATATCATTCAGCGCTCACCAAGTCCTTTTCTGGCCCGCCATTCAATCAGCACTACCAGAATCCGTCAAACTCTTGTGCCAAGTCAATGGCTCTGACTATAGCACACGTTTGGAAGCATCCCGACCAAACCTGCAGCTCCCGACATCGCCAGACCTGCAATCTGATTGGCTGTCGGGCTTGAGTGTCGCGACTTTGAAGGAGCTGTCTGATGTCTACTTTTCAACATTCAACCTCGCCAACCCTATTCTGGATCAAAAGACCTACTTCCAGCGAACGTTGGGTGTCGCTATCGATGGCAACTTTGGCATCTGCATAGAAAGCTGTATAGTGCTGGTTGTGATGGCGCTGGGCGTAATCGGCCAAAAGGCGTTGGTGGAAGGAGGCTTCGCATCAGCCACGACTCCTGGAACCTCGGGGCTTGCTGGGGTCCAGGATGGAGACATGCCAGGCTTGGCATTTTTCAACGAGGCCAGAAAGCGACTGGGGTTTTTGATATGCGACCAAGGGCTTCAGGCCTGTCAATTCTACTTGCTATCTGGGTAAGTACTCGAGTTGGGTGTTCTCGATGAACAAGCTAATGGTTGGTAGTCTCTTCTATGCGGAAGCTCTCCGACCTATCGACTGGTGGTCTATGCTCAACAAGGCCAGTGCCTGCAGCGCATATTTCTGGAACAAGTGAGTTGTCTTGAACTACGAACGAACAGTTTCTAACAAATGGTAGCCTTTCCAGGGATCGTGACGAGTGGATGCTTGATATGCAGTCACGGCTTTTCTGGATCACAAGCATGTTTGAAGCCGTTCTTACCCAAGAGCTCAATCTTCCACCGAGCAACTCGCTGGAGCTTGAAGAGCACATTGCTCTGCCAAAGTTTATATCAGTCGAGGACATCCCCTCATTTGGGTCCTTCCGTTATCCGGGAGATGATCCATTCTTCCACTATCACTTTTTGTCACAGCTTGCCCATCGACTTATCCTAACGCGAGCCCGCAACAGTCTGTTTCATTCAAGTAAGTGAATGCCTGGTTTTTCTGGGCGATACTCACACCTGTAGGCCCAACCGCCGACTATCCTCCGGAACCCGTGGAAGATGAACTCATTCGACAGCTGGAGCAATGGCGTCAAAGGCTGCCCCCGATGCTACAGTTTGACCCTAAGGCCCCACTGAGCCGGGCAGATTCACCTTCAGATATTCTTGTGACTGCTTGGCTTCACTGTCGTTACTTTGTTGCAAGATATCACATCGGCCGGCCGTTGTTGTGAGTAACACCATTGGGGGCTCAGACCATCACTGACAGCATTCAGACATCGCGCTCTGCAGCGCCCATCCTCACCGACAGAAGGCCACCTTCGGAAATGCCGCGATACAATAGCCGCGGTATTGAATTGGGCCTCCATTCTCCAAGTGGCAAACTCGATGAAGAGTTGCAACCCTCTGCGATTCTTTGTCAGCGCCCAGTAAGACACCCTCCCTTGGCTATTGTTGCCGATTCTGACACATGCTAGACTCTTTGGCCAAATATGCGTCATCTTCGCCTTGAGCGTGTCTCCATATCAGCACATCCGAGATATTGTGTCGGACGTTGACTTGAAGTGGAAGTCATTTGCGCTCGGCTACCTGGAGGAGTCTGCTGCTCAGAGTCCTACTATTGAGCAGGACTATCAGATTGCCAAGATATTATGTGAAGATATATGTAAAAGTTAGATTCTTTAGGAGTAGAAAACACAAAGCTGGCATGAACTTCTGTAATTAATTTGGTTTGCAAAAATCCCACGAAACTTTGTTGCAATTAAAGCTAACGCGTTTTTAACTTGTGCAATCGAGCCGAGTCAGTTGCAATTGGGCTGAGTCAAAAAGTCCAAACCTGAGCGATATAAGACCTGCTGCAGTGAAACACTCGTTCGAATTTCACGTTAGAAACTCTTATACCTGAACATTTTCCTCCTCGGCGTATTCAAAAAATGACATCGCGAATTCCAGTTTTTCACAAAAGATGCCCCTGCTCCTATGGGAGGCCTCCTCAGCCAAGGCATCGTCGCCAATGGCTTTGTCTTCACCTCGGGCGCCATTGCACAAGATCCAACAACCGGTCAAGTTATTGATGGGGACATTGAAGAGCACACAGTACGTTAACTCTCTTGTATTGAACGCCCCTAACCGAGATTATTAGCACCGATGCATTGAGAACCTGGGCGATTTTGGAGGCGGTTGGTTCTAGTCTAAACGATGTCATTCAAGTAACGATTTACATGGCTAGCTCTGAAAAGTTTGCGCGGATGAATGAGGTTTATAAGATATATTGGGGAGATATCAAGCCTGCGAGGACGTGAGGAAATCCCCCACACGAGTATTAAGGATCCTTACTAACATGCATGCTTAGGACCGTGTTCATGTCTGAGCTACCGCCTAAGACTCTGCTTGAGATGAAGTGTGTTGGTTTGGTTACCGGACAAGAAGTTGCCAAGTCGAAGGTGTAGTGAGAGAATAGACTTCAAAAAGCAGGGCTTTGCCTTGTAGTTACTGTTGGGTTTGGGTCGCAGTCACCATTACTTTAAGATCAAAAGGAAGTACGCATATGATATATTCAAACAATTTTAAAGTATTCTGGCTAGAAACAGGCTTATACCGCGCTCCTCTGTAGATGGCTTGTTCTCGCTTGCTGCGGGTATCTTTGGATATTAAACGAAGGAGTGAGTGAACTGGGCTGATTAGTATCCACGAAAAAAGTACAAGGATAGAAGGGATAGCTCGTCTTACCTTGAGAAGCGAGAGACGAATGCCTCTATTTAGCTCATATGCACGCTCAAGCGTATCGGTGTTTCTCAGACACGTCCGGTGCCACAGCCCCAGACTCCTCAACCCTTCCAGTTCCGTAATGCGTCGTCTCCCCAGGTGCAATAGTCCCAGGTTCCCGATGAAGAGTCTCAGCTGGCCTATCACTCTCATGTACAGGTTGATTCTCCGATGCCGCAGCACCCTGCGCGGGAGTAACGCCCTTGCGCTTCCACTCGTGACGTGCAAGCATCTCGTCAGCTCCCCGCAAGTCTTTCTTGCCCTTCTCTGCAGTTGCTTCGTTTTCTGTGCGCGACTCGACTGTTGTCGGATGATCCGGGTTCTTCTCAAAGGCTTGGTCGGTGGCTTTTAGTACCTCGCCTCGTACGGCGTCACCAGCGCCCCGGATGCCCTTGAGGCCGGATTTGACGTCCTCGACAAGTTTGGACATGTTGGTGGTGGTAAATGTCTGTGAATGATATTTGTTTGGTGTGAAATTAAATGAAACTCTTGGCTTGTGCCTCGTGTTGGTTTTATATCCTTGGCTGTGGATCGGTCGGACGGGTGAGGCGGAATGACGTCGTCGAGTTGATGACGTCTTCTTTGCTGATATCGGAACTATGTGAAAGCAAGTTTTTAACTTTGGCATACTATCAGACTACAGAAAAAATGGCGAATGGAATGATAGACTCGACGCTCACCCTACTCTTTGAGCTGGATGAAATATGGCATTCAATGTCAAATTCACTCTCCCTCCATACTGCCAAGAACACGAGACTATCCCCACTGAGCTTAAACCTTAGCCGTGCGAGGAAAAGAGTATTTTATTGCTTGCTAGGTTCATACTGATGATTGTTGCCGTCACGTCATGAATGCATTTTCCCTTCCAAATCACTCAGCCAGTCGCAATCCGCGAACGGCAACCCGAGCCCTGACCGCCGAACCACCTCCGACGTCGAATTCCTGCTCGAGGCCCATTTCGGGAGCCTCGGCCACAGTTGCGTACGGAACATCATAGCTTCCAGCCTCATCCTTTCCATTCAACAGCGTCAGCTTGAAGCTTGGGGGGTTGGCAAGCGCATCAGCCGTGATGGGGAATCGGAAGGCTGAGTCAAAGGAGGGGTTGAAAATGTCCGTGCCTGGGCTGTAACTCTTTGCAGGAGTGACAAACTCCTTGTCGCCCCATGTAACCTTGACGCTGGGGTTGAGCTCGTCGCGCTGGCCAGTAAGTCCAGTGACGCCCGCAATGAGCACAGTGGCAAGTCCGCAAATTTGTCCATCCTCTTGGCTCTCGGCCGAAATGCTGTCGGTTTCACCAACAAAGTTGAAGAACTTGGCACGCAGCGTCAGCCTAGCCTCGGTAGGCTCACCCTTGTGGAGAAGACTGAGCTCCTGGGAGCCGCCGGCCAGAAGAAGCTGCCTGACAGTCGTGGTAGCGATGCCAATATCGTCGTCACCACCGAGATCGTCGTCATTAACGTCAACAGTAATGCGCTGGTCGTAATCCGTGACGAGAAAGTCGTGTGTCTCGTTCCACTCGGGATCGTGGCTGTTCTTTTGAGTAGCAGTGCGCCACTCCTCTTCCGCACCCACGGTTACATCGCAGTAGCAGTCGGGTACATCCTTGACGAGCTTCTGGAGGAGTCGCTTGGCCCCGCTCTTCTTTGGGCCTGTAATCCCGGTAGCGGTGCCAATTGTGAGGCGGATAACACCAAGGTGATGCTGGAAGGTCTTGAAGTAGTCGTTGGAAGAGTCGAGCTTGACGAGGAAGCGGTTGGGGAGAACCGCCATGGAAGAAATGATGTTGAGAATGACCTTGCGGACGGCCTTGTCGATGATGGAAAAGTCGGCGATGTTGGCGGCGTCAGTGAAGTCGAGTTCAAGAGTCGGCGGGTTGATGAATGCGACCTGGGCAGCCCCAATCTGGTGACCGATGGTATTAGTATAAGAGCATAGCACCTCGATCAAGCTGGAGCTCATACCAAAGGGATGACGTTGGTCAAGGGACAGAGCAGGACTGACAGTCTTCCCTTCAGCTTGACGTGCTCGATTCCCTACAAATTGATGCTCAGTTAGACGCCGAGAGCAACCGCGTTCATCAGTTGGTAGACACTCACAATCTTGGGCACCATGCCGCCTTCAAGCTCAAAATCGCACTTGCCGTCCCAGTTCAAGTCCATATCAAGCTTGATGCCTTGGCGCTCGGTCCTGTGAACGTCGACGTGAGAAAGATGGATGGGAGTGGGCCCAAAATCAAGCTTCACGAAGCGTAGTGAGGAGAGAGGACCAGGAAGCATGGCTTCGAGCATGGGCTCGACGATCTCCTTGATCATTTTGCCGCCGGCGACGTTGATGTTGGGCCATAGCTGGGCGATGATGTCGTTGAGGAAGCCTTGTCAATGTGAGCCAAATGATCCAGGAGCGTATGTGAAGAATTGGGCACTGGGAAATAGTAAACATGAAGACTCAGGGGGGACGTCTTACCTGCGGATTCCGTGCCTCCAGAGGCGGTCAAGGTGTCGACGAGAGTGGTCATGATGGGTGAGGGCACTGAGAGCGGATTGAGGGCGGTTCGTTCGATGGGTTTGGAAAAAGATGCAGAAGGAAGAAAGAAGAAAGAACAGGATCCCAAAAGAGAGCAGAATAAAAGCGACTGGATCAAGGTTTCGATATGAGGTCGGTGATGAGGAGTGACGATGGAGCTCGTGGTTTTGCGGGGTTCGGGCCATGTTTGGTGCCCGCTTGTCAGCTGATAAGTGTCGCGGCCTGAGGCACTGACGTCATTGTTTATTCACGGACCTGCCACGTCGCGCAGACGCGTTGACGTCACAATCGTCACTGAACATGACCTGAAACGTTCAAAATCAAGCATTGGCAGTTATATGACGGTTCAGAGAGTAACCTGCAAGCGCACAGATTATATCTTGCCAGTAGATCACATCTTACTTTCCAGGAACAATTTAACATGGCAGGTTGCGATAAGATAGCGACTAGAGTTTAAGCTAAGTCAGAAGCCAAGATCTAAAAATAGAACTCTCCAGAGAGACAAGGTCATGGATGGGAAGCGAGATAGTCGAGAAGAACAGACAAAAGCTTGATTCAACGTCTTTTAGGTTATTTTCATACCAACCATTGGCCCGCCTCTTTGTACTGGCACCTCCAATCATCAATCGGTGTAAATCACCAACATATCAACCTTAGAGGAGTCATGTTGGATAAAATTAATCACACAGATCCTATATCCATCTTGCTCTAATCACAGACCTATTCGATCTGCCACTCTACCGGGAAACCCATGTTAAACTTGCAAACCCTAGTGGGTGTAAAGAGTATGTTTGCAGCCACCCCTTCCGCTTCTCAGGATCCCGCCCTCACCAGATAGGACCGTTGCCAATATATTGCCCAACGAGGAATATATCTGACAAGACACCCATAGTACGAGTGCGCACCTTAGAGGGTATTCTCTTCACTGTTTGATTGGGCCGGGGATGTCGCCCTCTCCGAAGTATGCTCTGCCGTTTGCTCAGTGCTGCATGTTGGAAGAAGGCCATACTTCGCAAAGGCTGGCACGATCAGTGTGTAGGCTTCGTCTCGGTCATGAGCCAGGCGCTCCCTAACCACCACATCTGCGATCGTGTCAAAGACAGAGTTTTTGAAACAGCGTTTCCCAGGCCCCCTTTTGCCCTCTACCTCTTTGGTCTCTCCGAGGACTCGTTCAACTTTGGAGGCAATGGCAAGCATAAAGATAGAGAAGAGCTCCTGAGTCCATTGGAGGAGTAACCCCGAGTCACGTCGTGTTTCAATGACCAGATCTTTCGGTCTAGGATGATCTCTGTCAAGATTGAAAACGTCAGCGATTATTATTCGTCGGACAAGTGAGGTGAACTGTCACGGCAATACATACTCAGGAGGTGGCGTAAGCATTATTCCAAGATAACACTTTAACCCCTTAGAGCGAAAGAAAATATCTTTGGGGAGAACTTTTGTATCTAGCCATTCTTCAAGCATCTCCTGGTTCGATAAGCTGTCATCATTGTTGATATTGCCCACGATGCGTCCCGAACTAGAGGGATGATGGGGGGCTTGAGAATCGACGAAGAACAGGTCATCACCGATGGATAGCTTATCACCGCCCCGGGCCCGATGTAGATGCTCAAGTCTTCTTCCCAAGGCATGGGCAGACAGGGCCAGAAGAGCTGCAATTAGGCCATGATGTAATAGAGTCCATCGATATTCGGGGTGGCTGGTAGATCTTCGTAGGCGGAAAGAGGCTTTTCGCCGCACAGTTTGGTTAAAGTCTGGGCGTCGAAAGTTGCCGAAGTCGAACACCCAAGATATGTCATCAGTTACCAGCTGCTCCGAGGGCAGTCTCGACGCATCTCCCTTCCAGAGGAGCACCCCAGAAACATCAATTGCGTCCATGACGTGTCTGATGACGTTGAAAAACAAGCTCGAAAGGGTCGAAGCTTCTTTGTCGACGCTGCTCAGGGTAGACCCCATTGATATTTGGTCGTAGATTCTGAGCGGAGCAGTGTCCTCCTCATGGTCGGCTGAGTATTGAAAATTTAGAGACGTCTGCAGTGGAATATGAAACTGATGGGACTTGTAAATCGCTTCAGAGGGTAGTAGACATAGAAATATAAGTTCATACAGAGGCTTCCTCGTCATCTCGATATGATTTTGGGACCTTGATACATTGGGTATGGCACCCGGATCGTTGTGTAGGATCAACGCGAGATTGGCCAGTTCGTGACCCTCGATTAGTGGGTAACAATCTGGGTCAGAGGCAAGGCCTCTTCTCACCCAGGCCCGAATTGCAGTCATGATCAACGTGATGCCCAGCTGAGTGATAGTTGCCGACCAGTGAAGCGCTCGGAGACCGACGAATTGGACGATGTAGCCCACAAGTGCGAGAGAGGTGGAGATAGTGACCAGCAATCTCGGTCAGATTAGTATGAAATCATCTCAGACATGCCTTGGGAAAATGGGCGTATTTACTTATAGCTTTTGTTGTTGAGCCGCGAGAACTTGAGTGTCTCGCCTTTTCTTGTCATGAAAATTGTACAGGAAGGGAAGTGTTGGTCGCCCACACTGTGAGCTTTTTGGAGTGTGAGTATTCGACTGCCCTTGCCCGATGGCAACCATGTCATCTCGTCGGTGACACCCTCAATGACGTGCCCGCATCCTAGGATTGCAATTACCAAGCAAGTCGTGCCAGCACAGAAGCAAGGGTACCCATACTCCGCCACCTGAGCTCCAGCTTTTGTCCATTTCAAATGGTAAGTAATCATCCCAGAAAAGGCGATAGAAAATAGCTGGAAAACCGTTCCCAGCAGGGCCCATGCCCACAATTCCATCGTTGACGCTGCGGCGCCCTGAACGTTGAGCGTCAGATTCGGGGGGTAGTTTTGTTGTGACAGAATTCGATGCTCAGCCCACCAGTTTGAAGAATGTAAATTGGATCGATGACCATTGATGGCCGTCCGTAGGTTAGACACTACGCCATCTCTAGCGATGACAAAGGTTTCCATATCCTCCCCGTTTCCGATTAGTCGCACAATTTGTCGGCCACTGCACATCTCGCAGACGTTCTGTGAAGTTGAAGAGAGGAGCTCTTGTTCGGCAACTGAATCGCTTTCTCGTGCTCTTTGCAAACTGGTCAGAGCCCACGTATGATTAAAATTGAGAATCATACCTGCCAATGAGGGCTTTCAACCTCTTCTCCCCACCAACGCGAATGGCGCTGACGATGGTTGTAATGATACCAAGTGGGCCCATTGCGAGAAGGACATTATCCGCCCAGCCCATGCTCATGCTGAGGAATTGCTTGGTGACCTGCTCACCGAAGAGGGTGAGTAGTGGAGCAAGGTCGCTGAAGAGGTTGTTGGAGAAGTCATCGCCCTCAAACTCGTCGGAGGTGACTGGAGCCATTGTGGGGACTTGCGGGATGCCTGATGAGAAAAAGGGCTGAAAATTGCACCGCACAAGCACCCTTTTATGTAGGGCACTTCGAAATCAGGCTGTGGTGCTGAGAATCGTGGCGGAGCAGCTGAGACTGCCTGCAGCAAGAAAGGGCATCCTGGTCCAATAAGAAACATTTTGAGATAAAAGAGGCTTACACGGCATATCAGCCACAACAAAAATGCACCAGTAACAGTAGCCAGCTGGTGAAACCTAGGCCTATCAACAGAAACAGTAAGGCTTTGGCGCTTTGGCGTGCGGCGCAGCGAATGGCAAGAGTAGGTATAGTCGAATTAGTGTAAACAAGAATTTGGGGACAGGGGGGTTGAAAATCGCGATGGTGGAGAGAAGAGACATCAGCCCAATTTCGGACTTTGGGAGGTCTTTATGTGTTATAAAACCTATTTTCCCACTCGCTCAGAAACCCAAACAAAGCTGGCATAGTTATCTTAGGAGAAGCGATTTGAATTGTAGACTTGGTAAGACTGGACTCAATACAAGTACCCATCGCTCCATCGCCACATATAAATCTCTCATGGGTTTCAAACTACTCAGTAGGCACCAACAACCGGTCAACATCTGGACCCCATCCTTCCTCATCCGAGAAAACAATGGTGTTGGAACCCTGCTTCAGGTTGCAATGCAGAGAGCTGCTTCCAGCTTCGGTAGAGTGATGTCGGGTAGACAAGAAAGCCACCCGCTGCGACTGTCCATTGACAGTAACGTTGGCATGTCGTGAGGCGGTATCTCCATTGCGGAATTTGATGGTGATAGTATCGCGACCACCGGCACTCTTGACGTCATTGAAGGTGACAGTTCCGCCCTTGTCGCCTCCGATGTAACCGGCTGCCTTGCCTCCACTGCACTCACTGCAGGAGATGACGACGGCATCATTGCTGAGCGTAGCGCTCTCACCTTCAAGGCTGGTCTCACCAGATCGTTCGGACCAAGTGCCCTTGGAAACATCGGGAGCCCAGCTATCGCGCCACTCGAGGGTGACCTTGGTGCCAGAGACGGTGAGAGGCAGCCAGATGTAGGTGCTCGCAACGAGGTTGGAGGAGACCCAACGGTCACCGATGTAAATAGCGTTGTCGGTACCAAGAGGCTGGATGTAGCTGACTTGGCTTCTGAACGTGTTGGATCCGACAGGAGCAAACTCTGTCCATTCAGACCAGGGGCCAGAGAGAGACTGGGCGTAGCTGTAGACCTATGAAGAGCATGAGTGTTAGTTCAGGACGATACTTTAAATAGTGATTAAATCTTACGTTGTCGTTGGGGTTCCAGCCCGTCAAATGCGAGCCAAAGATGAAGTAGTATCCGTTCTTCTTGAGCATCGCTGGGGACTCGGCAAAATACTGCCACTCAAAGGTAATCTTGGTGACATTGAGGTAATCTTCCGAAAGGGCCATGATGCGGGTGCCGTACTCGCGCTGTCAACATTGTTAGTACGTGAACGTCCAAAAGTCCATAAAGCCACTCACATCTTCGGTCATCAGGTAGGCAGATCCATCATCATCCTTGAAGAGACCCATATCTCGGCTCTGGCGACCGAGTGGTCTGAAGCTGCCGCGATAGGAATACTTGCCGCAAACAGTATCACCCGTGGCGACTCCAACACGTGCATCCTTGTAGTCCTTGCTGTCAATGTGCAGGTACAGGACATACTTGCGGGTCTTGTCGTTGTAGATAACCTTGGGTCTCTCGACGATGCGTTCGGGGCCAAGGTCACCTGCTTCGGTAGTGCGCGAGAGGAGGGCACCTTCGTACTTCCATTCGACGAGATTCTTGGAGGAGTAGCAGTTGACATTCTGGAAGTAGGTTCCGTCTGTCTTGTCTTCGCCGATCATGTAGTAAGTTCCATCAACCTCACTGTTGAACCGTTAGCTCAGGGATCGTGCCGATTCTTTCAATTGGCATACATGAGGCCATGGCCATGAGCTTGGACATGTTCACCGGTATTGGTCTTCAATCATGTTAGCAAGGCTATCTTAGTTGTCGGTGAAGGTTTGTCTTACGGCAGTCCATGTCGCTCCTGGAATAATGTCAAGAGCCGCTTGGACTCGAAACGCAGAGAGTGTAGCCAGAAGAATTGTAGAGAACCGAGCCATTGTAATGACCTTGATGGGTTTCCTGATTTCTCAACTCATTCTTAAGTTCCACTGAAGGATCGCGTCATTACTTATACTACGCAATTACCTCTTGTTCCTTGCAAGGTGGGATTAAGGTGGTCCCACCTGAGAGAAATAAAGTCAGTCGTATTCAAGAGTAGCGCACCAATGAGCTCAACTCACGAGAAAGTCAATCATGTGCAAGCATGGATCTATCCCTCTGCCCGATTCTTGCGGGGAACGGACCTTCGGGGAAGCCGGAGCGACGACAGACTCCCCATTTAGGCATCTCGAAGATGATCATCGCCCTGCCAAGACATGGTCTTAAATCCCCGCATTTTTATCATCCAATGCCGACGGCTTTCTTACCAGAATAGTGCCCGAGCTCGGCTTTTGATGAGCGTGATTTGCGGGGTAGTGATGAATACGATCGTGGTCCGATACCTGGGCCGATGGCCGATGCACGAGTCTTTGATGCAACGCTACCATCCTGGGTCAAGTGAAGCTCTCCGGCCCGCTGCGGGCCGAGAAACGGACTGAATCGTCATGTGGATGCCGTCGACAACAACGCTGGCTAAGTGACCTTCATGCTAGTATTGTCCACGGCGTAATTTGCGGCCCGATGTATGGCACATGTTGAACGATCTACCATTTTATACCAAAACCGCAGTTGCCTTCTTGGTATACATCCCCTGGTAGAACAACGACCCTGCCGTCGTCTCCGAACCTGAAAAGTTAAAGTCCCATCCTGGTAGAATATCCACAATCCCCAGTCTCCGATACACCACATGCCCCTCGTAGCTTTCCTCCGTCGGCTCGATGATTAGTCCGCACACCTCATGCGGCTTTGCTGCTGGGTCTTTCAACCACTCTTCCTTGTCGTCTCCATCCAGATATGCCTTCAGTAGCATAATTTGTGCCATGTCTTGCTTGACAAGATCACCAGATGAACCTGAGAGCGAGTCAAGATAGAAGTCCACCTCGAGATCATCTGGTACCTCAGCCAGCAGTCCGATGGAAAAGATCCAACCCTCCACAATGAGCTTCCTCACTTTTCCATCATTGCCTGTTCCCTGTCGGATAACTTCAACAAGCCTAATATCATCAACAGAAGCCGTCCCATCTTGCCAGATCAATGGCTGATTCATACAACACCATGACCATGACGGGAACTCGGCTGATTTGATCGTTGGCCAAGACGGTTTTCCTCTCACTGGTACTCTCCTCCAAGTGAGACCGTGCCAGAGATCCGACTCCCAATGGCCATCAATGTATTTCTCATGGTTTCCAAGTAGTTGGTTGATTTTGGACGTGATGCCCGACAACGCGATGAGTTTGTCGCTCTGCTGGGTGAGACTTCGCTGCGAATACTCGCTTAAGATCTGATACCACTTGTCTCGAATCATTTCCACACTGTTCCAATCATTCGAATGTGCTGCGTATGTAGGAGACAGAGGCAAGAAATAGCTTCCAAGGGACTCCAGCGTGACTGGCGTTCGAGAAGCATGTTTTCCCCACCCAGCGCGACATCGAAACTTGACCTCATCACGGCCAATAAAGACCAGTCTTGAAGAGAGAAGTCTCTCCTGGAAGGTCCAACCACGGCTCGCCCACGGCGAAGAAGTCGCAGGTCCCGCTTCCTCGAC
The DNA here is from genome assembly GCF_000151355.1 of Fusarium vanettenii 77-13-4. Taxonomy (NCBI): domain Eukaryota; kingdom Fungi; phylum Ascomycota; class Sordariomycetes; order Hypocreales; family Nectriaceae; genus Fusarium; species Fusarium vanettenii. Next base: position 700,909 of record NW_003315870.1, on the reverse strand, counting down.
GTTTTTGAATGAGGGAAAGTAAAATTGAAGATGGTTGAGAGGACCCTTCCACTTGATGATGTCTTCGGCCCATGGAGGTCTGTTTCTCAGGAACCCCTTCTCTGCTCCACTGGAATCAATCGGGACGATTGTGAATTGCGCCATTTCGTAGTACTGCATCATTCGAACGCTCTCGTAGATCCACTCTCCGGAGTCTTGCACGATGCAAAGTGCATCTATCCATATGTGCGAAGCCCCAAGGCGATGGGCAAGGGAAATGCTGTGTTTCAGTGTTTGTGGGAGAGTATCAGTTCTAAAGCCGCTCAATCTCTCTGGAAGATTTGCCAAGACAGTCCTAGCATCGAAAACGACCTTGGCCGGGCCCCAACAATAACTTAGGATGACATATGGAATATCCCGATTGTTGGTCTCCACTAGTCTTATAATCTTTTCGTCTGAGATGTTTAATAGTCTCAGAGGAGCAGCAATCGTGCCTGGGTATGAGCACTCCGAGTGATGGGTGTCATGGTTGCCCACACAGGTGTCCAGGTAGGTCTTTATTCTTTTAATGGACCCATCTGAAAGGGGATTCGGGTCTGGTAAGGGGGTGTAAAGGCCTGGAATATTGTGAGCTGGCTTTGGATACTTTTGGTTCGAGGAACTTACCATCTGCCCTATGCTTCGCAAACACATCTATAATGTGCACTTCCTTTGCCATGTGAAGCTCTCCAGTGATTCGATTAGGGAGCCAGTCATCCCGCGAATTTGCAAACTGAACAGTCGCCAGGTCGGGGTGAAACTCAGTAAGCTGGAGCGCAATGGGGCCGGCGTAATTATGCTCTGTCGGAAGCAATTGCAGCTGAGTTAAGATGACCTTTTTGAGAAAAAGACACATGTGGCATCCGTTGGCCTCGGATCTTCCCAGCTCCGGCAAGTCAGGTAATTCATCCTCCAACACGAAATCGAGAGGAATGATGCCATATTCATCAAGATCCAGGTCATCTCGTCCCTCATATTGTTGCGGTGGCGGTGCATCAATGATGGCGCTGTTGTCGAACGTGAGTCGCAAGCATCGCTGGCACAGCGTCTCGGCTCCCTTTGGCTCAACTATGGCTGGGGACATCGTCCAAGCTGAAAGCAAGAGAAAGAAAGGATGCAAACGAAGTGATGTTTAGTGAATGAGCTAGTCACATGGGAAATGAGGCTGTTGAGTTTGGTGTGCTGACATTGAGCTATTTTCCTGCATAGCACTGCCACTTAGGTGGGACTGTCGGCTCTGAGCAATCAAAACCCTGTCAGATGCAGCCTTGAGCAGGGCCTAGGGTAGGAGGCTGCGTTGTAAGCCTTGTTGGGTTTTCTCGTTGTGTTTATAATTGCAGTCGCCATTGGGGACACGTGCTTGATGCGAGAAGTTTACATACATAAAAGGGTTATGCGAAAGAGTAGGAGTGAACGTGTAAGCATCAACCAGCGAGGAAATGTGATGATTGGTGGCAAAATTGTACTCAAAGGAGTCTGAATATCAACGGGACATTGGAGCGAAAAAGGAGAGGATATCAGAACTGATTGACGATTTTGTTTTTCTTTGGCTCAGTTAACTCATCAAGGGCCGGGCTGCAACTATGATAAAGAACACATTAAATATTGATTGACGATTGGTACAGATACATGTTCTCCTACAATATTGAATTCGTTTCATTCTCATATTCTCAAGTCGAACTTGATGGTATTAACATACACAAGACATTTGCTTAGCATTGGGACAGGCATCACGAGGCAACAACAGCGATCTAAGAGGCACTTTTTATCCTAACTCAACCATCTCTAACATGCTACAAGGCTATAAAGCTACTTCCTACAAAATTGCAGTCACTTCGATCTCAATATCCGTCAGCCGTGGCAACTCCTTCACTGCCACACACGTTCGAACCTACCCTGTGGTCAGCAACATATTAGAGTGCACGATGGATGACATACCGGTTTTACATCCTGACTGAGGACCTGCAAGTATGCCTCATTCATGATGGCATAGTCAGACATGGATGTGAGGAAAATGTTGACCCGGATCTAATAATTGACTATGATGAGCTCTTGAATGACCAAGATCCTGGGCTTCACCTACCACTTTGTGAAGACTGCTTCCGGCAGCCTCCAGGATTCTGGAAATATTTTTGAAGATCTGAGTCTATCTTAAAGTCAGTGCGGGAAGCCCATAATGGGCGGACTAGCTCACTGTGCGATCGCCTACTGTTCCTTCAACTAGCTTCCCCGTCGCTGGGTCAACACCAGTAACACCGGACAGGAAGACCATGTTTCCAACCACCAGAGCTTGGGAGTAAAGCCCGTTGGCTGAAGCGCCCTCAACGCGGACTTGCATACTGTCGAGAAGAGACATTGTGGGAAGCTGGTGAGAAGAGCCGAAGTGGGTGGTATGTTGATGAGAGGCGGGTATGCCGAATGGCCAACAGCAATATGCGTATAAAGCTTTATTGATACATGAGGTCCTTCAAGAACAGGAAACCGGATCTGGCTCGGCAAACCGCCCATGTCGAACTTTCCTATCCTCGGCTGGACTTGTCGGGCCTTGCGATCCGCGAAAAAGGACGTGCCAAGAGATATGATGGCCAGGGCCGGAACGAGAACCAATATCTGTCGGTGTAGGCATGACAAGCTGATCGGGTTGTGGGTCCCGAAATCTCAATCGATGTAAGTTGGTTGGGTGATAGTACCCTGTGTGGCGACTATCATTTCCCAGGAGCACACCACAAGTTCCGTAACCCTTGCCGAATCATGTAAATCTTGTGCTCTTAAGATATTGCAATGGAGGAGTCAGTGATTTTGTGCAAGGAATACCGGGCCTGAATACGCGACTGCCTCTATGGCCTCCTTAAGCTTGGGATTATTTTGCTTTCATGGCAATGTTCACATTGAAAGTGAGATGTCATTCTACTATCGACACATTTTTGTAGACCTCTTCTTGGTAAAATCCTCAATGCACACATAGTTTATACTACAGATATTCTCGTATCCATTCAAACACCCTTCTACCTACACCCCATTTTGAGCAACCCTAGGCCTAATCTTCATCGGGACAGGAGGTGGATACTTGACTGCACTGACTCGAATACCGTCTCTCACATCCTGGGAAGGATTGACAAGGTCCATCTTGAACCTAAGTTAGTCTTGACCACTGAAAGTATCGTGTTTGGTTGGGTACTCACCTCGAAATTCATCAACAACAGTGGCAACGTCTTCTTCATTTCCAGCCACGCAATATGAACACCAGTGCATGTCCTCTTGCCAGCACTGAATGCGAGAAACGCCCGATCCATCTGTCGGCGTTGATCTTCTCCCGTTTCTAACCATCGTTCTGGCCTGAAGGTGGCCGAGTCCTTGCCATAGACATGCTGGTCCTGATGCACGGCATCGATCTGGCATCCAACGATGGTTCCTCCGGGAATGAACTCGCCAGCGATTGTGGCTCCAGCTGGTGGCACCACACGATCGAGTCCCCAAGACGCAATGGGAAGAAGTCTCATAGACTCTTTGAGCACTGCATCGAGGTATGGCATCCTGTTGACCTCTGCCCACTTCGGCATTCGAGACAGCATGCCGGCGTTGAGGTTCTCATCGATCTCTTGCACAAGCTTCTCTCGCACGTCAGGATGCTTGGAGAGAAAGTACAAAGTGTATGTAAGGGTACCAGCGGTAGTATCAGCGCCGGCTCCGATAGTTGACATGATGATCCCCAGGATCTCGTCGTGCTGGACCAGCTGGGGGTACTTGGCCTGGCCCTCGAGGAACTTGGCACAGAGGTCCTTGTAAGAAAGCTTGTTGGTGTCTCTCTTGCGAGCCTCGAGCATGCGGTTTGCAACTCTGGCTAGCGGACTGTCGCCTACTCCCTTCAGCATGGTAGCAAGTCGACTTTTGTTGAAGAGGTAGTCAGCACTTGGGACGGCACCCCAGTGACCCCAATGATCGAAGCGACCCATGACAGCTGCGAGTGTGCCGTCAATATCGTTACCACTAGCCAGCAGCTCAAGGGAATCGCTGAAAGCAATCCGGATCAACATGTCCATGGCAAAGAACTGCAGCCACTCGCCAATGTCGGTTTCCTGAAGTCGGGATAGAACCTTGATGAGGTCTTGTCCAGTCGCCTCGATTGAGTCTTCATAGTCGAGAAGAGAATTCGTGGTGAAGGCTCGGCCGACCGACTTACGCACCGCCGTGTGCTGCGCCTCCCCCATACCAATGATGCTTGGGACAGCGCGGTTCTTGCTGACGGGGATGGCGCCGTAGTAGGATGGTCCCTTGTGCCAGGTTGGGTTTGTGCTGTAGACAATGGGTACTGCGGCTGGGTCGCTGATGCTAACATGGTTGGGTCCGATGCGTACGAGCTTGCCGTGCTTTTGATGCAATGCCAGAAGCCTCTGAGTATGGCCTTTGGCATTTTGAGACCGAAATCTCCAAAAGTCCGTGAACTTGGCAGCGAAGGGACCGGGGATGCTCGACAGGCGAAGATATGTGGTGAAAAGGTGAACCAGTAAGAGGCAGCTCCCCAGCCCGAGGGCGAAGACGATCATGACGGGCATTTTTAGCTGGGACAACTCGCAGTTGGCTTCATGGGAATTGAACAGTTGAAACTGCCTAGATATTGATAACAGTCTTGACCATCTCGAGCCCTTTATCAAGACATGGCTAAGTCATTCAGCGCTTCGCCCAACGACACTCATCACACCCCCTGGCGTGGTCGGGCCTCTCGTCCCGACATCATGCTCCCTTCCCGCAGATGGCGACAGGGACTGGTGAGACCCATCGGGATGTGGAACCCGATGATAACGGCGTCAGACGCAGCCACGATAACGTCCAGTGACGCGCAGCGAATGCGGGGTAATCAATCAACCTTATCTCTACAACCCGTGTTAAATCCGGGCGTCATTCTGTTTTGGGAAATAGGGCCAAGAACAGCCGAGTATCGTGGTTCAACTGTCCCGAGGGACTTCTCCGCAGGGACTTCGTTTCTCCTCGTCATCTCCCATCCTAGGCCCATCTCGTCACTCCGCGCCAAGATGATCACATCAAGACATCGTTCATCGCTGGATGTACTCAAGAGGTCGGCCAAGGCCTGCAACAGATGTCGGAAGAGACGAACCAAGTGTATCGGGGATCCGCCGTATCCGTGCATCGCGTGCAGTGACTCAGGCCATGTCTGCGTTTACACAGAGTCTGAGAAGAGGGTGACAGTGACGGAGAGTTACTTGCTCGAACTTCAGGCTCAGGCGCGCGGGGGACCCACGAGCCGCGATGCCGTCACCGACATGACTGACGCGTCCAGTCAGGACATTGAGCTGGGGTTCACCGGCACTGATAACTGGGTCCTCGGGAGTTCTGGGCAATATCGTATGTTTTGCCGCGTCGCCAGCACGTGGAATATTTGGAGCAAGGCTGATATAGTGGCCAGACTTTATGGGTAATTCGTCGTCGACGTATATCGCCAACCGACTGAACCCAACGGCTGAGACGTTAGCATGGCACAAGTACCCTCATCATGAGGACACCGCCTGGCTCCGGCGCTCAAACAGTCCACAAACACCACCTCTGCCGCCATTCGAGATTGCAGAACGACTCTACCGCGCGCAGCATGCCTACATCGGCACGATATTTGCCTTCCTCAGCGATGCCGCCTTCCATGAGCGGCTTGAGCAGGTGTATACCCGAGGTCCGGACCACAACGATCGCGAGGAGCGCCTCGTCTACTGCCAAATCCTCCTCGTATTGGCATTTGGGCAGATGTACTCGATCAATCAGTGGGTTGACAAGCAAGGACCTCCCGGGTTTGACTACTTTAAGCATGCTCTGGACTTTCTACCGAATGTGTACGAAGAAGGCTCTATACTCTTTATCGAAGTGTTGAGTTACGTTGCCTACTTTATGCAGACCATCAATAGGCGAGATGCCGCTTACATCATGATTGGCATTGCACTGAGGATGGCCATCTCTCTTGGTCTACACCAGGAGGTCTCGGATCAGGATATTGATAGCGATACTAGAGAGCACAGGAGACGTGTCTGGTGGTCGACGTACAGTATGGAGAGGCTCCTCTGTGTCACCTCCGGTCATCCACTATCTATCCAAGACGAGGACATTGACCTTCTTCTCCCAAGCCCGATGGCCGGTGAGGATGAGTATACCTCGTCTATCCTCAAATCCTACACGGAGCTGTCTCAGATACAAGGCATCATCGGAGAGAAGATCTACCGCAAGAAGCAAAAGTCTGGCCTTGACTTGTCGACTTGCGTGCAGCATATCATGAAGAGGCTGTCGGCCTGGTTCGACCAGTTGCCCTCGGCCATGCGTTCGAATCCACCTGACTCGGGAGCACCTCCAAGCCGAGAGATTGTCTCAACATATCTCCACTATCACCACTGCATCAACATGACGGCCCGCCCTATTCTGTTGTATGCAGTTCAGAGGAAGTTGGCCCCCGGCACGCAGAACCCTAACATGGCTCGGTGGGAGGACGGCTTGCCACCAGACATTGTCCATGTTATTGACCGGGCGATCTCTGCTGCGAGATCTAGTGCATCAATACTCAGTGCTGCGGCCAAGTATAACCTTGTTGGTAAGTCATCGAGCGAAGCAAACTTTGTGGTGGAAGGGTGCGACTAACTGGCGATAGCAACATATGGCTTCATCGACGGCGAGCAGGCCTTCTCAGCCGCCTTGCTCCTTGTCATGGTGAACATTGCCTTTCCGTACAAGGAAGTAGACGCCTCTGCGATGGAAATGGCCCTAGACGTACTGCAAATGATGGCTGAGAAGGGAAATGCTTACATCAGAGCCTGTCACTCCCTACTGACCAAAATACGAAGCACTATTAAGCCCAAGGATCATTCGAGGGCGGGGAATGCGGATGAGGTCGGTGAGCAACAGGTTCCCGAGTCAGACGCCATTCTGCCAGGATTGCCTGAGGATGAGAATCAGCCGTTTAGCTTCGACTTTGAAGGGGATCCTGCGCTGTGGGCTGAAGTCCTCGAGTCAATTGACATTGATATGGATAGGCAATGGGTTGAGACGGCTTTACGTAGGGGGCAGCGGTTGGATACGTGAGATATAGTAGCCTACAGTAATGAATGAATTGACGACGGATTGGCCAGTGAGATAGCTACCCTACTAGTTGGAGTTGAAGCTCTTGTTTGTATTGCTTACTAGCGGACACGCTGTGGTACAAACCCCACTTGATACCGACTGGTGATGTGTCAGTTTTTGTGGGATAATGTTTTTATGACTGGTGTTGTTTTGGTTCCCAGCTTGGACGCCGCTACTATGTGCCCAACTTCTGTTCTTCTAGATATTCTTGAGAATTAGTGTTCCCAAGAATGGAGTGCAGTATAACTTAATAAAAGTAACAAAGTTTTAATCACATTCTAAGATCATAAGTAAGATAAAGATTCAGTCCATATAATAAAAGAACAAAAATTGACTTGAACTCCTTGTAACTGTAACTAGGCCTCCTTAGTTCCATAACCGCCACCACCCGGCGTCATGATAACAACCCTATCCCCAACCTTCATAGGCACACTGCCCTTTCCACCCATGTTGACCTTCCGGGCCTGGCCGGTATACTTATCCGTTGTAAGCCAAAGGTTCAAGCCAGCAGCACCCGCCTCTCCGCCCTCCATGCCGTAGGGCCGATGCACACGTCGCTCTGAGAGAATGGAGCACTGCACGGGAGCGAGGAACTCGATTTCTCGGGCAACACCGTCTCCTCCTCTGTTGCGTCCCTCTCCGCCTGTCGCTTCCCGGAGTTCGAAGCGGCGGAGGATACAAGGGTACCTCTTCTCCAGAATCTCGGGATCCGTGATGCGCGTGTTTGTCATGTGAACATGCACGCCACTCTCGCCGACCCAGTTGTCGCCGGCACCGGCACCACCAGCAATGGTCTCGTAGTATCCGAAGCCCGGGGCAAACTCACCAGTCTCCTCGTCGACCTTTCCGTCAATACCGAAGGTCAGGTTGTTGAGACAGCCCTGTGATGCGGCGCAAGCGTGCAGAGCCTTCAGTACGACGTCGGTGACACGTTGGCTGGTCGTTACGTTGCCACCCACGACGGCAGCGGCGCCAGTTGGGCTAAGGATGCTGGGCTTGGGGATTCTGATGTCCACGGGGCTTAGGCAACCTTGGTTCAAGGGGATGTCTGACTTGATCATACAACGCAGAGCGTAGATGATGGCCGAGTTGGTGATTGCCTCAGGCGCGTTGATGTTGCCTCGGACCTCAGGGCCAGTACCGGCAAAGTCAAAAACAGCCGAGCCCTCCTCATCGATGGTTATCTTGAGCTTGATAGGAGTGCCGTCGTCCATGAAGTCCAGCGCCTCCAGAGGCTTGCCTCCGTAGCGATGGTACATGTCTTTGAGAAGATTCCGCACGGCCAGTTCAGCAGTCCTCTGAATCTCAAACATGTACATCTGGACTGTCTCGAGGCCGTACTCGTCGATCAGGTTCTGGATCAGTGCGATGCCACGTGCATTGGCGGCGATCTGAGCCTTGAGGTCCGAGATATTGTCGCTGATGTTTCGGCTCCCCGAGCAGCCCTCATACTGAGAGGGGATATCCAGGAACAGCTCGCGCATGCGAGCCTCGTTGAAGACGCTGTCCGAGACAACCTTTTCGGACTCGATGGCAGCTCCCTCTTGCCACAGCTCCGTTGAGTTGGGAGGCATGGACCCGGGAAGAATTCCACCGACTAGACACTTGTTAGCAGTCATGAACCAAGTGAGACAAGAGGGGGCAACTTACTGTCAGCGTGATGACCACGGGAGGCGACATAAAAGATGATCTCATCAGTGCCCTTCTTGAACACAGGTGTTACGACCGTGACGTCGGGCAAATGAGTGCCTCCAGACACGGGGTGGTTCGAGACCAAGACGTCGCCGTCCTTGAGCTTTCCCAGCCACCGCTTATGTTGATAGCGAACAGCAAACTGCATAGACCCGAGATGGACGGGAACGTGGGGCGCATTGGCGACAAGGCCGCCGTCAGGGGAGAACAGGGCACAGGAAAAATCGAGTCTCTCCTTGATGTTGGTCGAAACGGCTGTCTTCTGGAGGGTCCTGCCCATCTGCTCCGCCACTGACATGAACCGATGGCCGAAGATGGACAATCGAACAGGGTCGACCTGTGAAGAGTATGTAGCCTCTCGTGGAGCTGACTCCAGGTCGATGAGAACACAAGTGTCGAGCACGTGGACAACAGCATTGGGGGATACAACGATGGTCTGTGTTTCATCGATGATGATGGCAGGTCCGTGGAGCTTGACGTTAGACCCAAGCTCTCGCAGCTGATGCACGGGGGTCTTGATAAAACCCGACTCTGAGTCGAAGTAGACATCGGTGAACTGTGAGGGAGTCGGGGCATCCTTGATCTTGGCTTCCTTCAGCTGCTTCAGGGGACTCTTCTCGGATGCCTTGTTGGCCGAGGCGATAGTCCGAACACGAACGTCATCAACAAGAATCGGCCGCTCGAAGGTAAAGTTGAACTCGCGTCGATGCCTCTCGACAAAAGCTGAGGCAAAATCGCCGTCGTCAGGCTTAAGGACCATCAGGCTCGTATCAGATCCTTCGTACCTCATGTTGAGGAAGACCTCATGCCGGAGCTGGCCCTTGGTGAAGCCCTGGGTGCTCAGCTGCTCAGTGGAGCGGTCCATCAGGCCCTGCAGTTTAAGGTCGATGATCTTCTCAGAGCCGATGTACTGGGCTGCCATTGGCTCCTGCGCCTCTTGAACGATCTCGGCAAGTGCAAGTCCGTACGCCGATAGGATGGAAGAGTACTTGTGGATAATGATACGAGAGATACCGAGAGAGGCTGCCACATTACAGGCATGCTGGCCACCAGCGCCACCGAAGCAGGCTAAGTGATGCGAGGATGTCTCAAAGCCGCGTGCCTCGGTGAGGTTGCGGATGGGTCGGGTCATGGACTCGTCTGCAACCTTGAGGAAGCCCAAAGCTACCTGCTCCGGGGTTAGACGGGCCTGGCCATGCTCGGTATTGATCTTGTCCGTCAGCTCCCTGAAGAGCTTCTTGGTGATGTCGCGGTCGAGGGGCTGATCCTCATTGGGGCCGAAGATCTTGGGGAAGTACTCGGGAAGGAGGCGACCAAGGAACAGGTTCGCATCAGTGACAGTCAGAGGACCACCCTTGCGGTAGCAAGCTGGGCCGGGATGGGCAGAGGCTGACTCGGGACCAACCATAAAGAGGCCGTTTCTCCAAGATAGGATGGATCCACCACCAGCAGCGACCGTGTTGATGTCAAGTTGCGGGGCCTGGATGCTAACACCCGAAATGCTAGAGGAAAATGTGTGGTCGAGATGGCCGTCAAAGCGCGACACGTCTGTTGAGGTACCACCCATGTCGAAGCCAATGATGGGAACCCGAGCCTCTTCATCCCAGCTCGTCGAGGCATAGCCGACAACGCCGGCAGCAGGACCCGAGAGAATGGCCTTCAGACCGCTGAACTTGCGAAAGTCAACTAGACCGCCGTCAGACTGCATGAACTCGACACGACAGCCATGTGATCCGGCCAGACCCTCCTCAAAGTTGGCGGAGATTGAGTCGATGTAGGACTTGATGACAGGGGTGAGGTAGGCATCTGCCGTGGCTGACATGCCTCGGGGGACAACCTTGATCATTGGCTGGAGTTGTGATGAGAGCGCCACCGAGAAGCCCATCTTACTGGCTATCTCGCCAACTTTGAGCTCATGGTCGGGACAGGCGAAAGAATTGATGAGGGCGACAGCAATGGAGCCATAGCCTTGGTCCTTGAGGACCTGCAGATTGGCCGCTAGACTCTCTGTGTCGAGCTCTTGGGCGACATGGTATTTCTCGCCGGTGATACCGTCGATCTCGCGCAGGGTTGACAGAGCCTCTTGGGACGACCGGGGATGAGATGGGATGATGCGCTCATCCACTTCGACCACGGTCTCGAACAAGACATCGGGTCGCCTGGCAGAGAGGTCAAAGATATCCGGGCGGGCCTGGTTGCCAATGCGCAGGAGGTCCTTGAACCCCCTAGTCGTCAAGAGAGCCGACTTCATGCCCTTGCGCTCAAGCAGCGCGTTGGTGGCAACAGTAGTGCCCATGCGCAGACACTCGATATTGTCTAGCCGCAGCGGCTGACCCCGGGGAAGAGATGCACCTGTGGCAGCCTCAAGCACCCTACGGATACCCTCGGTTGGGGCATCCTTGTAGTTGGCAGGGTCGACTGATAGGAGCTTGAGGACAATGTCGGATCTACCGGGGACGATGGCGTGGACATCTGTAAAGGTGCCACCACGATCGATTGAGATGGTGATTTTTCTGTCTGAGATTGACCCCATGATGTAGTTCTGTGAAAGAGCTTGTGTGTTGATGTTGTATGATGCTCTTCTGAAGCCAGATCCTTTGACAAGAAACACGTTTCTAAATACCCTTCTGAGCCGTCTTTTGCGGAGGCTCAAGTCCGTGGTTGATGGGCGTTATTGCGGATTTCCAACGCCCTCTGAGATCTAGAGTTCGAATGTATCATGCTCTAGGTTCCCCGGAGTTACGGATCTCGCTGCGCGTTGTGTCATGTTCATCTGCCGAGGCTGCACCTTGTCGATAGGAGTGAGATCCCGGGGGCGCTATGAGATATCGGGACCCACTATCCGATGGGGACGACCGTCGGGGGCCCGCCACCACCCGGAACGACTCCAAGTCAGCGCCAAGCCCTCGTAGGAGCTAGGGATTGATCTGGCTATCTAATCTTATCCCCGCAGTGCAAGGCAAACCGTGTAATTGGGAGAGCCAGTCTTATCTCTCGACCCCAGACTTCCCAGTCCCGGGTAGCTATCTCTCGTGGCTGGTATCTACGCGAGCTTGGCAATGCGCCTTGTGACAGCTGGGTAACATAGCCGACTGGTAGAATGGCTGTTGTGTAGTTAAAAGCATCAATCCCAACCAGGGACAAGGAATTACTGTTCCTCTTTGGCTTTGCTGATTGCAACCCCCATCCCCCAAGTTTCCATCACCAACTCAACATTCTGCTTGGATTAAGACGACCGACAAGATGCAGTTCAAAGATGAACTCCAGACTCCAACTTCTGACATCGCCAATGGGTCTATCATCGGAAGAGATGTTGACTGGACGCCCGAGGAAGAGGCTGCTGTTAGGCGCAAGTTTGACTTTACCATCACGCCCTTGGTGACTCTGCTGTATATGCTCTGTGCTATTGACAGGTAGTGTAATCGCTGTCTCACAGGGCGACATGACATCGCTAACAGTACCCAGGGCCAATGTAGGGTTGGTTATCCTCAGCTATTTCCACACGAATGGCAGAGAACTGACACGCACACAAGCAATGCTCGCATTGAGGGCATGAGTGATGAACTGAACCTCGTCGGCTACCGATACAACATTCTCTTGACTGTCTTCTTCATCTTCTACTTGGCGTACGTCACTTGATTCTCGCCATTTCCAGTGGCCTGAACATACTAACACCGGCTAGCGTGGAGATACCCAGCAACGTCATCCTCAAGAACGTTGGACCTCGATTGTATTGTAAGCAAACCCCAATCGACTCATCAAGAGTTGAAGATCTAATATAGAGGCAGTGCCCGCACTTGTCTTTTGCTTCGGATTGGTGTCCCTTTGCACCGCCTTTGTCGAGTCCTACGCTTCGATGCTTGTCGTCAGAGCCATCCTGGGTATCTTTGAAGGTGGTGCTATGCCTGGAACGGCCTTTTTCCTGAGCTGCTTCTACAAGAAGACGGAGCTTTTCTTCCGTATGAGTATCTTCATCGCGTCTAGTTCTCTGGCTAGTTCCTTCGGCGGCCTCCTGGCTGCGGGACTCTCGTAGGTCGTCCTTTTTTTTTCACCTTATGTGGAGCTAACCGTTGGAAAGCAAGATTCCGCCCTGGGGAGCTAGTGCCATGCTCATCCACCGATGGAGGAACATCTTCTTCTTTGAAGGCTTGGTTAGTTGCTGTCACGGAAGTTGAGCCACTCTCTGACCGTGTGAACCACTAGATCACCGTCCTCGTTGCCATGGCCGCTCCATTTTTGATGCCCCAGAGCCCCGGAACATACAAGTTCTTGACTGACCGACAACGTTACATCGCCGCTGAGCGTCTACTCCGCGAAAACGCACACGTATGTACGCATGAAAGCTAGTAAAGACCGGATCTGACTTTCCATAGGTCCGTGAAGAAAAGGTCACCTGGAAGCACGTCCGGCGAGCCATCTTTAACATCCACACCAACGTCTGTGCTTGGTGCTTCTTCTGCACCAACAGTGCTGTCCAGGGTTTTGGTGCCTTCATCCCAACAATCCTCCGCGAGTTTGGCTGGACCTCGACCGAGGCACAGCTCAAGTCGGTCCCTCCGTATCTGGTGGCATGCGTCGTTACCATTGCCCTCGGCTACCTGAGCGACCGAACCAACAAGCGAGGTATTTTCATGGCTGGCATTTTGCCCTGCTCTATCATTGGTTTCTCTATCCTGAGGTTCTCGACCAACACGGACGCCAAGTATGCCGCTGTCTTTCTCAACGCCATCGCGTGCTTCGGAGCTAGCAGTGGATTCCTCAGCTGGGGCATCAACAATGCCGGCAGTCCTGCCGTGGCGGCTGTTGCCGGTGGCTACATGGTCATGGTGGGAAGTATGGGAGGTGTCTTGTCTACGTAAGTGAATCCCGCATCTCTAAATGTTCCTGAACTGACCCGCCCTGTCAAGTTGGACTTATCTGTCGCGTGACTCCCCGCTCTTCCACACCGGTCACACCATCAACCTGTCTCTTCAGTGCTTCTGCTTCTGTCTGGCTTGCTTCGGCCTTGCCCACTGCATCTACGACAACAAGCTTCGTGCTAGGGGTGGAAGGGGCGACAGGATCCAGGGGCTCACCGAGGAGGAGAAGCTGGCACTTGGTCACCGAAACCCGGAGTTCCGCTATATGGAGTGAGGGGATGGCTTGCTCTGATTCGTCATGTGCAATCGAGAGGGGAGGACCTTTGGTATCATATCAGCCTGTATAATCGGGCCTGAGACCGCATGTGATGCCTATCAGCCGCCGTTGAACTCTCTAGGCATATTCTATTTTTAACCAAACTTTATATAAAACACTCTACGTGCGTTTTTCATCCTTCTCTAGCCATCGTGACTCAAAAAGGTACATATCGCAATCGGTCTTCTGGCTCAGCTATCCCATCAAAGGCTGTGCTTCAACCATGATGAAGAACACATTATCACATATTGTACTTGCGGCCCTGACATTTTTGGTCTTCTCAAGCCATCCGGTTAGGATCCAGCATTGTTTCGCAGATGGTATCATTCCATTCTAACCCATACCAACAACTAGACACAGAATCAAGCGACCCCAACCATACGATGCATGTACTTCAACTTGGCGAGCGAGCCATATCTCCTTGTTGGACGGAAGTTGTACCCGAGGCCATACCGGTTCCTTGAAACAGCCTGGCTATTCGATTTGCCTCGGTTCTTCAACTCTTGATCGGCCATAGCAATTGGCTTTGTTGATCGGGTCGTTCTTGGCTATCGGTAAGAGTCCCTCTCGGGTCCCACAACCCGGACCAGTGACAGTACGCCACTCTCCGAAAAGGGCTCATCCTGTTCCGAATTCCGAGGCGATGACGGCAAACTTTGTGCAGGTATGGTACATAGTGTGTTTGGGGCCGCGCTGGGGAATTCCCGGCATTCTCTGATCAAGACATGCGGCTTCGGCTGTCCGTCTCTTGCAATGCCGTCGTCCGACTTCAGGATCTACATATTCGTACGTCAGTGAGGCTCTTCTGGCAACAGTCTTGGTCAGAAAGTTCAAGGACTGGCACAATCCAACACCCGCGGCATCAACTCGCTCTTTGACCTATTCGATCTTCTCCTTGTTCTCAAAGCCCGACAGGGGCACTTTGTCTCTAAAATGAATTCTCACAGTCTTGACTATGCTCTGCGAGAGTCGGCCAATTCGATACGCTTGATGTACAATGCGGCTCTCCTCGAACCACTTTCCACCATTTTTTCTATCCTCATTCTCATCGGGACTGCGAGCTACCTCACAGGATGGAAGCCTTGGGTTGGGAGCAAAAAACACGGTGCCGACACTCTCCCTACCGTGGTGGAAGGAAATGCGAGAGATATCATCGCCACCATGGAAAAGACAGGCAAGAACTGCGTCGTCTTTTATGGGTCACAGTCCGGCAATGCTGAAGACTACGCCACTCGACTGTCCCAGGAAGGGAAGAGCTGCTACGGATTAGAGACGATGGTTGCCGACCTCGAGGACTACGACTACGACAATCTGGACATGTTCCCTAGGGACAGCGTGGCCATCTTTGTCCTCGCAACATACGGGGAGGGCGAGCCCACGGACAACGCCGTCGACTTCTATAGATCCATCACCGAAGCTACCTTCTCCGACGATCGAAGCCCACCACTGGGTAACCTCCAGTACATGATATTTGGCCTTGGCAACAGCACGTACGAGCACTATAACCTCATGGGCCGATGCGTCAACAAGATGCTCCAGAGTCTGGGGGCTCAGAGAATCGGCCCAACCGGAGAGGGCGATGATGGTATGGGAACTCTGGAGGAGGCCTTTCTCACATGGAAGGACAGCATGTGGGCTGCCCTTGCTAGCCACATGGGTCTGAAAAAGCGGGAAGCGGTCTATGAGCCCATATTTGAGCTTTTCAAGGAGCCTGCACTAAGCAGTGCCTCCCCTGGAGTCTACACGGGCGAGCCCAACGACGTACATCTCAAGGGAGACATCAAAGGGCCTTTCAACGCTCAGAACCCATACATTGCGTCCGCTACCGAGTCAAGGGAGCTCCTTTCCGGCGGAAGTAGAAACTGTCTGCATCTAGAAATCGACGTCAGGGGCTCTGGTCTCACGTACCAGACCGGTGACCATATCGCCGTCTGGCCGATGAACGCCACCGACGAAGTTGACGAATTCCTACGTGTCATTGGTCTTGAGGGACAGAAAGACACTGTTGTTCGCATTGAACCAATCGACTCAACAACCAAAGTTCCTTTCCCCACGCCCACCACCTTCCACGCCATCGCTCGTTACAAGCTTGAGATTTGTGCGCCAGTGTCTCGCCAGTTCCTCGGCAGGCTAGTTGCTTTTGCGCCAAGCAAAGAAGCAGAGACAGAGCTATCCAAGCTCGTCCAAGACAGGACCTACTTCTATGAGAAAGTCGGCAAGATGCAATACAATCTATCCAGGACGCTCAACATGGCCAGCGGGGGTGAAAAGTGGGATAAGATACCATTCTCACTCTTGATCGAGGGCCTCCCAAAACTCCAACCTCGCTACTACTCCATCTCCTCGTCTTCTCTAGTGCAGCCAGACACTATCTCAATTACGGCAGTGGTGGAGAACCAAGTTATCCCCGGCCGAGAAGATCCCTTTAAAGGAGTCGCAACCAACTACCTCCTTGCACTAAAGAATCATCAGGCTGGAGACGCAAAGGCAGGTTCGCGATACGACCTAATGGGTCCAAAGAGAAGATACGGCGGTGTGTGCTTGCCTATTCACCTTCGCTCATCCAACTTTAGGTTGCCTTGTGATCCCTCAAAGCCAGTCATCTTGATTGGTCCAGGCACAGGCATCGCCCCGATGCGTGGGTTCGTCCATGACCGGGCCAGATTGGCAGGACAAGGCCAAGCGGTTGGGCGTACGCTTCTTTTCTTTGGGTGCAGGCGGCGGGGCGAGGACTACCTCTACGAGTCCGAGTGGGAGGTACGCGGAACTCCGATTATCCTGTTAAGCAGATGCTAACAATGTTGTAGGAGTTTATGAAGATACCGGAATTCGACTTTGAGGTTGTCACGGCATTCTCTCGAGAAGGGCCTGGAAAGATTTATGTCCAGCATCGGCTGAAGGAGAGGGCATCCGAGGTCAACAAGCTACTGGAGAAGGACGCAAGCGTCTATGTGTGTGGCGACGCCGGAAACATGGCCATTGCAGTGAAGCAAACCCTGGTCCAGGTCGTTTCTGAGGAACGGCAAGTCTCCAAGGCCACGGCTGAGAACATTTTCAAGGCTATGAAGGCTTCCAGAAGATATCAGGTGCGTATTCGTGTCCTCTGCGTTCTCAAACATCCCAGACTGATCGATATTACAGGAAGATGTATGGTAAGTAGTTAAAGGTGACTTATCAGGTAGCTTCTGAGAGTAGTCCTTTGACCCAGGGCACCGTAAGTTGTATCTTAAACGACTTCATAGATGGTAGTAGTGTTTTTGCACAGGAGAAATAGTAGGAGATTAACTACAATGCGAGAAGCGAACCCTATGTACAATATGACAGTCCTAAAAGGACAGTACTTGATGCCCCAGTAGATCCTTGACATATTAACGTACCTTTGGTACACAAGGTATCAGTTGAAGACTCTCTTGAGCGCACTGGTGATTCGATTCGAGCTTTCCTTAGGTCTTGTCTCCAAGTCAATTGACTCCAGGACAAGAATGTAGTCAAGGCCAGTCGTGAGATCCACTTGATACGGAGATATAATCCACGCATCCTTTCTCTTCCAAATCCCGTGCCCAGAGTAAATGACGATGAAGATGGGAAAGCCGATATAGGACGTAAGAAAGGCCAGAAGTCCGAATAGGGAGCTCGCCATGACAGCGTAAATGGGAAGACCCCAGGACGTATAATGCTTGAAGATGAAGGGCGCATTACCTGCCATGGCGAGTGAATACAAGGATCGACTTGACATGTAAAGATACGAGTTCCCAGAAGACCACGCTGAGATGATGATTCCAGCGTTGATAATGCTGTCGAGTGTATGGATTCCTGCGTCTTTGATGGCAATGACCCAAGGCGAGGCAGCGGCGCCGTTACCACCACTAAGAGGACCTGGTGCATCGCTGCGACAGATGATTCCAATTGCCAAAGCGCCCAGAATGTAGAAGGTGATCAGCCGATACACAAAGGCCTTGGCTGCCCGTGGGAGGTTCTTGCGAGGTGCGCGCATTTCCCCTCCCGTGATGACGATCAGCTCAGGGCCAAAGTTGAAGGAAAAGACGGAAAATGCCAAAGCGTAGATAAAGGCGCAGAATCTTCCGGCAGCCCCGCCGACGAGATACATAGCACCCGGGTCTTTCCAGTATGTAAAGCCAAGTCGGCCATCTTTTGCCGGGGCTCCGCCGAAGCAGAGAACGACGAAGAGGATCTGCAAGCCGAGGATCATAAAGAACTTTGTTGATGCGAACCAGAACTTTGTTTCTGCGTATGCACCGATAGGAGCAAAACTGAGCGCGACGACGAGCATGACGGTGATCCAGATCCCGATGTGGACCTAGTTCGGCCAGTAGTCGATGACAAGAGCTGCGGCCGTGATCTCGTAGGCGACGAGGATGCCGAAAGAGTAGAGCTGATCTCGGTCGTTGCCGTCATGATGCAGTAGATGAAGAAGAAGATGGTGACGTAGGCTAGGAGAAGGTTGAGAGGACCCGAGATGGCGAGGGCTTGGTCAATACCAACAAACTCAATTCTATCAAGACCATAATTCCATCGGCGTATTCAATGAATTGCATAGTAGACATGGTAAAGTTCTAGTATTGTCTGAACTAGCGCTCGCGGCTAGAAAATAGGCACCTTGAAGGCATCAAACTCATACATCCAAGTATCCAGTGACTTCTAGTCATAGGTACACTACAACGGCTGCAAAGGCTAACGGCAAACCTATTCAATCCCACCCGTGCTGTTCAGCCTCTGAGGTGCTTCTCCATTCTCGACCCAGTCAATCACCGTCTGTAGAGTATCCTGTGGCCATATGCCTCCTGGCTGGTTAGGATTCGGGCTGCAATGAGTTCCACCGGGGATCAAGAACAAGCGATAGAAGTTATCAATCTTGGATACGCTCTCATTTGTACCCGAGTGATGGGTACATGAGCTTTCGGACAGCCTCGTAATAGTAGACCGACGAGCCCGAGGGAATGCCAGGGTCGCTCTCGCCATGCAGACGGAGAATCTTGCCCCCCGCTGATTGAAACGGGCTTATATCAGGCCAGTTAGTCTGTAAAGCATCAGAGTACTCTGCAGCCCAGGCGTGATCAAGTCCCTCAAGTCGTCATATGTGACATTGTTAAAGTCGCTCAGCAGGGCCGTGTCTTGGGGTTTCAAAAAACGAGCCACTCACTCAGAACCCAGTGAGACCAAGGCCAATTCCTAGCCCTTGGTGTCCTTGTTGAACTGTGGGTACGCATTGGTAAGGTCAGAGCCGAATTGAGAGGTGAGATAGATACGGCGGCCATCCGAGTCATGTAGTCCATCCAAATACGTTTTGACCAGCTTTGCAGCTTGAGCCGTGACCTTTCCACTCTGCGCCGGTGTGGCAGCACTCTTGACAACGTGGTTTCGAAGTCCGATGTTGGACTCAGTCGCGTCGCACGAGGAAGGCTCCCCAACGACGTCGCCAATGTTGAAATGCAGCTTGCAGAGATCGGTCCGTGAGACGACGCCGTCCGACTTTCCATCTAAGTCGTTAGAAGCCTCGGTCGTCAGGTTTATGATCTTATCGACCTCGTAGGTTGGGGGGAAGTAGTCGATTGTTTGCTCGATGGTGTTTGCAAACAGGAGATTGACCTGCTGCTGGTTGTAGTGGAAAGCAGGGGCACCGACAACCACACCATCAAACTGATCAGCGTATCGCTAGACTTGACTCCAGCCTTCGCGACCTCCCTCCGAGCAGCCTTGGTAGTATGAGTAGATTTTTTCATCGGCAGGGACTTTGTAAAAGTTTCGAGCGAATTCCTTTCCAATGAGAGCAAGCTCGTGATGGGCTGGATAACCACAGGATCCAGGACATGACGACCGTGACTAGTAAAGGTTGGATAGGCGATCTTGTGGGTGAGATGTATGCGAACGCTTTTCTTGGCCTTACTACTTATAGGGCGACCTCTAGTGTACTGATCCCTTCCATCGGCATCCAACCCGATCACAACCAGGGGACCGAGTCACTCACACCCGCTCATCCTAGGGATACTTCACCGAGTGCCAAGGTTCCCCGATGGGATGAGTCCTTTCAACGTGGGATTGTGATAGATCAAATACTAATTGTCTTATCATCAAACCCTGACTAGGGTAATGGCATGAAGAATCGGCCAGGAACAGCTGCCAACTGGTGAGATATACATGAGATATATCCTCCCAACGCATATGACCGAGGCCACCCAAGGGAAGTAATAAGCGAGCAACTAAATTGCACCTATTGTGATCCCGTCTCTTAATGCTGAGCTTTGCTATCTCTGGAAGGTGATGACGAATGCTGTCAAATCCGACGCCGCAGAAACCGCGGGGAGGTTAAACCAGGGTGGAATAAAGGCACAGGAGAACACTTTACCGACTAATCCGTCCCCTGATTAGCTATTTCCGACGTTATATGTGGTATAGTCGGAGAAGATTCCGATGACGGTGCGTTTCTAGTTAAAGGACGATTGACCCACGTCTCCTGGATCAAGAAACACGGCTCGCACTACACTCTTGATAAAGTGTCCCCTACTGACCCGTCTGATTATATTCCGACTTGATCAGTCAATCTCCCCGTGAAGCTAACATCACGAATCAGCTTGGTCCTTCCCTCCCAGGATCAAGGTCTAGGTCTGTGGCATTAGAGATATCTGCCACGCCGCCGGCAACCCTTTTCCTTCTTAGTCCCGGCAGGGGGAGGCCCGCACGACGTTGCGAAACTCCAAACGGAGAGTGAATAGAAGACAACTTCCGTCGATACACCGAGCTATCGTAATCGGGGGTCGGTGAAAAGGCTCTTTCGCGAGCAGAAAATAGGATGGTTGAAAAGCGATGCGTACGCCTACTACGGCTTTCAAGAGGTCAGTTCTAACACGGAAGTTTGCCTTTTGATCTCATTTGAAACGAAAACAGACCAGAGCCACCGACATTTTGGAAGCCAGAATTGTCTATGCTGGATGCCCTTGATATGCTCGCCCAGCTACCTTGCAGAACTTTGCGGAACCCTACCCATATGATATGTGAGAACTTCTCTATGAGATTCGCTACTGTTTTTCTCAGATGCCACGAAGCCACTTTGTCATTTTCTCCAACGACTGTGATGCCACTTATACAGTCTTGAGCCTATAATGGAGGTCACGTCTCCATTTCCCGAGGCTTCATTCATGATCCGCTAGCTACTAGGGGGAAGCGATGATTCAGCGAAAGGTAGATGGCATGTAGTTGAATTATTAACTGCTAATTACTAATAACGCGGCCGGTTGCGTCATTAGCCTCTTAGAAAAATCTAGAGGTAAACGTAGAATTTGATCCGGAATATCCGCCACAGAAGGTTCCGTGCAATTGTCGTGGGCGCATTTGTCAAAGTGCCAAAAACCAACCTATCAACGACGCTGCGGATCATGTGCATCTTACCTTGGGACTTCCAAGTTTCTCTGCAGCCGGCGACAGCGAGGCGTTATGTCATAGGCCAGTTAGGGAATGTAGCGTCAACCTTTCGGAACGGGCGGAAGCTTCGCGTCCCGTATAAAGGCGGGCATGGCCACGCAAGCTCTTGATGCATCAATTTTCACACGATCATACCATCATTCACGATGCAGAAAGTCACTTCAAAGTTGCCGTCTTGGGACAAGACCAAGACACAGAGCAAGAAGGGGTTCGACAAGGTATGGGGATGGGCTGATAAGCTTGGTGCGCCCGTGAATAGGCTGTCAAATCGGATTGGAAGTGAGGCTTTTTGGCCTACGACTTTGGATAAGGAGAGCGACAAGGCAGCGAGAATTTTGAGATCATTCTGCAGTGAGTATCCCTCATCCGAGTCTCATGAAGCTTGATGTCAGAGCTGAGCTGACAATGACGACAGAGGATGGCTTCTACACTGAAGAAGAAAAACCAGCAGACCAAGCAGGTCCCAAGCAAAAACAAAGAGTCCTTAAAAAGATTCCCCAAAAAGTCATAGAAAACGCTGTCGGCCTCGCAATCTTTACAACAATGCGCACCGGCCTCTGGGTTTCCGGAGCCGGCGGATCCGGCGTCCTCGTAGCCCGCAAAGAAGACGGCACCTGGTCTCCCCCATCGGGCATCATGCTCCACACAGCCGGACTTGGCTTCCTCGTCGGAGTCGACATTTACGATTGTGTTGTGGTGATTAACAATCGTAAAGCGCTCGAGGCGTTTACAAAGATTCGGGCGACGTTGGGTGGCGAGATCAGCGCCGTTGCCGGACCCGTCGGAGCTGGTGGCGTTTTGGAGAATGATGGCAAGTGGAAGCAGGCCAACAGACCTGTTTTCACTTATCTCAAGTCGCGAGGGTTTTATGCTGGTGTTCAAGTTGATGGAACCATCATTATTGAACGGACGGATGAGAATGCGCGCTTTTATGGCGAGGAGATACGTGTCGCTGACATCTTGGCTGGAAAGGCGCGTCATCCACCACCAGAGATCAAGATGTTGATGGAGACTTTGAAGGCTGCAGAGGGTCGAACAGATATTGACGAGGAGCTCATGGATGAGCTAGAAGGACAACCTGCACCCGGCGACGTCGACGTCGACGCCCCAGGTGAGGGCAAGATCTTTGGCATCCCAGACCCTGAGGATCCAGATCCATACGGTGTGCTCGCCTTGGAGAAGGAAGGTCTCGAGATCCGTGAGGCTGCAACACACTCAAGAGCATCAAGTCAACACTTCGAGTATAACCCCAGCCCAACAAGTCCAGTCTACAACAAATTCTTTCGACGAAGCATGGAGACAGCAGTCAAGAGCAATCGCGACAGCTTCGCCTCTTCACCAAAGTCAAGATTAAGCACGGAAGTAAGCTACACAACGTCCGAGGCTGGAACACAGACAGATCCTGTCATCGTCACTTCAATCGCAAGTACCCCCGACAGCCTCAAGTATGGGGCACAAGACGACGAGCGGAGCATTTACGAAGATGTTGCCGAGATGGACTACGCCGACAGTCCATATCACCACACCAACGGAAATCCATGGAGTTCCCAACAAGAAACTGGCATTATTCACCATGAAGGAGAATACAACTTCTCAGGAGGCAATGATGAAAAGACCCAACCTCGGAGCGCAACTCCAACAAGGGTACCACCGCCACTACCACCAAGAGCCTCCACAACCAACCTCGAGTTTGAGGATGTGAGTCTCAAAGACACTGAAGCGAAATGATTTCATTGATGAATTTTGGTTGTTTTTCGGGTCGATGATATTATTGAGACAAATGGAAGAGGCGAATGGAACGGTGTTAGGGTCGGTTACAGGTCGCTTCCAAGACTTGCGCTTTGGTCATGATATTACTATAGTTATAGATGGAATCAACATATACGGATATTACCTTTGCAGTACGACGCGTCCAATCATAGATACGAAGTGCTGTTTTGATTCTCGCTTGTTTTCACCCGCTTTGATGAAACGAAGGGGTTGTCCCATCAACGTTTCAGGCCGCCAAGAATCCAGCCTCTGATATTGTCCAGCTGTCAAAATAATGTCAAGAAAAAAGGTATATAAAGTCAAATGATTGCGCTCAAAAGTTTAAATCTTCAGTTCGGTGTAGATCACTTAGCTCATCATCAAATTCTTTTAGGCCGGTCCTACTCTATTCCATCACCGTCTTTCATTCAAGTTCACCTTTACCCACAACCTCAACACCAACACCAACCAACACCAATCTCGACAAAATGAAGTTCTCTTCCATCCTCTATTTCACATTTTCCTCCCTGGTCCTGGCCGCGCCAACCCCTCAATCCCGCGATCAGAGTCTTGAGGAATTCGGTCGTCAGCGGGTCGAAAACTCGCGATGCAGCCCGGTCCAGGGTAGACTTGTCTGCGACGATGGTGTCGGAAACACCTTGTAAGCCATGCATTATCCCCGAGCAGTGCGGCAAATGCCCTTCTAACACCGATTTAACTAGCTTCGCCGACGATCCTTTGTCGTCCTAGGGTAGCTGTGAGATGGGGATGAACGAATCAGTGTGCGGTGTAGGAGGAGATGGAGACGGGCGATCAAACTAATAGAGTAATATTGTCCGATTGGCCCTGGTCATTTCTGCTGCACATTGTGACTTCTTGGCTTTGGTTTCGACGCCAAATATAGCCCTACCGGTGATTCAACTGAAAGTAGACATGGTTCGTCCGTCCCCCAAGCACACCCATTGATTGCTCAACGGTATCTCTCGGTGGGCATTGTGACCGGTACCCTCTCTTGGCGCTGTCATAATGATATCCCAAAAAGATCACTCACATCAGGTCATACAGAGTGTGGTTGCGGAACCCTTGTCGTGCCTGTCTCACTCCTTTTGCATTGGTCTCAAAGTATAACCTCAACCTGATACCAGTTCGAGCAGGGGGGGTTTCTCATCAACCCCCGCCTTGTCACGGGCCAGCCGATACGAGTCTAGACCGAACCTTGTCCTGAATCATGAGTGAGCAACGTCCCACACGCACTGATATCGTCGCGTAGTGGGATCCCTGTCGGTGTGTGTTGCCACCAGCAGCCACCAACAATACAACCAACGGCCAACAGAAGTGCCGTAAGATGGGGTGATTGCTGACATTGAGCAGTGCTGAGAGCTTCAAAGGAGAGAGATATCTTCAAATTCCACGTTTTATCTCCCCATTTGTTCCATTACCTTACTACAGCTTCTTCTCTCCTACCGCCCTCATACGTATCACAATTAATTCGCCGAATTGACGGCCAAGTTCGCTCAACGACCCTGTCAGACCAGGGGTCCCCTGATGCCATCCCTAGTCATTGGACCCATCTCACACATGACATTGGTTACCTGCAGCGCGATGATCTGCCCCGCAAAGGGGCAGCTCGCCCAATAGCAAGGCCCTGGCGGTCCAAGATGTTGTTGGTTGTGTGATGGCGAAGCAGCAAGTCCCCAACCCTCGTTTAAGCAAGGGTGATGAGTTAATTACGAACCATGATGAACATGACAAGCCTATGATGAATCAACTTTTGGAATAATTTTCTTAGTCGGGTTCTCCGGGCTGGGCTTGGTGTGATAAAGATAATGCTCCTCCCCCGTCTCGATGAGACGTGTAATCCACACCTTTTCACTTCCATCGACATGGCGCTTGATGCCTGCTCAGACCATGCCGCCGAGAAAATGACGCTCCTGGACCGCCCTGGCCGCCGACCAACAGTCCCAATTTCTCCCATTTCCCCGGGTCTCGCCCAGGATCCGATTCCCCAACAGAAAAGCGAGATAACACCAGTTCCGCCAAGTCCAACACCACCATCCGACGCATCCGATTCTCACGTGGAGGACACGATTGTCTGTGCTCCTGTAGGAGTAAGTTTGTCGCGATCACGTTGGTGACTATTCTGACGAGGGAAGCGTAACTTGCGTCCGCGGAGGCCGCAATCACATGCAAAGAGACGCGTAACTTTTGATGAGGTATTTCAAGATGGAAATGCCGCGGTTAAACATTTCATCGTGCAGGTTCCATCTTCTGATGGACTGTGGTATATTCTGCACTGTGATGAGCATCAGAAGGCATTTCAGCACCCTGCGTTAAGAGGTGCAGCGGCGCATCTTAAAGGTAGCAAGCATGGGCTGCCATGGTATCCGACAAGCCTGGAAGTCATCAAGCATTTTGGCGTCGAGGTTATAGATTGCGATGCCGAGTTGGCCGATAAGAACAACACGGTTGCTCTAGCCGTCAGCCAGGCCAGCAAGAAAGCATCCGAATGCAAAGCGGAGGAGAAAACAAGCCCGAAGAAACGACTACACGAATCGAATGATGAATCCGAGGTCAAAGAAAAGGAAGTCTCTAAACGGCAGTCGAAGCAACGGAGGATTAGCGGGATCACGAGGCCAACTCCAGGTCGAATTTACCTGGCCTACTGGGAAACGACAAAAGACTGGTTTCCTGCCCTGGTCCTCCCTCACATAGGCCTCGAAGCCTTTGGAATTCCAAGTACCCTTGAGAAGCTCGGCTTGATGAATAGCACGCCAGACTGCTTGAGATGTGAATCTGATACTCAAAATCTCAAGTGGCGGGAAGGATATGAGCATGACGGGCCTTATGCTATGGACCGAGAGTTCCCAATCCTGTTTTTCGACAGACGCGACTTTCCTGAGCAAGCCTCTGCTGGTTGGGTCAAGGCGAGTGATTTGCAGGAGTTGAGCGTCTTTAAGAGTTCTTCACGGCTCGTGCCGAATTTGAAGTTTGCGAAAAAGTATTTGCGGAAGCGATTACAGCAAGAGACGGAGTTTTCGGATGAAGACTCATGGGCTTCTTCGGGTGAGTTCTCTATAAAACAGATCTGTTACCAGGTTGCTAACAATGCTATCTTAGAAGAAAGCGACTCGGAGACGCCGCCTTTATGCACCGCAGGTAACGAGAGTCAACCGGAGCAAGCTTTCACTTCTGTTCGCTTAGAGCCCGAGCAGCCAGCGGCTGATGCTCCCACAAACACCGCAGTGGAAGACAAAGTACCATTATCCGCAAACAATGAACCAGAATCTGGAAATGCAGCTTCCGTGCCACTGACACCTGGGGAAAGCCGCCCCGGAACTTCTTCAAATCCACAGGTTGAGGCAGCCCCAACAAACACCATTACGCATTCCATCAGGGATGACATTACAATAATTTCCATATCTAGCTCCGATGACGAAATGGAGAATCAAGATCAGCCCGCAAAGTCAAGTCAACCACCAACTGCAGACAACAGGATGGCGGTAGACCCCCGGCATTCTGTTGTCACCGAGATGAAGGATGTCAGACCCAACACTTCCATTTCCTCAGGGCAAAGCTTCGACTTAAAACCTACAATACTACTAAACGGTCCTATCACCGGTTATACGACGCAGGGTGTCGCCCCAGCACCACCTTTAAGAAACGGACAACAACCTCAAGTCCAACTACCTACTCCTGTTCATGTCCATCATATCCAACACACATTACCCAACAACGCAACAATAGATCTTCGCAACTTGATGACAAGGTCAACTTATATGGCATTCCCCGGAGCACTCCCGGGGTCAGAGGCGCCACAATCTCAGCTACCGCCATACCAACCTCCAACTAACCGGCGGCCGCTTCAGGTTCCTCCTCAGGTTCCTTACCCTCAGGGCCCTGTAACAACCGGCTTCCACCACCACCGATTACCTCCATCCCAGGATCAACAGGCTCATTCAAATCCAGCGATCAGCCCTTCTCGACCTGAAATATCTCATGTGTCGCCCAGACCCCCGATCCCAGCGGAAACCCGGGCACCAGCAACACGGCCACCAGCAGCTCGGCCACTTCAACCTAAAGCAACTTCTGCACCCCCACCTCCCCCTCCACCTCCACCTCGACAGCCCGAGAGTAGACCTCAGGTTCCTAAAGTTCCTATTCCACCAGCACCCAAGCCCAATTCATACCAAGCACCGGTGCCAACTGGAAATCCCACACCCCCTCCTTCCAAACCCTACCTTTCAACACCAACCCCCTGGCAACCCGTGTATATAGGCAAAGCCTTGCAGTTGGAGACGACGAACCCTCGGTTCGGCGTGCCACCTAACGAAGTTCCCCCACCCTTTCTCGATCGGCTTAAGAAACTGGCAGGAACCCGGGATAACTTTCCAAAGATGGCCAAATTCCTTGATGGGGAAGGCTTTTACTTTTGTCCTTGGTGTGAGAAACGATATCGGCGTCCGGTCAAGTTTACGGATCACTTGGTTTTGAATCACAGCAGGTAATATGGCGTACGTCAGGAATAATTGTTTCTGGGCAATCTTTGTTGGACATTGGTTCATGATGATCAATAACGACAGGAAATCTATTCTCCTGATGCAACCAGAAACAGCCTGTGAATGAATAAAATTTGCCCAATATCTACTCGATTGTTATCTTCAGTTGTATCCCAAGCTAAATAATCTCGTCGATGCAACGACTCGCGCCGAGCTCGGGAAACGAAAAGTTCTTGCGCGCGTATATGTACCAAAAGAAGACAATCAAAACACCAACAATAGCGAGAACTACCGAGATGTAGTTCATGGACGCGGCCTCGACTGGCAGGGCGTATGGAAAGCAATAAAACACCAAGGCGATCGGGGCCCAGCACAGAAAGATGATGTTGGATAGCAAACCGAGCCGAGGATACCAGAATGGACCATGTTGAAGCCGCGATCGCCCATGTTTCAAGAGCAGAACGATTGGGATGGCGTAACTAGCATACTGGAGTAGAATGCCAGCTGAGACCAGCGAATTGAAGGCGGTCTGGGATCCAAGGTAGAGGAAGCCCAGCAGACTTGTGAATGCAGCCGACCAGATCAAAGCATAGATAGGTGTGTGAAAAGGTGCACCCATCACTTGGCCGATATGCTTCGAAAAGGGGAAGCCCTTGTTGAGAGCAATGGTCCACGCAAGGCGAGACTGCCAGACGTGAATCCCCCACATTGCCCCGACAGCTGAGATGAAGATGGCGATCTGGAAGGCAATGGCAGCAGCCTTGCTTTCCCCAAAGGCTACATACACGGTTGCCATGGTCGAAGTTTGAGTTTCGTAATTGACCTGGTTGACGCAGAAAGCCAGGACGATAGGCAGTCCAGTGACGAACCCAACAATGATTGTCAAGATCAGAGCCTTTGGCACATTGGTGCTGGGATCCGGGATCTCCTCGGCGATGTGGACAATGGCATCTAGACATGAGAAACCCCAGTTCAAGCCGTTTTGTCCAATCAGGAATGCCACGCCGGTCGACCAGCCCGAGACGTTGTAGAAATCGGTAAAGATGTCTTTGGCGGAGCGTCTCTCATCGGATGCAGCAAAGAGACCAACAAAGAGCGCGACCAAGAGACACATGGTAAAGGCCAAAATGCCCTTTGTGATTCTCGGCAGTAAATGCTCAAACGCACTCAGAGCGAGCGTTATAATGTTGGTCAACTGATACGCGACGAAGCCCATCCAGGGATCTTGTTGAAAGCTGGGATTGAGAAGACTTCCTAGTGAAAAGAGCAAGCTGGGACCAACGACACAGACCGAGGCACCGGTACACACAGCTCCAGCCCAGCTGAGGAGAGCCGTGACGTATGAGAGGAATCGACGAGGTCCGGGGGGAGAAAGGGCTGCAACCCATATGTACTGTCCTCCGGCATCGGGAAGAGCAGACGCCAGTTCAGACAGGCTTGTTGCACATGCGAGTCCGATAATTGCCATGAAGAGAAAGCCCCAGAAAAGAGTGACGGAGCCGCCACTGGCGGTAATGGATCCAATGGTGAGGATGATGCCGATTGCCGTGTTGGTTGTTGACGCGCCAATGGCCATGGCAGACCAGACACTGAAGGGTTTCTCCATAACGATGACATCCCCAATGATAGATTCTGGCTTGGGCTCAGGCACAGAGTCTTGACCCGGTGCCTGTTTCTCTTTTTTGCTCATGGTGGGTGATGTCGAGGTGTGTTTGAAGAGGGAATATTGAAGAGATGTGATGCTAAGCCGTCTATGGCCCAGGAAAGCTGCCCTTTTCAAGTAGACCACAAACTCATATGTCGTCCTTGAAATTTTCGGAACACACGGCCAACGCGGGGAAAGGGGGGCCAGACCATGTGGACTTGGTTTAGTGTGGCGACTAGCAGCGGTAGCGAGGGTTGTGAGCATGAGATTTTTATCAACGGGCTAATAAGAGTGAAGCTCACTGAGTGGCGGTTTGTTTCCTGATTCGGCTAATAGGCGAACGCTATCCTGCGCCCACCTTCATGATTGACTTGGGGTAGGTATCTTGTCAACAGGGATCAGGTTGTGACCTAGTAAGCTGAGACTGCGATAACATATCCATGCGTTGCTTATGCAAGGCTCTTGTCACGATGCCGTACGTCCCGAAGAAGGCGTCTTGAATCCGAGTCGTTTCCGAATGGCTTGTGTTTATGAAAGATCGGTCGGTAGGAATTTCCCTACGAGGCAATGTTGACGGATTGTCAACATCATGTATCGAGGAGGAAAAGCCTAAAGAGTCATAAGTTAAGTAGATCAATTTAATGCCTTGAACCTTGTCTAGTTGGATTTACATCGGCTATTTACTCGGAGGGAAGCGTGATTCCCCTGTCTGATAAGTCTTGACTTCGGAAGCACGCAGGCAGTATCTGGTAATGGTCATGGTTTGGTGTAGTGTGTTGGGCAGATACTTAGTTAGACTCAAAGTGATAAAAAGCCTAACTTGCTTCTACTGTGTCACTTGGGCACTTGAACAGCGCTCCATTGGCAATTGTAGAGCAACTGAATTCATTCAGTCACAATGCACAGAATATCTAGTCCAACGTGATAAAAACAGTCTTGATGTTGGTGTAAGCCTCGATTCCAGCTTGCCCACACTCACGACCGATCCCCGATTGCTTGAATCCTCCAAACGGAGCTCGGATATCCGAGTTGTTACTACTGTTGACCCACACAGCTATTGAGACGAGATCAGTTGGGAGTTCATCATAGGAGAGAAGGGGAGGACTCACTGCCGCTTTGTATCTTGCGCGAGATTCGATGGACCCGGCTCACATCTTTAGTAAAAAGGGCGGCACCGAGACCAAAGAAGGTGTCATTTGCTCGTCTGACAACTTCGTCTTCTGTCTTGAATGAGAGGACCGCGGCGACAGGACCAAAGATCTCTTCGCGATAAATTGTCATGTCGTCGTTGACATCTGTAAAGACTGTCGGTTCAACAAAATAACCTTTGCCGTTACCGGCGGTTTCGTGCACTTTGCCTCCAAGAGCGAGCGTTGCCCCTTCAGACTTTCCAAGTTCAATGTAGTGGAGGATTCTGTCCCGCTGCGCCTTGCTGACCTGAGGGCCTTGGAACGTGTCAGCGGCAAAAGGGTCACCGACCTTGGCCGAGGCAGCCTTTTCTAGGAACCGGCGGAGGAAATCGTTGTAGATGCTTTCATGCACAAAGATTCGGCTGTTGGCGGTGCAGACCTGGCCGGCGTTCGACATGATGCCAACATGTCCCCAGTATGCTGCCTTGTCCAGGTCGGCATCGTCAAACACGACTAGCGGTGACTTGCCACCTTTCCAACCATTAGGTCAGCTCATTTTCTCGTGATACTTGTAAGACTGTACGTACCTGTTTCCAGTGTGAGACTCTTGAGGTTCCCTGACGCGAGCTTCATGATCTCTCGGCCTGTCTGGGTTGAACCGGTAAAAGCAATCTTGTCAACACCCATGTGCGACGCAAGGGCGGCGCCTGCATCTCTACCATAGCCGTTGATGACGTTGACGACACCCTTTGGATAACCAGCTTCCTTGAAAAGGGTGGCTAGGTAAAGGATGGATAGTGGTGTTTGCTCGGCTGCTTTGATGACGACGCAGTTGCCAGTCGCGATGGCAGGGCCCAGCTTCCAGGCTGCCATGCTGAGGGGATAGTTCCATGGGATGATTTGGCCACAGACGCCGATGGGTTCGCGGGTGGTGAAGACGTGTTGGTTCTTTTCCGTCTCGATCACTAACAAGGAGTTAGCCAGCGCTAGAAAGCTGGATCAGAGGGGAACCATTACCTTGGCCATGCAGTTTATCTGAATAGCCTGCATAGTATCTGAAGACGGCGACGACCTCCTGCACGTCCTCTTGCAGGGCAACATGGAATGGTTTGCCTGAAGCCCGTGTCCGGTCAGAGTCTCGAGAAGCAGCAGTCATCATAATCTTAGATCTTACCACCGTCCCACGACTCAATGGTCGCTAGCGTCTCAGCCTGAGCCTCGACAAGATCAGCCAGGCGGCTCAAGAGACGACCCCTCTCCGTGGACGTCACGTCTCCCCAGAGCCCGTTGAAAGCGTCACGAGCAGCCTGCACGGCATTATCAACATCCTGGGTCCCGGCGGCATGGACTTGTGCAATGTCGGATTCGTCACTGTGAAGAACCAAGGTCAGCACCTGCAACACTGGAGCATAGACCTATACTGACAATGGGTTGACAGCTGCAATCGTTTGGCCAGACTGAGCTGCAACAAATTCATTGTTGATGAACAAGCCGAGGGGCTGCTTGTAGGCAACACCATTGGGGGCCGTCAACTGGGCAAACAGGGGAGAGGATGCCATGACGGATTGAGTGACGTGAAGTGTGCTGAGGTGGATGGGAGAAGGGACAACGAGTCTACATTGCGATAGCTATATGATGTATGCCGAAAGGGAAGGTATTAACTGGCTGACAAGACTTGCAACGCTAATCAATCGCTACATACTTGGTAAGCTTTCGTCGGGATTCGATTGTTGTCCTTCGCTTGATGTCCGAATTCGTCAAAATGCCTCGGATGTACAAAAGTACATGATATTGACAACGTGGCGGCCTCAGCAGATCAGCCTCCTATTTTCTTGTGGCCACGAGGCGAGGGATTCATGCCGTGCTTCAAGGTCGAATTCAACCCCGCCGATGTCCAGGCCTTCGATTTCTTTCCAAATTGGGAAGGTATGGATGCGGGGTTGTTGGAGACGCGACCCCGGCTCGGATCTGCCGTATCTACGACCCGACGCCTCCGGCCTGCGGGGTTCAATGGCGCGTGAGAAGCACGCAGAATTGTTAAAGGGTACTTTGGCGAAGGGGTTATTTTCGCAGCTAGACAGGTCCATGCTATCAGGCCGGAACAAGTAATTGAACCCAAGCCTCAAACGAAGTCAACAGGCGAATCAAGAGCTTGGAAATAGAGGTAGACGCTAGCAAGGGATAAGGCACCTGCCATCGCTTGCCACTTTGTTGAGTCGATACGGCATGGTCACGTCGAGACCTCCGTGTTCTCGGCTTAGATGGCCTGAAAGATATCATCATTGTCAACAAAGCACCGTGATGGGGTCAATCGCGACATTTCTTCTTCTGGAAGGAATGCAAATATTTGACGATGGGCTGAGCATGCCCTCATTCTTTTGCCCATCGTGTTGTTGGATGACGAAGCCCTCTACAAATACAGCCTCTTGAATTCTTCAACCCGATCATCCTCACGAAAATTGTCACTTTTCCTTGTGAAGCATCCCTTTGACCTCGTTCCTGATCTATCCCTCAGCCATGTCGACAGTCACAAACCTCAGCAATCTCAACTTTGACTATGTCATTGTTGGAGGAGGCACAGCTGGCTGCGTCATAGCCAGTCGGCTGGCTGAGTCTCTCCCTGACCACAAGATCCTCATGATTGAGGCCGGACCCAGCGATCTGGACGAGAAGCAAATCCTTGACTTGCGAAACATGTACAACCTGATGGGAAGCGAGTTTGACTACAGCTACAAGTCGGTTGAGCAGCCAAATGGTGAGTCTTGCACCGTAGTCTCTGAGCTATTTGTTATACTAACTCCTATCTAGGCAACAGCAACATCCTTCACTCGCGCGCGAAAGTTCTCGGTGGCTGCTCGAGCCACAACGGGAGCCTTGCCGTGCACCCATTCGAGTACGACTGCAAGAAGTGGGAGGAGGCTGGCGCCGTTGGATGGGACTGGGAGACGATGAAGCGACTGATTCGAAAGCTGCGGACGCCCATTGTGCCCATCCACGACCGACACCGAAATCCCATCGTTTACGACTTCATGGAGGCCACCAACAAGGCTCTCGACATTCCGATTGTTGACAGCGTCAACCACGAGATCACCTCGGCGAGTGGCCTCTCAAAGGGCGGCGTGTCATTCTGCTCTCTGACATACGACCAAAACACTGGCTATCGAGTTAGTGCAAGCGTTGCCTACATCCACCCGATCCTCAAGGGCAAAGAGAAGCGCCCCAATCTCACCATCCTTACCAACGGCTGGGTGGACCGCATCAACGTCGTCAATGGAACGGCTACAGGAGTCAACTTGACCCTTAAATCTGGGAGAAAGGTCAAGGTTAGCGCCAAGAAGGAGACCATTCTGTGCGCCGGTACCATCGACACGCCAAGACTAATGCTCCTCTCTGGCATCGGTCCCCGCAATGAGCTTGAGAAGCTCAACATTCCAGTGGTCAATGACCTGCCTGGCGTCGGAGAGAACCTCATGGACCACCCCGAAGCTATCATCACCTGGGAGCTCCACGAGCCCCTCGAAGACAAGACGGTCATGTGGGCTGATGCTGCTCTCCTTGCGCGACGCGAGCCTGCCAACATCCACGGAGATGACGGCACCGTTCCTGATGCCATGATGCATATCTACACCATGCCGTTTGACGTGCATCAGGCCGCTCTGGGTTACGACATGCCCAAGAACGTCTTTTCCCTGACACCCAACGTCCCCAGATCCCGTTCGCGAGGAAAGGTGTGGCTGAAGTCTGCCGATCCCAAAGAGCATCCCGCCATTGACTTTCGATACTACACCGACCCCGAGGGATATGATGAAAAGACCATCGTGTGGTCCTTCAGAGCTGCTCGCGCCATCGTGAACCAGCAGCCACTGAAGAAGTGGATCAAGCGAGAAGTTGCACCAGGTCCTGGCTGCCAGACTGACCAGGAGCTTTCTGAGTACGGACGAAAGACTGGAAACACGGTGTACCATCCTTGCGGCACGGCTAAGATGGGAGACGTTGTCCATGACCCGATGGCTGTCGTGGATCCTCACCTAAGGGTCAAGGGCATCAAGAAGTTGCGCGTTGCTGACGCCAGCGTGTTTCCCTTGATTCCTACCATTAACCTCATGTTGACTGTGCTGGCTGTCGGAGAACGCTGTGCCGAGTTTATCGTTGCGGACGCGAATAGAAGCGTCGCAAACCTATAATATGACATGCACGGAATGCGTTGTTTGATCAACGGTTAGCTTTTTTACATTCATTGGTGAGATGTAGAACAAATCAACGAAAAAAAGTGTGAATAGAACAATTTGGCTCCTTGAACACCAAGTCCAAAACATGCATCATTAAGTACATTACACATTCCATCTACTCAGGCAAGTGGAAATACCTGGCCTCTCTCAAGCAAAATGACAAGCCACGTAGTTGTGATCCCCAGACGCCTAAGCTCCCATATTTCCTCGAGAAGGGTAATGGCGTCCAACATGACTGGAAGACGCGTCAAAGAGTATATGGCCTTGAATCGAATCTTCACCTCCTCTCGCTGCTGAAGCTTGTCGGCCGGTATCTCAGAAGCGGCAGACATGAGGGGGATAGGCTGAAAGTTGAGATACGGCGAGGTTGGGGGTATTCGCAGCAAACCCTCCATGGCCTCGCTAGCCCATTGTTGTATCATAGTTTCGCCGCCCACATCAAAAAGCTCCGTATCACGACCGCATATTCGGTAGAGTTGAATCAGACCGTGTTTTCGATATGCATCGCTCAAAAGGAAGAGCAGCTCATTGTCTTGGCTGGGGGTCCATGCCAGCATTTCGTCCTCCAGGATTGCCTCGAGCGCAAGATCGCGAGACTGCCCATCTACCACTCCACGGCAGTAATGCGTCACTTTAGCAACGGCGTAGAACATGCCTAAAGAATATCCTGCCATGGGATGGTACTCTCGCTGGCTAGCCTCGACAGCTTTGGAGATGAAGTCGACGGATAGTGGCCGGTGTAATCGATGTTCCAGATTGAACGATGCTGCCATCTCCCACCAGATGTAATTGCCCACGATGAGCTGTATGGCAGGATCGGAAGGGTCGGCTGTAGGGTCGCCCAAGATGGAGTCGATGAGGGCTCGAGCGCCCACCAGGTGTTCAAGGCCAGTAGTTCCTTCGATCCAGGGTGACGAAATGCCCAGTAAGAAGATGGCAAGAAATGTGGCGATTGCCTTCTTTCGAGTCTGCAGAAGCTCTTGTTGGATGCATAGCAATGTCTGCCCACGCTCAACGAGGCAGTCGCTCGTATTGGCATCGCGGAAACCTTTCATGTGTGCAGCGGCAATACTCTGTACAACATGCAAGAGAGCTGACGACTCCTTGAAGAGGTCCAGGATAGGCAAGGCTAGCGGGTTGATGTCAGGGTCAAGCACCATGATGTGGCAGACCTGCTCAAAGTAGTACTGCAGCAGCATAGACGGCGTCAACCCATCTCCGCAGGATGCCTGTTGGATGAGGAGTGGCAGCTCCAGTTTCCACATGGTCTTGCGGGGCGCCGGGGTGCAGACAGTTCCCCGTCGGGCGCAGTGTCGACACACAGGGTATGTCTCGTCGCATTTCACCCTCCGCAACCTGCACTCTCGACAGGCTGACTTGCTCTTCGGCTGTCGGCGGAGAACAGTGGAGTCGAGGGATGTGTCTTTCGGGGGGCCATGGATCGGGGGTGTGGCCTTGGAAGAAGGAGCAAAGCGGACACGCCAGGCTTTGGAAACCATTATGCCGGTATAGAAGATGGTTGATTGATGTTCTGGGGAGGAGAGGCATTGCCCAGACAGAAGATGGCTGGAAGAGTTCAAGTGCGAGATGCCGACTCCGCATCCTCGGCCCCACCGCTGACTCTTGATAGCGCTATGTACGCAGCTAGCGTCTAAGATGCCGGCGATGACATTTCCCTTTGCCCCCGACAGGTTCTTACAGCAAGGTACAGTACAGTACATGGGATTGGTTCAAACTCTGCTACGGTAAGATATCTTGGGGGTTTATGATTCTCTTGGCCGCGTGGCCGCTCCCTTCAGCCAAGACTCCCGGGCAAAATAAGGTGTCCCCTGAGTGCGTGGTGGACCAGACAAATCGTGGGGTAGAATGCCCTGAACGCTTAGCCCAATCACTCGACACCACGATATCAGCTTATCATAATTCCAGTATGCACTGTACCAGAAACGCAGCCAAGGTCATGATCCATAGACTTTTCCTTTCCAGGACAAAAGGCGAGGCAGGGTCCAGAGCCCACGCAAAGGGCCTAGCATGGTTCCAGGGCCGTGACGCACGATGCAAGAGGCTAGCTAGAAGAACTAGGGTCCGATCTCCCGCCAACAACCCCGAATAGGAAGGAATGTGTGAGCGAGTACGTACGGATAGCTATAAAGCGAGCTCCATATTCTACCAAACTCCAAGGTCAAGTCAAGGCACTTGCTACTGTCTCATATCATATCTGTTGACACCCTATCTATTCCAACATGACGACACAGACACTTCCCGCTGGCTCCACCAACAGCTATGACTACCTGATCGTTGGTGGAGGAACAGCCGGTTGTGTGGTTGCGAGCCGACTATCCGCATATCTACCAAAGAAACGTATCCTGCTTATCGAAGGCGGACCTTTTGATGTCGGAGACGACCGTGTCTTGGTCTTGAAAGATCGTATTCAGACCATCGGCACAGACCTCGACTATGGCTATACCAGCGTTCCTCAGCCAAATGGTTAGTACCTGAGATCAACCTTCTCACCCATGATGTGAGTCATCTAATCAGAGTCTGCAATAACTAGGCAATAGTCACATCCTACATTCGCGTGCCAAGGTGCTGGGAGGATG
Source organism: Fusarium vanettenii 77-13-4 (assembly GCF_000151355.1). Lineage (NCBI taxonomy): Eukaryota > Fungi > Ascomycota > Sordariomycetes > Hypocreales > Nectriaceae > Fusarium > Fusarium vanettenii. The sequence continues at coordinate 663,631 of NW_003315870.1, read as the reverse complement.
CTCCAGTCACAACGACATGATTTCGTTCCGCACGACTGAGTACGACGCATACCTCTGGCAGAAGCTGGGGTGCAAAGGTTGGACCTTTGATCTGTTCAATCGCCTTCTGGACAAGCTGCGGACCACCGTAAGACTACCTCACCCGCGAGATCGGAATGAGATGTGCATCGATTGGATAGAGTCTGCGAGAGCTGCTTTGGGCGTCGACAAAGTTCAGGATTTCAACCACATGATATCGTCAAAAGCCGGGCTCCAGGAAGGTGTCGGGTGGTGCAACGTCTCATATAATCCGGATACGGGCCATCGCAACAGCGCCAGCATTGCATACTTGCATCCAACGTTTCGAGGGGAAGAGAAGCGTCCGGGTTTGACAGTGCTTACCGATGCTTGGGTTTCAAAAGTACACGTTGAGGGAGATACTGCAGCCGGCATTGATGTGACTCTCAAGTCAGAAGAGAAGCATACTTTACGCGCCAAACATGAAATCATCCTCTGTGCTGGTGCTATAGATACTCCCCGGCTACTCCTACTATCAGGGATCGGACCCCGAGAGCACCTGGAATCAGTCGGTATTCAAGTCACCAGCGACATCCCCGGCGTTGGAGAGAACCTGATGGACCACCCTCTAACAACAATGCTCTACGAGCTGAACCGTACGCCTCCCCAAAACACAGTCGCCAACTCGGACACGGCACTATTCTTGCGATCCAAGCCTTTCAACCACAACGGAGACGACGGGCACATCCCCGATGTCATGGTCCACATCTTCACCATCCCCTTCGTTGATGACCTCCGGCGTCTCGGCTACGAGATCCCAGAGCCAGAGCGTTGCTTCCACTTCATGCCACTCATTCCTCGCCCTAAATCCGTTGGGCGACTCTATCTCAAGTCCAGCAACCCGAACGAGAAGCCAGCTCTGGATTTCCAATACTTCACTGACAAGGAAGGCTACGATGCTTCCATTCTCGTCGACGGCATCAAAGCATGCCGCAAGATAGCCGAGCAAGAGCCCTTCAAGTCGTGGATCAAGCGAGAGATCGCGCCCGGGCCACATCTCACCATGGATGCGCAACTAGACGAGTTTGCTCGTGTGGCATCGGGAACCGTATACCACCCCGCGTGCACGACAAAGATGGGTGACATCAAGACAGACCCTATGGCTGTGGTGGACACAGAACTGAGAGTTCGCGGGATTAAGGGACTACGGGTTGCTGATGCGGGCGTATTCCCAACTATGCTCTCTGTAAACCCAATGCTAACGGTACTTGCCATCGGTGAACGTTGTGCGGAGCTAGTTGCACTTGATGCCGGCTGGAAGGAGGATATGCCAAAGCTATAGGAGAGTGATATAGGAGAGCGAGGTCATTGTCATAGTCTTTTCCGTCGATTTCTTTGCTGAGAATCAGCATCATGAACTGTAGGATAGCGTGAAATGCAGGTATTGGTGAGAGTTGATTAAGCCAATGACCTTTATATCGTCACATTCCTACGTGATGAAGTTGCGTCCCAGTGCTCAAGAACTATGCCCAGCGATGTGACAACTTTGTGTGTAGGCCTCGCCGTTAAATAAAGCGGATAGAGTTTAACACCCACCCGTACTTTCAAGTCAGAGTTTGCAACTATTGCACGGTTGTTCGTATTGTCGTGGTGATTCTACAAGTTGAAGGCTGGGATCTGGATCCCTGTCCTTAATTGCTAGAGAGTACTTCTATCTAGGAGGCAAACTCTCAGAAGCCGAGGTACTTTTTATCGGTCGCTGCTCTCCTTGTTTGGAGCTCCACCAACTTCACCGATCTAGACATTCGCTTAATTACGTGCATGAGACTGCACATGTGAAGCTGACGGGCACCCGTCGATGGTTTTTCACCCGAGTTCTGTCACTTTTCTTGCTCCAAACTTCAATCTGTTAAGCCATCTGGTGCGTTGCGATCCATCATTCGACGATGAATCGCTGGCACGAAGTCAGCTGCGTCAAACCTGACGTTCAAGTCTTGCCAGACGGGACAATCCGCTGCTTTTCCTGTCATCAAACCCCTCACACCACCCAGCTCATTGCCGAGAGGGCCACAGTCAGCTCGGTTCCGCTCGTGCCACCGGACAAACCTCTAGGGCAACTAAAGCTCTGGTGGCCGCGATCTGTCCCTTACTTGGTATCGACACCGCCAGCAAGCGATGATGCAGGAATTGGCCAACATGAAATGGACCTGGATCAGCCTTCGGAAGCGGCTTTGATGTCAGGGCCATACCCGTCGACTCTCGGGCAAAGCGAGCTCCGCCTCATCTGCATCGAAGCCGCCCCCTCTCCCGACTATCCTTTACACCTAAGCCTGGAGGTCTACGACTTGGACAACTGTCCGGAATACGAAGCCGTCTCATATACATGGGCCGGCGAGGATGGCGACAGTACACTTTCCAAGCCCATCTACGTGGGCCCATTCTGGGACTGTTTAGTTCAGACAAACAATTGCTGGGAAATGCTGCGCTTCGTACGGCCATGGCGTGGCATTCGGATGCTCTGGGTCGACGCCATCTGCATTAATCAGAACAACATCCCGGAACGAAGCAGCCAAGTTGCCAACATGGATCGTATCTACTCTTCTTGCAGTCGTGTCGTTGTCTATCTTGGACCTGACCTGGCCACTTCTCTCCATGGGAGATATGCTCGTCGTGGAAGGCTGCACGAGCTGGAGACAGGCGTCATCAAGCCTGCATTCCCTGCTCAAACGCAGCAGCCTCAGCCCTATCGGCTCGAAGATCTTCTAAGTCGGCGGTACTTTTCTCGGATCTGGGTTGTACAAGAACTGCTCCTTTCTAAAGGCGCTGTTATAAGAGTCGGCGACGTCGACTTCTGGGCCGATGCTTCAATGTCGAGCCGTCTCTCTTCAAGCATGCCAACGTGGACGTGGGGACAAACACATGCTGCATGGGCACGGTACATATCGCAGGGGGCTTCAAGTATCGGTGATCTTAAGGAGCTGCTTCAGACCACGGCTCTTTCTCTGGCAACCGACCCCCGCGATCGACTCTTTGGACTTCTTGGCATCATGCCTGAGCTATCGGTCTTGAGCGACCCGCCAACTTCGGATTCCCACACTCACCCTCTACAGCTTGGAGGTCTTCAGGCCGACTACACGCTTTCTTGTCAACACATCTTCATTGGACTGTTCGGATACTGCATTCTGAACCTGCAGCGGCCAGATGTCCTCTACCACGCGTCGTCCGCCTCGCCTGTTCCCGGCTACCCATCATGGGTCCCCAACTGGACCTCCCCGGAAACCTGGAGGTTGCTGTTTCAATCACCAAAGACCGATGATGAGAGGATACTCAGTCTGGTTCGGCGTAGAGTACCCCCAGACACCATGAACCTCTCAGACGCATCAGAATCCGAGGATGACGAAGATCCCGTTCGGCATCACGACCTTGAGGGCCCTGCTCATGCCTACATCCAAGCAGAACGGCGATGGAATCAGAATGCTAGCATCGACACCTCTACTGGAGCCTTGTCCATCAACTTGACACACTGCATGCCGTTATCTGAGACGCCTGAGAAGGTTGAAGAGGCCGACGGCTTCTTCCTTTTTTATCTTGACGCTGAGCCGTGCGGCCTCTACCTGGTTTCTGAGCACAGACTTGATAAACTCATCACAGGTTCAGACAACGACCAGTTATTCATCCTCGACGCAGGTGATGACTGCAGGGTTTATCTGATTCTGCGGCCAAGAAACCTCACGAATACGTTCAAACTAGTTGCAGTTTGCCCGTATATCGTGATCAAAACCCGTTGGGGGGGTTACCCGGAGATAGGGCTCAGCAACCTCCAGTACAGCCTCTATGATGCCTTGCCGGAAGTTCAACCAAAATTAGACCAAGAGCTGGATCTAGAAGAGGAGTTCGCACCCCTCTGCTCTGGGGTTAAGTCCTACCGCGATTTGCTACCCACGCTGGTAAAACGGCACAGGGAAGGGCCGGGAGACGTCTGGGAACTTGCGAGTGCCATCTACGATGCGTGTGTGGAACGAATCGACCCAAGGTTCTTACCACGGATCAGCGACGATGGACATGTTGAAATAACCATATCCAGTTTGGATAAAGAGTTTCCCATCTATACGAGAAGAATCATAAACCACGATCACGGCCCTGACTTTAGGTACCGCATCAAGGGCGAAGAGGAGTGGAGAGATGTTCCCCTTTCTTTGACCACCTACAACAACATGGTTCAAGCTGGGGAACAGTGGATTGATGTCCAATTTGCAGAGATTACGGATCCGAGATACTTTAGGCCCGACGCACATCAGATTTCTAAAAGTCTTTTCCGCGATCTGGATCGATTTGCCCAAGTGAGCAAGCATACAGGAGAGGACATTTTGTCTATGCTGACGAGGGATCGGACGGATGAGGACAAGTTTGTAGGGTGTGAGAGTGCGTTTTTCCATGACCTCTTTTGGCAAGATGGTCCTTGGGATAAGCTACAGTTGGTTGGGAGCACTTTCATGGTTCACATAGAATAGCGTCCGGCCTGAAGTAGCCTGGTTTCGAGATATGAAGAGGTTCTGTTTAGCTTACTCCCTCTGAGACACAAACACGGGCAACAATTTGACAATCCCCCCAGATAAACAATGCCATTTATCAAGGGCTAGGGGTGCGCTCAGGTGCCGTCTCTGGCTTCCTGCCGTACACAACATACCTTTGGTTTTCCCGTTAGTTATCTCACCTGCACAGTAAGAATCAGGATCGGACTTACACTGGAATGTAGGCATGAATCGAAGTATCTCGGAGTTGCTTCCTGACCAAAGTGCAGAACGCAATGACCTCTTCAGATTTCCAGTCAAGAAACCTCGTAAGCAAAGCAAGAAGCAAGCCTTCAAGTCCACTAGTGAGGTTCTCGCATGTCCAAACTCCGATTTCCTTGTACTTCTTTTCCTTTGGCCAGCGGTTGAGAGGCCACTTGAGCTTCTTCTCAACCACGTCGATGAAGCCTGCCTTTTCGAGGTATTCTTTGTACTTGGGTGCAGTGTTGTTGGGGCGCCCGGCTTTGTTGCTCGCCTCGACCAACAGATGACCAAGTCGATACAGTTCGAGGCCTTCGTGCAGGGTGCCGTCATCACATGCGAGAGGGTTTGTCAGGTCTTGCATTTCCAAGTAGCCACCGGGCTCTAGGTGCCTAAGCAAGGAAACTTGAGTAAAGAATGAATGCTGTTTGAGGGTAGTGAGGGCTTACGCATATGCTTTGTGGACAAACTCTTGCATATCAACGAAGCATCCCGTCATGACGCGAGACAAGACCAGATCGAATTTCTGAGACCAAGTCCATTCTTTCTCCAGATCGTCGACCTCGAAGGTGCAGTTGGGAGGGACCCTGTCTACGCTTAGCGCAAGTAACATATTTGGCAGGTATGTCGCTTACAGTGAAGGTTGAATCGGGCTAAGGTCAACGCCGATTACCTATATGGGATTCTAGGATTAGAATTAAGAGTCATTTCGCGTTACTGTCACTATTACCTCTGATTCAGGGTGGAGGTCGGCTTGAGAGTGGGTCAGAGTCGCATCTCGTGCTGGATCAAACTTAAAGGGGTACCATACCATACTCGACAGCCCAGATACCAGTTCCGGTGCCAGCATCAAGAACGCGCTTCGCCGGCCCGCGTATCTTGGGCGACAACCCAAGCTCACCATCGAGAGTGAGGAGCCAGACATTATGTTGAATGTCTGGGTCGCGTCAACCCAGGTTCTCCAGGTATCTATGTGGAGGATTAAGCTCACCAAGCCGATCATTTTCTCTGTCATCGTTGGGATAATTGTATTCTATGACCCTCAGTTACAAGCACATCATCAACGTTATGTGTGAGGCACTTACTGCCGGAGCTCATAGAATGATAGGTTCTCCCGTTTTCCTCTTGGACTCTGAGCACGCTGGATCGAAGGGACGTAAGACTCGAAGTGTTTAGCTAACCCCAGTCAGCCACCGGGCATAAAAAAGGCCTGTGGATTCATACAGTCGAAATAGCGGAGTCATCGTCGTCAAAGGTATCAACGGCCTGTGGGGAGATCCATTAGCATACCACTAAGAGCCTGGGTCATCCCTGCAAGCCTACCAAAGCCCCGTGTGGCTCTTCAATGGGGTTAGCCATGGCGTTAAATCGGAAACCAACAGCGCTAAGTGATAGACACACACTACAGACACAGGCAAATGAGGAGTAGAGAGATTGATCAGGAAACAATTGAGAATGCCTCAAAAGCTCACGTACAGGCGATAACCCCGCGTTTCCAGCACGTGATGGCATGCATCTCTTTCTTCTTGGTAATGATAATCGTATGACCTTATCCTTGTCTCCATTCCTTGTCGAGATGCAGCCGAGTGGCACTCTTCCTTCCAGCCTCCTTCAAATTGTCGCCAAAACTGCGCCACATCCTTGGCGGTTATCATCAAGGTAACCTATAATATTTATGAAGAGATTATGACACGCCTTGGCTAATTTTAGGTTAAGTTATGTCGCTTTTTTATGAAAGTTATGGTAATATTCATCGAAACATTAGGACAAATCGTCACGTACTTTAGGTTAGCTAAACGACAAACAACCAGAATGCTCCCCCTTGCCACCAGGATGGATACACCACCCCTCAGACCCAAAGGTCATGTTGCCAATAGGGTTCCGCTTGATAGACTTGACCTCGTTGGCGATACTGATTAAAAGATCTTATTCGTCATATATGTAAAGCGCCAAACCCATCATCATAACGTTTAATTTTACACGAAGGTGACCGCAAAATTAACCGAAACACACTCTACCCTGCAGGATGTCTATCAAATACAGCACCTTCGTCTTACCGAACCTCACTTCCTCCTCAAGCCAACTCAACATCCAGACCCGATTGTTCACGGATATCTTGAAGTAGCCACTCGATTGGGGTAGCATACGACACGTCGAAGCTCCCATTCCCGCCATCGAGCCCACCAGTCAACATACCGCCAATTCGGCCATCCATATCCCACACACAGGATCCTGAATCGCCCCGCTCAGAGAACACCCCTCTGCCAGAGCCGCTTCTCCATTTGACGCCAAGAATGCACCACTCCTCGGACACGAAGGTCGTGCCGCCAATCAGGTTCCGCTTAACAGACTTGACCTCGTTGGCGACACCGACTGAAAGGCCCGTGGTGCTGCCGTATAGTGCAACCACCAAAGCCGGGTCTTGCAGCGATGCTGATTCCGTAGGGAGGGTCGCCACGGTATCCTTAGTAACGGTTCCCCTCAGCTCTACAGTGTGCGTCTGGTCGTCAAATTGTAGATTGTAGTGTTGTGCTGGATTGCACCCCTCGAGTTCGGCCTTGGTTACCCTCCAAGTGTCGTTCTTCCCTGTCATGCCGCAGAAAACTCGGTTCGTCAAGGTTGCCAGGACTGATACATGCTTCTCTTGGTTCAGTTCGACCAAGGCCCAGTCTCTGCAACGTTTCTCACCCGACGGGGATCGACCCTCACTAATCTTCGGTGAGAACAGGACGTGACCAATGGTTCGGTTGGAGGGTTCCTCAAGGGCACTCAGCCTCTGTTCCAGGGCTTCTCCGGCCACCTTTTCGGCCGCTGCTTTGTCGAATTCACGTATCGCTGACGCCCAAGGAAGGTCTCTATTTGTCTCCATATCCCGCTCGGAGAGTCGAATATCGGCCTGCACAAGCCTACGGGCTTCCTCAAGCGTGCCGGTGCCAGGTTGAATTATGGCCCTTGGGGCATCACCGGAGTGGAAGAAGTCCTTGTTATCGTCTGACCCAGCGAAAGCAACGTGGCGGCAGGTCAAGAGCAACTTCCTTGTCGTACCGCGGATGCGAAGATAGAGGCCCTTGGTACCTTCATGGTAAGGCGAATCCAATGGGGCGATCGAGAGGCCCAAGAACTCGGAAAATAGTGCGTTCGACTCCTCGGGTTGGGCTACGGGGCCTGATGTTAGCTTTTGTGGTTCCTGGACAGGCTTGGCGCCAAGGTTGCATTGCGAGATCTTGGACTCCTTCATCTCAACTTCAACGTCATGGATCCCGTGCTGCCGTAAGATATCACGGCATCTTAACACAACGTCGACGCCTACGTTCCAGGTGGTGGTGTTAGGCGCAACAGACACAAGAACCGTTACCGGATTGAGTGGTGTCTCGTCAAGGGTACCTCTCACGTTCTGGTATCCGAGTCGTAGAATATCAATCGCGACCCATTGTATTCTGTCAAGGGCCTCCAAGAAATCTTGTCGCAGTCGCCCAGCCGAATCATTCCAGAGTGCGACAATCGGATGTTGCGGATCAACGGGATCCAGGGTCTTTCCACGGGTCCAGCCGAGGTCTGTTTGGGGACCAGTCCACGAATCAGAGCTTGATCTAGCCACGAGCCTTGGCTTTCCTGGGAGCCCGACATAGTAGCATCGGACCTCTTCATCACTTGGTGGGGACGGCCTAGGCATTGTCGAACCCATCTGTGCCTTCGGATGGCTGCAACCGGATTCACACCAGCGTTGATGAGGACCTCGATTGATGGTGGTGAGGGGGTTGAGTCCAGATGCAGGCTGCTTTGAGGCATGGTGACTATTTATATTAGCGGAACCCCAACAAGGGGGATAAAGTTCGTGAATCACGAACCTTATTTCAGTAATACAGCAACGTTTAGGTGTTGTTCAGTTTTCGGCACCCGACCGAACGGCAAAATACAGTCTAAGGATCGTCTAAGGGAACGGTATTGAATCTCAAAAGACAGTCTACAGAGGATAGAACACTAGGATTAACGGATCCTAAGGGCAACCTAAGGCAATGTTACTCGGCGCCGGAACTTTGTCTATGAAAGGTAGGGATTTAGTGTCGGCGGATTCAAAGGGCGGCCTAAGAGAACAGAACCACGAGGTTCGGCGTGAGCTTAAGCTCGGTTGGGGTTGGAGGGAACGGTTTTGGTACCGGGCGCTCAAACGCAGAGGAAAACGTTGAGTTCACTGACGGGATCGAGATCGGAGGCTTGAGCTCGATGCGATCGAAGGGAACGACACGAGACGCTTGACGCAAATGAAACCTTGAACTCGGCGATCAAATATCGGATCGAAGAGAATGGTGGCCGCTGGAAAACGGGGGAGCGACTTCAACTACCGAGATGAGAAGAGAACTTTGGACTCGGGGGAGCTTGAAGAGAAAGGTGTCGGATGCCGGAACGAGGAACAGAATTGAGTGCGCCGGCCACGAAGGAGATTGATTGTGGCTGAATCACAGGAAGGCACTGGGTACCAGAACGCGGAGGAAATGGTTGAACTGAATGGATCGGGAGCTCGGGGTCTGCGACGTGATCCGAGGCTTGAACGCAAAGTCTAGAAGCCGAGTCGAGGGAACAGTGCCCAATTGCGGAATGACGAATGGAGTCTGATGGGATCGAAGATAATGGTGGGCGCCGGAACGCGAAGGGAAAAGCTTGAATCGGTGAAGGGGTTGACTCCGTGCTGCTTTCTACGAAGCGAGGTATGGCTGTAAGAGGGCTCATGAGCCACTGGGACGGCGAAAATATACAGATGGTCGACGCAGAAAAGAAGTTGGTTCTGTTGAAGGTTGGATGAGATGTTGGGAACCCAACGGGCAAAGGTCTGTGCATCCTAAAATCGGAAAGAGCGAACCGACTCAAAGAGGAAAGAGCTGAAGACATGCCACGGAGAGCAATGATCTGGTATGTATGTACGAACAGGAAAACGGACAAACCCGGCTCGTCGCGAGAGGATCAAAACACACCAAATCCAGCTCTAGGGGTTAAGAGTTCAAATTGATGGAATCCCAACAGCCCGGATCAAGCAAACTTTTTCTCAACAAGTTCACAATCCGGGCTTAGGAAAGTAATATCAAATACCTAGCTGAAGGTAGTCTAGTAAAGATATGATTTTAGATTGAACGGTGTCTAAAGATGGTCTAAGGATTTATGAATGGAACACCGAGCACCCCAGAGCACCTCATCTACAAAGGAGAAAAGGGGAGTAAGCGTAGGTAAACACGGTGGGATCAAGACTGGACTATGACCAAAGAAGCTGTGTACTTTTGATCTTGGACGAATGCAGATGGTTGACCTGATTACCGAGATTATTCCCATAAAATACATCATAATCCGGTAATGCCGTCAATTGGACCCCGTCCACCATGCGAGACGTGCGTGCGACAGGCTGGAACAAGGGGCAATTCGCTTTGACAGAAATAGTAAGAAGAAAAATCTCGATAGCGGCAGTTCATCCGAAATCCAAGACGCGATGCAACCGTCGCAACAAAGATGCGACGGACAAGGTCACCCCCTTGTTTTGGGTCGGCCGAGTAGCGGTTTGACAGGGGTTGCTCTAAGCGATGTCCAACCTCCAACAATACACTGTCGGACCTATCAACTCGCGAGAACATCTTGGGTATATGCCATCTGATCTAATTGTTGCATTGAAAACTTGGCGCTTAAGCTTGTCTGTAAATAGACTCGGGGCGTTTGAGCTGGTTGGCCTGAAGCTCATTCTCGGAGACGAGGTCGCATCTCGGTGACGATGTCTCAGAGGCCTGGCAGGAGTCATCTCAATTGAACTATTAAAGAGAGATGAAATCCAGCTCAATGTTGTTTCTCTTTCTTCATCCCAACACAATCATTTCATCCCATCTCATCTGTACTCGACATCTTCCCCTTCTTCCACAGCTGGACTGTACATATTGACTCAACAGCTGCGCTGTACAAATCAATACTCTTTTTCACTTTACCCTTCAAACTCAACAAACAAAAGAAACACTTCGAAAAACCGCCAACATGAAGTTCTCCACTGTCCTCCTCAGCTTCGCCGCCACCGCCTTCGCTGCTCCTCTTAGCAAGCGCGCCGTCTTTAGCACATCCACCTACAACGACCTTTCCATCAGCGGCGGCACTGCCGGAAACGCTGCTCAGGAGGCTCTCCAGAAGCTTGGTGGTCTTCCCAATGATTTGACAACTGTTGAGCAGTCGGACATCGACTTTCTCAACAGCGTCAACCAGATCGCCAACGACGCCGAGAAGGAGGCTTTCAACACTGCCATTGATGCTGCTTCCGGTGAGGAGGCCGACGCTCTCCAGGTGAGTGCCAACAAGTCCAATTTTGAAAGCATGATCTAACAGTTTACAGCGCGGCAAGATCAAGAACAAGGTCCTGAAGCTCACCGCCACCATGCTCAAGCTTCAAATCCAGCAAGCCCAGGGTGAAGACGTGGCCGACAAGATGGAGACGGAGAACCAGAAGCTGCAGAACAACATTTCACAGGACGAAGAGGCCGCCGGACAAGCTTCGACTTTCTTGTCTTTTGACGCGACTACGGACTAAAGGAATGGAAGTAATACAAAGCATTAATGGATATGGCTTGGTGGACAGGGAATCTTGAGTGCGGGATACTCGACCTGTTTCTTTTATGAGTTTGAAGCTTTTGATAAGCGCAATAATAATGCCCTTGCCTGATGTCATTTTATTGTGTTCTTTTCTGCTGTGAATTGACCTTGTTGCTGTGATGTGGAGTAGGCATCTTGGCGCAGGGCACCCTCGGCCGAGTATCACCAGTCGCTGTATTTTGCATATGCCCAACCAGTTCCACGGCATCAAGACCCAATCATTCAACCAAGGCATGCAATTCCACTACAAATTCTTCCTATTCAACCGGGCGCCAGCCAGGGACAGGCCCTGCTACCCAAGTGGCGACAAGGCACGAATGAGGCCAGCCTGACAGCAGCACGGCCGCGTCACGACCAAGTTTACTGCCAAATCGCCATGGATCAAGCCTGCATATTGTCATTTTCCCATCTACGGGCCCCATCCTCAGCGTCAGCAATTGGGCGGCATTCAACGACGATAACCCCATGAACACGTCGTTGTGCAGCAAAACCTGTGCCATTTGGCGCCCGACAGCCCTGCCTTTGCAGCGGAAACATGGAAAATAAAAGGCCTGGTTCTCCCACTGCGCAATTGAGGACAAAGGTCAGGTCAGCCAATTGCTAGCGACTGTAGAAGCCATGTCTTCGCAAAACAGTGGACAGGATTTGTTTCCCGCCTTGGAGACGCTCTCGAGGCTCATTGCGCCTCACGTCAAGAGTAAGAGACGCTCAATTGAGCTCTGTCGGTTTCGCTAACGGGGTATTTCAGGCGTCATTTTCCTTGCTCTCATTCTCAATCATTTCCCGCTTCTCCCGGATCTGTATACCTTGCTCACCTCGCAGACTTCGGCTCCACTTATTCTCATCGCCGCGCTGTATTTTGGTGGTGTCTGGGCGCTGCCAAGTGGTGATGGAGAGAACAACAACAATACGTCTTGGGCTTCTTTTCTTGGACCTTTCTTTGCTCTTCAGACCGTCTCCAACAGAATCGGCACTTACTTTAAGAGTAAGTTGACTCAGATTTAGCACCCTCACGTCTAATTGCAATGCAGTTGGATCCTTAATCTCGCTGGGTTATTACTTGCCCATCTACTACAGCATCCCGTTCCCATTCCCAACCTGGGTTCGATTTTTGTTCATGACCATTGTCGTCGCCGTCTGCACTGTTCTCTACCTTTTCGCCCCGGTCACAAAGATTTACGGCCCTCTTCGGTTCTGCTACCTTGAGCATGCGCAGACTTATTGGGTCCTCCTCAATTGGTGGTCGCTAACAGCCGTCTTCATCTTCTTTTCGCCCACCCTTCTCCCATTCTTTGGCTTCGGTCTCGTTGGCGTGTCTGTCGGCACTTGGGTCTATATTTACTACGCCTACCAGGAGCAGCTCCGTACCATCTCGAACCAGGTCACGCAGGAAATCTCACGAGCCAAGGTTTCGGCTGCCGCAGCTCAACAATATGGTGTCTCAGCCAGACAGTATGAGCAGGAGATGCTAACTGCTGCTGCTGCCGCCCGACGCGACGCCGTTCTCGCAAACACGGTTAGACTCTCCGACTTTTTCGACGTCGCATCTCGTGCTTGGTCTGCCCTGGGAGAGACGACCGCTCCTGCCGAGGATGCCATTATTAAGGCTCACCGACTTGTTGACGCCGCGAGTGCTTGCGAGGAAGCCGAGAAGCCAGACAGCCAAAAGAAGGGAGATGCTCAGACGGAGCGACTGGCCCGATATTTGCGACAAACAGCCGAGAGCGCCCAAGAGAGAGCTAGAGAGGCTGTTGCACTTCTCCGAGCAGCCCAATCTGCCGTCCGCGCATCCGAGAACGCAACCCGACAAGACGCAGTAGCTCGACGAAACGCCGAGTACAGCGCCGAGCATGCCGCCGGTACCGCCAAGACTATCAGCGAGAAGATTGCGGGTATCCCAGACGCTGAGCTGGCGGCTGCAAAGGGCGCCGAAGATGTGGCGAGACTAGGCGAGCAGGCCAACGCGGCGGCTTTGAACGGAGAGCTTAAGACGGCTCGTGAGTTGATCGAGTCAGCCAAAACCGCTGCCGATGGCGTTGAGACGTCTACGCAGACTGTTCGCGATGGACTTGAGTCTGTGCAGAAGAGTCTGCAGCAGTGGTTGCAGAGCAGCCGGAAGGGCATGTAACTAATGTCCACGCAATGCTCTAGGTATGAGAGGGACGGTGGGGAGGACTGGAAGAAAACCTCTTTTCTCTACAGTTAGTATTAATACCTCGGGGAAAAGTGTACGCAAGCTTTGCTTGTTATGGGAAGTATCTGGGCTGGCGACTACCAGTGTATGAGAAGGTGTGTACAAGAGTAGAGCGTTTATGAGACTATGACTATATCGAATTACTTGCATGCTAAATCATAGCCTCTGTGTGCTACAGGTATGGTGCACCATTTAGCCGGGTAGGGTGTGATTCTCTTGGGCGTGAGTGGCACCACCAAAATGCTTTTCTCCCATTTAATCATAATACTTGGCCTTGACACCCTTGATAATCTCCTGCTCCGATACCTCACTCCTTGCCTTCTCACCTCTGTCCACTCCAGCCTTGACCCTCGCCTTGACCCACTCTCCTGCTGTAATTCCTGCGCCCAACTGCGAACTCTCATCTGGCTTGTAGCCCAACCTCTCCAAAACAGGACTCTCCACTGGCTTGAGCTCGAGGTCATTCTCCGGTCTCACAAAGTATAAGACACCAAGACGAGTGATCCCGGCCTGGTCAGGTGGAGGCGCGACCACGCGATGAACCGAGCTCTTCAAGAATCCATTCGCCAAGAATTGCAGAGCATCGGCCACGTTCACTGTGATGCTTCCATCGTACGGCTTCACCCACTTCCAGTTACCGCTTGGGGTGAGAACTTGCAGCGCTGCGACGGGTTGGCGAAAAAGAAGCGTAAGGCTCCCGTAGTCAGTGTGTCCTTTGACCCAGACGTTATCAAGCTTGGCGTTGATGGCGTCGTCGCGAGGATGATACTTCATGTATCGAAGGTGACAGTCCGAGACAGCTTCGTCATAGCGGTGAGACTTGGTGAAATGGTCCTCTGGGAGTTCTAGGATGATGGCGAAGAGAGTGAGCAGCTTCAGGGCAATGTTGGAGTGGATGTGACGAGCGAAGCGCTCAATATCTGGCTTGTTTGCGTTGATGACATCGGGCTGCGGTCGTTCAAGTTCTGGAATAAACTTGGGGATGTTGTAAATCTCTGTGTTATCAAAGATGCCAGGCTTGATCTCCTAGTCCTTGTCAGCGAGTCCGCTAGTAGTAGGACACATGGGAACTGACACGCAGTCCGAGTGGTTTGTAACCATTGTAGCCGCCATTGGCTAGATCGGCACGGTACTTGAGCTTCTCCTCGGTAGATAGCTCGAAAAAAGACTTGCCAATCGCGAACTGGCGGTCGACTTCTTCTTGAGAAAGGCCGAAGTTGATGACGTAGAAGAAGCCAATGTTTTGAATGGCGTCAAATAGTTGCTTCGCCAGAGCCTCTTTGCCTCCGGGTTGGTCGAACGTGGAGAGATCCAATGTGACCAGGTCTGCCCAATCAACTAAACATCAATTAGGTTTGTACCTGTTTGAGATTTCATTTTGACTTACGATCATACTTGGTCTCGTCGACCTGCTTGTATGCTGGCAGGGCAGTATGCTGGCCTGGGTGGGCGAGTATTGTGGTCATGATGGATGCAGCCGCTTCGATTTGAGGTTATCAGAGTGTCTTCACTACCTCATCAGCCTTGCAGCAAAGTCGCAGAGGAGACGTTGAGTACTGAATGCATGATGCAACTGCGCTTCTTTAATGACGCCCTGATCCAACGTTGGATTTCACGGCCGGATAAATGCATCGGGATCTCGCCATCAGCAACCCCAATTGCGTACGCCTCTCACTGCAACCATGTAGTATTCAGTCTATCTGATCTGCATCTCTCATGCACTGACTTGCCAAAGGTCCTGCATCATTGGCTAGCCACTACTCTTTAGTCAACCGTCCGTTTAAGAGATACTCTCCAATCACGGCGATCCCACCATTCTCTCCTCTATCCTTCACCACCCCCTCCATAACCGTCGTCAAGTTCTTGAGAAACCCATCATCCATCCCATCATCACGACAAGCCTCCAGAATATTCCTCAACGCCTGTACCTGCATCCCGATCGGATTTCCCAGGTTATCATCCCACGCCTTGTCGTCCCAAGACCGGGCAAGAAGCCCATTATACGGGATCAATGCACCCAAGAACGGGTTCAGGCTGCCTGACACCACAGGTTCAAGCTTCTCGTCGGTTTTAGTGTGACCCTTCTTGAGCAGTGCCATGGCGACAAACATTCCGCTGAACATGCCGAACATTGATGACAAAGCAGCAAGGTCATACCGAGCAGCAGCATCGATGGCAGTGCCGAGATACTCTGGCCTTCCGATCGGTTCGAGGAGAGAGGCGATGGGCTTGAATGCTTCGGAGGTTTGTCCACTGACGACAAAAAATGACTGGGGCCCGCCGATCATCTGAGGCGTTACCATGACCGCCCCGTCAAAGTAGTGTTTGGCAGAGTGGGAGGCGGTCCAAGCTGCCATCTCTCGTGCTTGTTTCGGCGTACCGTTGGTAAGGTTGACAATGGTCTTTCCATCGAGAGCAGAGGCTGAGATTCCAGCTAGTGCAGTCTTGATGCTGGAGTAGTCGAGGAGACAGATGACGATGATATTGTTCCTTGAGATGGCAGTCTGGACGTCCACTTCGAGGATAGCTCCAGCCTCAACAGCAGCTTTGACCTGAGGTCGATCGACAGTGCGGTTCCAGATGGTCACTCTGTGAGATGCCTTCAGAAGAGTTTGTACAAGGGCGGAACCCATGTTGCCGAGGCCGAGAAACGTGAGAGCTTGGGGAGTGGCCATTCTGAGCGTTGCAAGTATAATGATTGATGAATGCTGAGTTTTATTTGTTGAGGATCTTGATGTTTGTTGATTCAAAACTGTTACGGAAAGCTTATCGGCTCTTTATACCACATTTCAGGCAATGAATATCTTCACATGCCGGCCTCACCTCCGTTTGAGCTACGCAATCTAACGTCTAACAGGCGGTTCACGATGGTTGAAGGTCGGGTCATCTATCTGAGTCGTGACTCACGCCGAGTAAATAAGCTGGCATGGATCAATTGAATCATTTGGTATGGCTCGGATGAATTCGAGGCCATCAAGGCACGTCGAAGCTTAGAAATCGAGATGTGGAGGTGTTGATTGATCAGCACCCACACCGAAACCACAGGTAAGCTTAAATTTCCGCTCGACGACCAAGCCAGAATAGGAAAGACCAGACGAACACATCGCTGGTGTCGTGCAGAAATAAGGCGCTTCATGCCATGGCGCCTGTTGAAATGTATCTTTTACTTTGTCATTGGCCTGGAGGCGGACTGGGTTGGGCTGCTGGGCGAGTGTGGGTTGCGGGACACTTCCCTTTGGGCTTCAATAAATCAGTCGCGTTAAAGAATTGACCAAAAGAGTAGAGTACGTGAAATATCATGCCACATATTAGAGAGACAGTGCGAGTAATGTGGGCTACCGAATGCATATGTGCTGCCCGTTGTTGGTTGACTGCGCCTCACTAAGAATTTTAGCCTCAGCCATGTGAGCCCTCTAAAGATCCTCCCCTTAACAACAACCGGCCATGGCATCGTGTCGCATGGCATTCGCCCGACTGCCCTTCTCATCATCAAGGATATATTCTCACTCAATACCATCTCTTCACGCTCATCTACTTGCCGCCAGATCGCCGTCATGGCCACTCAGCCGCCTCGGTACGAGCCTGGCCCTGTTTTCAACGGCACGTCCGCGATCGGAACCGCGGACGTTTCCCACTCAAGGGTTTGATGTGATCGACAAAGACCAATCCATAGAAGAAGAGGACATGCCAGAGTACAACCCCGATCACTTCTATCCAGTGCGCTTAGGCGAGGTCTTCAATGGTAGGTTTCAGATAGTGGCCAAATTGGGCTTTGGTTCATCCTCGACCATCTGGCTTACCCGCGATCTTGAGTGAGTCCCTCGTGAAAAAGCGTGACGCGCCTAACAGTCAGTGAAAGGGATCATCAGTACGTAGCTCTCAAAGTCTACATCCACAACTCTGTCGAGCATCGGGAGCTACCATTCTACGAACGCTTGAATGCTGTCCTACTCACTAGCAAACACGTGGGAGCCGATAACGTCAGAAGGCTCATGGCTTCCTTTCAGGTCTCTGGCCCTCATGGAAGCCACATCGTTCTAGCTCTGCAGGTCTCTCAAATGAGCCTCCGTGATATGGACACTGTGTTTATGAAGGGTCGTGGTTTTGACGAGGACTTCGTCAAAAGCGCCATCAAGGAGCTTCTCCAGGCCGTCGATTTCCTTCATACAGAGGCTCAGGTCGTCCATACTGGTATGCAATTCTCTTTCTCCTCCTATTACTTCTTATCCTTTTCTTCCTTCCCTTCTCCTTCCTCTGGATCGTATTGACTAATTGAGCCATTAGACATCCACCCTGGCAATCTTCTCCTTGGTCTAGAGGACAATTCCCTCTTCAAGAAGCTCGAAGACAACGAATTCTCAAATCCCGTTCCTCGCAAGGAACTACCAGACCGAAACATTTATTTTTCCCGCCTGATGAAGCCCAAGGTTGGGCCGCTTCTTCTCTCTGACTTTGGAGAAGTCAGACTCGGCGCAGGGCCTCACGCTGGTGATATCATGCCCATCATGTACAGAGCCCCAGAAACCCTTCTATATATCCAATGGAGTTATCCTGTTGATATATGGAGTGTTGGCCTCACAGTCAGTTTACCACCTTACTCTGTTTCCCGATTTCGCAAGCTTATTCCTATTAGGCGTGGGATCTCCTCGAGGGTCGGACCCTCTTCAGCGCCCGCAAAGAAGACGGCAGCTTTTCGGATGGCGTTCACCTCTCTGAACTCATCGCTGCCTTGGGCCCCCCGCCCGCCGATCTCCTCAACCGGCATCGCAAGAGGGCGCTCGAGTATTGGAATGAAGATTGTATGTCTGTCGATGTCAACTCGCTGCGTAATATGACTAACCGTGTCTTCTCGCTTAGATAAGTGGGATGAGTTCGTTCCCATCCCGAAAGAAAAGACCTTGGAGGCGGCTGAAACCAAGTTAGAGGACAAAACCAAGTTCCTTGCGTTTATGAGAAGAGCTCTTGCGTGGGATCCTAATGATCGTCCGACAGCAAAAGAGCTACTAAAGGATCCGTGGCTATCAAGCTAGACGTGTTGAGCGGTTGGAGCACTTGCTTGACAGTGCCACGCCTGACTTTAATATAAATATGTAGAAACTGCATGCTACTGAGTATGTATGTGGATGATTGTATTGAGAAATTTACTCTATGAACGCCTCTAAACTAGCAATCTATGTATTCCCCGCTGCGGTCTGTTCACAGACGGCTTGTGAAAGAGCGGATGTTCCTGAAGGCGCCCTCCCCAAAGATGTCTGCGTGATCAGACTTGATCATGTCGGCAGCCTGAGCCATGGGTTAGTATGATTTTGAGAACTAGAATGATTTCTTCTTACCTTCTCTCCAATCATGTAGACAGAGTTTTGGATACGGCAATCGGGGATGACCGGGATGACAGAAGCATCAACGACACGGAGGTTCTTGACGCCGTGGACGCGAAGACGGGAATCAACAACGCCCTGCTGGATGCTCTTGGAAAGACGAGCAGTACCACAAGGGTCTGTCAGATATGTTAGCGGTGTCTTTTACGCTTGCACCAAGTATACTCACGGAAACCAGTCTGGCTACGGTCAAGAACGGCCCTCTTCATTTCGGCGTCTGACTCGAGGGGCATTCGCCAAGGATACTCGCCGACAACGACATCCTTGAAGCCCGCTCCGGTAGTGAGGACATCGTAGGTCCAGCGGACACCCTCTCGCATGGCCAGAATATCCAAATCATTACCAAAGAAGTTGAGGTTGATGTTGGGCTGAACCAGGGGGTCAGCGCTGTTCAGGGTGACCTCGCCCTCAGACAGCGGGCGCAGCAGGTCAACAATAACAGTCATGTAGTTGCCCTGCTCAGGAAGAGGGTAGTGCCACTGGAAAGCGGTGCTGAACATGCCGACAAAGTCAAGCTCAAAATGAGGCTGACCAGCAGGGCCAAATGGATCGAGGCCACCATTGGCAGCCTTGGCCTCACGGTAAGCCTGGTGCTTCTCGAGGCGCTCATCAATTCGAGGGAATCCAACAAGCTCAAGAAGACCAGAGCCGATAGGACCAGTCTTGTCACGCTTGTACTGAGCAACAGCAGCGCTGTTGGCAGTACCGTTGCGGAGAATATAATCCTCCATACCGAAGCCATCCTTGACCTTGAGAACGAAGGGAACAATGGGATGGTCTAGGAGATGCTGGCCAACATGAGGAGAGTCAACCTTGACTTCAACCCCGTTCTTGGCCAGCTCCTTGGCGGGACCAACACCAGAGAGCATCAGGAGCTTAGGAGTCTCGAAAACACCCTGAGATACGATGACCTCGCGGCTAGCGTAGACGCTGAGCTCATGGTTATTGGTAGGGTTGATGACAGTAACACCAAGACAGGCATTGGTGTGAGGGTCAAGGATCAACTGCTTAGATTGGACTCCGTAGAGGATGCTGACGTTGGGCTTGTTCTTGAGGTATAGGAAGCTGCCCTGGCGCTGACCGCCGTGGATGGTATCGACGCAGTGAGTCAGGCCTCGCATCTCGCCATCATAAATGTTTTCGGTGAGGACCTCGCCCTTGGAGACCCAGGCCTGAGTCAGAGCGTCTCGCCAGGGTTGCATCTCCGGGACCAGATCAGCGTGGGCAATCTGGATAGGGCCGCCAGTGCCAATCTTCTTCAGCTCAGCAGGGTAGAGCTTCTCCTCGTCGTGATAGGTTGCACACTTGCGAAGGTAGTCAACGCAGCCGTCCCAGTTCCACTCAGGACCGCCAAACTCCTCCCAGTCGTCGAAAGTAGGCTTTGAGCCGGGAATCCATGTGAAGTAGTTGGCGCAGGATGATCCGCCGAGAGCCTTGCCACGGGTGTTGGGCTTCTCAATTCGCTCATAGTCATCCCGCTTGATCATTGTCGACTTGTATGCCCAGTCATGCTTGCTGCCGCGCAGGTTGAAGGCTTGAGAGGGGGTGGTGATCTCGGGAACCTGGTGGGGGTTGGGAATACCGGCCTCGATGACTAGGATGCGGACATGAGGGTTTTCGGCGAGGCGACCAGCAACGGCGTTGCCAGCGGTGCCACCACCAACGACGATGAAGTCGTACTCGTTTCCGTTGGCGACGAAAGCCATGATTGGATGTATGATAAAATGTGGTGTAAGAGGTCGGGGGAGTTGAAGAAGACTTGAGAGTGGTAAAGTTGTGAGAGTAGTTGAGTTGTAGTAGTTAGGAGTTGTAAGGTAATTGAGTTGTAGAAGTGATGATGTTGTAGAAGCTTGAGAAGCTGTGGATGATGGCCAAGTTGAAAAGCACTGGCAATGTGAGATGCTATATACCTACTCGAAATGCCATCGATGTCATCTTTTGCAGGATGAATCTCAATTCAACTCAGTGTTTCTGGTATTACGCGCAATTCGGCATCGCCATCCGTCAAACCCCGGTCAATCCAAACCATCTGTCATGGTGTTTTCGACTTTCACGGCAGCGAAAAGACTCGCCGAGCCAAGTCCGAACTCCAATGCCGGCAAGAAATTCTCCGTAGTCTTTTTTAGTCGGGTCATCGGCATCTGTACGTACCGACCTTAATGGAGCTTCTGACGTCAGGGCAGACGAAATGGGTAGCACTATGAAGGGTCCATTGTGAGCTTATTGGACGGGTAGTGTTACTAAGGGCAGCCATCGTGCATCAACCCTACCGGCCTACCCGGCAGTTCCACACAACTCCGGACTGACATTGCCGGCTTGTGCTGTAGAAAAGTTCCAGAAGCGCTTCTTCCATTCAAAGTGACAGTTATCTGAGCCGTGAAAGCGAAAAACTCTTGGCTTATCGTATCTTGCCGAACTCCGGGTGATCCATTATCTGCTGCGCAAGCTGAAGCGTCTCGCTCGCGGTTAGCTCGGCATTCAACTCTGAATCATCCAGTCAGCTTGAAAACCTCTTTCATTACTGGTCGGAGAAGACTTCAAACAGCACAATAATAATCACTTTTAAAAGTACAATGACTTCCAATGCTGGCATCAGAGTCTTTACCAGAGTGGTTCTCCCATTATTCCAAGAACACAGGCAGACAAATCTTTGACGTCCAGACACTTCTTACAAATCCTGAGTTTACCATTTAGAAATAACCACAATGTCGAGGCCCGTGTATACCTTGGCTGAAGGTGCGTGCAATACCTGCTCAAATACTGGATTTCTAACTCTCTTCAAGGCCAGCCACTTCGGGATCCCTCCGTCAGTACCACTTTGCCAGTTTTTGGTGGTGGAGGCATCACCACTCTAGGAGACACCCTCCTCCTCGAGACTCTGGCGCATTTCAGCCGAGAGCGCATCCCGGAGAGGTACGCAAATGATACATTTATCTATTGGTCTATCTAACGCCCTATAGAGTCGTGCATGCCAAGGCGTCAGGCGCCTGGGGTGAATTCGAAGTCACCAACAAGGACATTGCTCAGTTGACTTGCGCCAAGTTCCTAGACACTGTCGGCAAGAAGACGCGAGTCCTCTTCCGTCTGAGCTCCACTGGTGGTGAGAAGGGCAGTGCAGATACAGTTCGAGATGTGCGAGGCTTCTCTGTAAAGTTCTACACAGAGGAGGGCAACCATGACATCGTTGGAAACCATATCGTACGTTTTGTGTGCTCCCCTACCACAGCATCCCATTCTAATCTGAAAAGCCCGTGTTCTTCATCCGCGACCCGATGCGCTTTCCATCCCTTAACCGCAGCCACAAGAAGCATCCCGCTACTAATAGGCCCGATGCAACTATGGTGAGTTTTTCTTCAGATCCTTCTACTCTCGACCGGTCTAATTCCTATTCCCAGTTTTGGGACTTTCACGTCAACCAACCCGAAAGTGTCCACGCACTGATGCACCTCTTTGGCACCCGCGGTCTCCCAGACTCGATCCGTCGCGTTACTGGGTTTGGAGTCCACACCTTTAAGCTGGTGGATAGTCAAGGCCGCTTCCGATACTGCAAGTTCCACTTCCGTCCTGAAGGTGGCCACACCCATTTTGCTTCGGCCGAGGATGCTGAGAAGGAGGCCGGTGCCAACCCCGACCACCACAATCAAGATCTCTGGGAAGCCATTGCTCGTGGGGAATACCCTGTCTGGAAGCTGTACGTTCAGATCATGGAACCCGAGCAAGCCGAAGCTTTCGGCCGAGCTTTGTTCGACATTACCAAGGTCTGGTCACACAAGGACTTTCCCTTGATTGAAGTTGGAAAAATGACGCTGAATAAAAACGTAAGACATGGCCCCTCAAAGAAGAATGATAGCTGCTGACACTGACGGTTAGCCCGACAACTACTTCGCCGACATTGAGCAAGCCGCATTTTCCCCCTCCAACATAGTTCCAGGCATCGCCATGACGCCAGACCCTAGTAAGAATTGCCCCTCACTTTTCGACCACCAGAACTAACCATCCGCAGTGCTACAAGCTCGAATGTTTGCCTACCCCGACGCCCAGAGGTACCGCCTCGGAGTCAACTATACCCAGCTGCCCTCTAACCGCCCCATCGCCCCGGTCTACGCACCGTACGAACGCGACGGTATCACCGTCACCAAGAACTACGGAGGAGATCCAAACTATGTTCGAAGTACCCTGAGCCCCGGGATATCCTCTACAGCCATGGCCCAGATATCACACCATGAGCGTGTGTCGCCCACCGCGGTCCTCGGCTTGAATGAGATTCCGGTTGATGAGCAAGACTATGTTCAACCTCGAGAGCTGTGGAGGAGGGTGTTTGACGAAGAGGAGAGGGCCCAGTGGATTCAAACGGTGACCGGTGCATTGGAGGGTGTGCCAGCTCCGTTGAGGCAGGCTGTTGTCGAGATGTTTTCTAAGGTTGATCCCGTGATTGGACAGCGAATGATGGCCAAATTCAACGAGAACGCCACTCACTTGTAGGTTCTTTTAGACGAAGGAGACGAGGGAAGGAGGCGTTAATTAATAGACTTGCTGTTTCCTAGAAGTCAACCATTGTGTCTGCCAGACCGAGGTCTATCAGGGTTCCACATCCAATGAGACATTATCTGCGCTCCCCAAAAGCAATTAATCTGACCCTGTCCCCCGTCAGCCAGAGATAGCCATCTTGATCTTGTATCTTGCTAGAAGCAAAGGAGTAAAGCTGATTGATAAGACTTCGACAACTCCTCGAGATCAGTAAACTTGCAGCCCGCGTCACGCCATCAACTCTCCTTCCCACCACTGTCAGCTAGCCGACGGATCAAGTCAAGTGTCAACCATCTCCAACTGACGCTAACCGGTTCAAGTGGAAGCCCCGTTTACCCGCCCGGGAATTCACGACACCCCCTGGGCTCTGCATCGCATATGCTTCGGCGGAGCCGGACCAACTGTGCCGGGGGCTTCTGTTCCAATGTTATCGTTCAGATCGTGTTACTAAGGCGTCTTTATGTGGAAGGTGACTGGCCCATGGGAACTGGTTGCATTAGTCTAAAGCAAAGCTGAGTATAATAAACCAACAATAGGTCGCCCAAGCCACCCAAACGTCTGGACTTCAAACACGGTTACATTCCTAAAATCATGCTTTCTTTGTTAATCTCAGTTGTTCTCAGCTTCACAGCTTTAGCTGTGCTGCTCCTAGCCAAGCTCTCCAAGATCGGCCAGCGGCCTCCAGGCCTTCCGCCCGGTCCGCCAACACTGCCGCTCCTGGGCAATTTACACCTGGTCCGTCTATGAGAAACTGGCAGTTTGGACATCCATCTAACCGGTTCAGATGCCAACAAAAAGGCCGCATCTACAGTTTGAAAAATGGGCCAAACAGTACGGGTGAGCATCTGACCCATGCCCCGATCCCACCCCCGCTAATATCGCTCAAGACCGATATACTCACTCATCCTGGGAACCAAAATCATGATTGTCCTGTCATCGGATGAGGCAGTAAAGGATTTGTTGGACAAGAGGAGCGCGATATACTCGGACAGACCTGATATGTACATTGGCCAGCGCATCGCGAGTGGCGGCCTCAGACTTGTTCTCATGGTGAGGCGTCCTTGTCTTCTACTGTCCATCCTAACATTAGTTGTAGAGGTACGGGAGCAACTGGCGGATGATTCATCGCATGATACACAAGGCCTTGAATATCACGGTCGCTGCGACCTATTTGCCCTACCAGGACCTTGAGAACAAAGTTCTTTTGACCAATCTCCTAGATACGCCTGACGACCTCTTGCCTCACATTAGGCGTGCTTCATACTCCCTTTCCACTCAGATGATATTCGGGTTTCGGTGCATCAGCAACCAGGACCCAAAGCTGCTCCAACTTTTCCATGTATGCCACATCCCGCCAAGTCAGTGTATTGACGCTAACAAGTCGTAGGGCTTCGATAAATGGAGCGCCTTATCTGGAAGTGCCAGCGCCCAGCTTGCCGATCTCTATCCTGCTCTCCAGAATCTCCCTGATTTCATCGCTCCCAACGTCAGCTACGCAAGAAAGCTGCACCAAGCTGAGAAGAAGATGTATCTGGGTCATTGGGCGAGGACAAAGCAGGCGATCGTGGACGGTCGCGGACTCGTATGCCCATCGTCAATCTCGCTCTCTCGGGGTACTTACAGCTAACGTTGTCTCACTCAGCCATGCTTCTGTAACGATATCTACCGCGCGCAGTTGACCGAGGGATTTTCCGATGATGCTGCAGGTTATATCAGTGGGTCGTTGCTAGATGCTGGGTCAGATTCCACCGCCTCGACCCTCTACGGCTTCATCTTGGCAATGCTCATCTGGCCCAATGTTCAAAAGAGAGGCCAGGAAGAAGTTGATCGCGTGGTTGGGCCAGATCGCCTGCCCACCATGGAAGACTATGACCAGCTGCCCTTTATTCGTTGTTGCATCAAGGAGACTCTGCGGTGGATGCCCACGGTCGTTCTTGGGGTGCCGCACAACGTGACCAAGGATGATAGTTATCTAGGCTATCAAATCCCCAAGAACTCTTCAATCATCAACAACGTCTGGTAAGTACTTGGAACATTCTCCACATCATGATCTTCACATCTAATCGTACCAACTAGGGCAATTCACATGGATGAAACGCGATGCCCGGAGCCGCGAGTCTTCAACCCAGATCGTTTCAAAGACATTCCATCAACCCTCTACCAATCCGTCATTGGAGATGTTGCGAAGCGCGACAATTTCGTCTTTGGTGCCGGACGTCGCCTCTGCCAGGGCATCCATATCGCTGAGCGAAGTCTCTTCTTGGCCATCTCACGATTTTTCTGGGGGTTTAATTTTCTCCCAACCAAAGATGAATACGGACACCCTGTCCAGTACGATGCTGAAGATTTGGTTGGGGGTATCACTGTCCAACCTGCAGACTTTCCTGCCGTCATTGAAGCACGATCTAAGCGCAGAGCAGACATCATCAGGAAAGAGGCACAGGAGAGTGAGAAATCGCTTGATCCCGAGACTTTACAGTGGATCAAGGTGCCAGAGGGAATGGTGTTTAACAACGAATAAGTGGTAAGTGTGATGTGTACGGGTATTCATATGTATGCTTGGAGTATGATGCATGTATTTCTCATGCTAGGCTGCCTTGATCTACCAGGCATGTCAAAGGTGGAATTACACAAGTCCATGCTCTTGAGTATGTTTTCGTGCTTAGACCGAGCTTACTTGGCTGGGTCCATACCGATCAAGCGATGGAGTCCTTAGGCCGGCTTGGGAAGATGTGTCAATATCCCACTCCGTCCCCTTGGCCAGTCTTCTTTGCGATGATTCTGAAAAGGGCACCCTTCAAGCGTCACAAAGCCCCCAATGGTCGAGTCTCCGGCGGCGTTTGCACACTCCCTGCAAATGACATGACCACATGTTAGGCTGTGTTCTGGGACACCATCCAGGCAAACTAGACAGGGTAAGTGGCTAATGAGCTTATCGATACCGCCAATAAGCTGGTAAAAGTTCCTTGTTTGACCCAGGTGAATCGTGGATGCCCCTTTAAGCCGCTCGTGGTCGTCACTGAGGTGTTTGAGCCTGGCCTTTAGCTCATTGAAAGCGTTTTCAATGCGATGGCGGAAGTAATTTTTCAGCTCCTCGAGTGAATGACTTGTTGAATGATCGCCTTTCTCGACACTCTTACCTCCTTGGTGGTGTGGGTGTCCGGAGGGGCCATTAACGCACTGCTGATATCCCTCCGGTGTCTGGATGCGGTGGTTACAAGGCCAGAATTTCATCCAATAATGTTCCATGGCCTCGTCACTTTGCTTCCAGATCTTCTCTGCGACTCTGCAGTCTATGGAAAACTCAGCTAGGGTCTCACGGGAATTTCAATCTCGAGTCGACAAGGGGCAGAGTTCTTACCGGCCTGTTTTGCTCTCGCACACTTCAGAAACAAACAAGAGGCAACAAAGCCGCTGAGGTCGACCCAGAGGTCTATACCAGCGTGAGACAGATCTAGGCGCCCTCGAGCCATTCTCGCAAGGTTAAATAGCGACCAATTAAATTCGGCCGAGAAATTTTGAATATCGACCCATGCATTGGAGAAGTTGAATGAAGTTTCGTACTTGGATGCAAAATGTGTGAATGCCTTGCGGACAAAGAGAGGGAAAGTGGTGGTATTCCACTTCATGCAAGACGCTTGTCTTTGCTTCTGCGACTTGAAGCACACTTGACTGATTTTGCCATAGAGCTTCCTTACCTGCTCGTGCATCATGGTCGGACTTTGGCCGCTGGGAAAGTGCACAACACTCACCGAGGAATAGTAACAACTGAGAAGCTCCTCTGCCGACCCAATGTGTTGCCCGTTGGACTTCTAATACTGGATATAAGGCTGTAGTTCCTTGTCCCCGGAAACCCATTGGAGGCTGGGCTTTTTGAAAAATGACATTTTGGTAGCGGTAAGGCCGTATTTGAGAGAGTCGTCTCGAATATCCCGGTTGAAGAAGGCAATAATAGCACTTGGAAGAATTGGCTTGTTGTACGAGTGCATTATAGCGCTGTGCCCCCATTTCACTAACTGTGAGATCGTGTCACCAAGCGGACTGGTGGGATGGTTTAGACTTCATCCAACAGAGGCGAGGGTTACTTACGGCCCAATGAACGGAAAGACGACCACATCCGAGAATATGTAGAGAACCCTCGAGAATAGAATCCTTGCAATCTCTTTTCTAGTCCAGGCACCATCGTTCCTGGGCATCTTACTCCAGATGATGTCCTGCGAATCAAGCTCGGGAATTTGGGAGGAGGGGGGTAGAAGATCGCTGGAAGCTGAAGCACCAGCCATGGACTTGCTCATCTGGGCAGGGATCTCATATCCATCCACTTCTTCGCATTCGGCATACAGAATATGACTTTTACTCATAAAAGTTCGGGAATCGGCGTACAGGTGGACGTTCGGCGTGGTTGGCTGGCGGGATTCTGAGTCACCCACGACCGGAGTCTTGAAGTGATTCGCAGAAAAACGGCCGGAAGACTGCAAACATGTGAGAATTATTAAGGCACAAGTACTTCCGATCAAGCCATTGAGGGAACATACCTTGCACAACAGGCCGATCAACGTGCTCTTTCCCGACCCTAGTAAAAATTAGCCCAGGCCATTAGGAGTCAAGGAGCATGCAACACGCACCTGTTTCGCCAACAAAGGAGACCAAGCCCGGGTAAATATCAGAGGTAAGCGTCCTAGAGGAGCCCATCATCAGATCATATGTACGGCCCTCGACCAACAAGTAGTCTCCTGCTTTGCTCTTGCTTCTAACGCCAAACCACTCGCTGCTGTCGCCAATCTGGCTCGATCTCCGGGCCCTGTATCGGCTTATTGCATCTTCCAAAAGGGGCCACTCATCGAGATTAACCTTTAGTGTGGAATACACAATGATGGCGTCGTTCGGGATGGTCTTCTCATGTCCTGGTTCTGATTTTACGTGCTTTTTTCTCTTGAACCAGCAATTGTCGCACAACATCTCATCGCATCGCATGCAATAATGGTATGGCTCTTTATGTTCCCCATTCTTGGAACACTGAGCCCCCTCCCACAAAAATGCGTCGGATGACATCGAAAATATTGAAGAGCCCGAGGCAATGCTTCTTTATGATTAGCTCTTGGCCTTTACCTACACAAAATTCGACCTAATTACCTAGGTAATGGATGCAGATTCTGTTGGGGCGCCCTTTGGTTGCTGTGAATGATCTTCGGGGCAACGGTCACTGAGAAGGTGCTGCTTGTGAAAGCAGTGACAGTCAGGTGAAGAAACCAAGACGAAATGGCCCAGTAGGGGAGGGGAATATTTATAGACCCCGTCTGCAAGCGCCAAGGTTATGCACTCGGCAAATTAGCAGGCTGGCTGTAGCAGGCTGTAGAAGGCTGATTGCAGCAGCCTCGGATTCCCCTATCAACGAGGTCCGATGCCTAATCAGCGAAGCGACAGTTACCGACTCTTCCGACACGTTAGAAGCTATATTATGTCAATGGCGAATCGCGGCTCTCTCTGGCTGTGCTTGACGCCCTGGGCAAGACGACACAATTTGAGGCAAGGGGACACAAACGTGTGGTGCACATTCAGAGCCTGATTCTCAGCCCCAGCTCAGCTGAACCAAGTTGGATCCAATCAAACCCACTTGGTGGTCACACTGCATTTTAAGATGAGGTCTCCCCCCATTTTAGTAGTTCTCATGCGATGCAGGTGCATTTCCGGCGCTTAGGGGGACTGGCCAGGCGACCGAGACATACAGACAAAAGCAAAGGGGCATTTTCTCACCCAACCAGTAGCCCAAGGATGTACCGATATAAAGGGTGTTTTTTATGTTTAAGTCAATCCACCGCAACGGCCTTGTCAGTCTTTCTGGAAAGTGCAGGACAATGGGGAGTACAAAAAGAATGGGAGAAAAAGGAAAGACATCAGTTGACCGCATCACCACTGTAAAAAGCACCCAGAGTCATTGGGTAGTTGATCTGGCACGTGGTGAAGTTATCGGGAAGAATATACCGGGAGTTATCCTCCATACCGGTCTCATTGCTATCTCGCCCAGCACCGTTAACCGTATAACAACATCAAGGGCAGCACCACTACCAAGTGGACATAGAGACTGTGAAGTTATATGTAATGATAAAACACGTTGAAAATTATAATACATAAATAGAAAGTAAGATGACAAAAAAAGAAAACCCTTCACAGCGCTCAGCCTCAGGCATCCCAGTCAGGAATGTCCCAGTCAATAACCTCGTTGCACGGAAAGTAGTACTTTCTGTCCTTCTTGCTGGTTTCGCCTTCACCCTCGAGCTTGTAGTTAAGAAAGGCATCGACGGCATTGCAGACGGGAAGGTCAAAGAAGTAAGGGGCTCTGATGTCATTGTCGACCAAAGCATCGAGCGTATCCTCCCACTGGTCAAGGCTGTTCCATTCCGCACGTGGCTTTGACTCGGGGGTGTTTTTATAACCATTTGCCTTGAAGGTCGCGAGGGATCTAGGCGACGGGTTAGCAGCGGTACAGACGGCGAGGCAAAAGACTGGAAACTTACCCAAACACAATATCCTCGGCCGACAAAAGTCCCCAATCTTTGGAAGAACTATCCGCATCCTCGTCACTCAGACCGACACGAGTGCCCAGCTCAGCAAAACCAGGGAGATCTTCAAAGTCCTTGCACTCGGCGGTTTCCTCATCCCACCCAGCTTTTTTGCAGTTCTGGGAGGGGTCCACGGCGCCGACAAGATAATAAGCCCTGTTTTTGCCCTTGTCACAAATCATCCTATCGTTGCGAGTGTCTTTGCCGAGTACATTCTGGATCCACTCGTCGTTGGGCGCGTCCTGGCAACTCCGTCCGCTGTCCAAGATGCTGTGTCGAGAAAGAGTCAGCTTGCCCCCGAGGTGGTTTTAGGGGTGGTACGTACAATGGATTCAAATCTCGACCGGCCACCCTCCACGCCATGGGAATGAGCATACCGTAGAGCGTCTTCTTGAGCTCAAGGTTGATAGCTCCAACGTTGTCCAGCTGCGATCCTGGATCAATCAATTTGCCACTGGCCATGAGCTTGGACATCCTTTTTATGCTCGCCTCGGATCCGTTGAATAGGGTCTTGGCGTAGGACTCCATCCCACCTCTCCATGCTCTTGTGATGCCGCTAACCTGGTCTTCCAGCAGAGCCTCCGGGTCTATGCCTTTGTCCTCTTGGGTGATGAGATCCTTGGCCAGTGTGATGCCCTGATATGTCATGTCGTTGACGAGATCTTTGATCGTGTCAAAGTCATCCGAGTTGCGCCTCGACCAGTCCAGGTTCCGGGCCCAGCGGTTCCAGAAAGGTGCCATGATACTGGCGTAGCCCATGGCAACAATGTCAAGGATGACATACAGGCCTACGCCATCCTCCCTCTCGGGTGGAGCGAAGGTCTTGGCAAAGACCCCAATGCTTCCCTTGACATCAGTCGCTGCGTCCCCGAACAGGTTGATGATGTTCCAGAAGGTCTTTTCTCGAATTATTCCACAATCAGCTCACTGCTGCAATAGGGAGATAAGGGAGAGAAGCACATACCTGAGACAAGACGATGAAAGAGTTCAGAATCAAGAAGGGTGCCGCGCCGCCATAGTCTTCATCACAATCTACGGTCTGATAGCAGTTGTTTTCTTCCATCATATTCCCACAGTTCCTGAGATCGCTCGCATGAAAGTAATCGCTGATAATGATACTAAAGTTGAGGTTAGTACTTCCCCTGGATGCCCTCCAATCGTCCAGGGCGTCTTCCCAGGCCTCGGAGGCACGTAGTGTGTTCCAGCGGAAGGAAGGTTCAACAGTCGCATCGTTAGCCCCAGGACTTGTGCAGTCAATGTCCCTCCAGGTAACTTCATCAGATCCCCCGGAGGATCCGTCGCCGGAAGATTCAAGCGGCCAGCAGCGGTTGTGCCAAAGGTTGAGTCGCCCGTTGTTTGGGTCCATGGACACGTAGTCGGCACGTCCATCTCCTGTCATCTGCATACGATATAGATGGTTAGAAGACGCTCTGTGTCAAGAGAGAGCAGGTCAGTCAAACTTACGTCAGCAATCCTGATGGCGGGGCCCCTCATACATGTACGCTCGAGCGTACAAATAAGGTCACGTGATATACTGTACGCTCGAGGCGTATAAATAAGATCGGTTATGTAAGAGGCATATGTGTGTGTGTGCCACAGCGATCCCTTTTCAATCAATAACAACACCATTTACGCATATAATTAAAGGAAGGGGATAATTCTTCATATATGCACTTATTCAATGCACGATATATCATCCATTGGCAAGGCACGAGTCTGCCCGTGGCCGTGAAGAACAGATAATGCCCCCTCACGTCACTGTAGCTACCGCGGTGTAAGTGAATCGCCTCAATGCGTGCGGTATATAAAGCAGAGCCTTTTCCTTTGGTAAGAGTTCTCTATTTCCACATCAAATACTATCGTGAAGATATATAATGTACTTCAAGATCCCTCTCGGCGGCATCCCAGATATCTTGCATGCCTCGCCGCCTAGAGAAGGGCTGCTCTGCCATCTCTATCCCTACATTCTGCTCGACGCGCTCGTTCTCAGCCTTATCCCAGTCAAGATAACTCATCATCTCCTCCTTAGTCCACTCTCTCATGCTAGTTCCGGCCCTGCAACGCCTCCCCATTTGCTTGTAATCAAGGCACCAGTCATATTCCGCTTTGCTATAGCGTTGAGGCAACCCCATAGCCCTCCGATACTGCTGGTTGGTCTTGAGGCCTCCCTGAGGCAGTGTAGCATACCAAGCTTCTCGTGCTTCCTTATATCTTTGGAAAATAGCACGGGGGTCATCGGGCCGTAATACAGGCACATGTGGTGTAGTAATAGCTGCCGATTTGGCTGCTGGAGGAGATACCACACGGGTTGTTGTGTGCGTCGTCGTATGCGTTGTTGTATAGGCCACAGTCTCGGATACAACGGAGACTCCTGATGGGGATGATGGGGATAGCGAGCGGGTTACGGAGCGAGTGGCTGTATGTGTTACTGTGTGCGTTGTCGTGGTGGTCGGAGGGGGGGGCTCCAATAGATCTTCGTATCGCAATGGGCACGCTTTCGATGTCATCTTATGGCCATAGTTATGGCATCTCGAACATTTTGGCAGTGCCCTTGGCTGTGATGCCTTCTCAACGGCCTCGAATGCAGAAGGCTCACGCTGCGTGCTTGACGGTGGCAGTGTCGAATCAGCTGCTGGGCGATCAAACAGCTTGCGAGGCTCGACAATAAGCTGGGGGGTTCCTGAGCGTTGGAGGTGCCAATGTGAATGGAAATGGTATAGTTGAAGGGGCAGACCTTGCGCCAGTAAAGGCTGAAGGTTATGAGCGCAAGGTAGACTGAGAGTCTTCGCGAAGACCCCTGTACACGCGGGAAGCTCCTTCAATAGCCGTGCCCGTTGGCCATCAACCTTCCGCAGGGCTTCGTGTGAGATCCAGCCGCGGATATTGCCATATAACACCCCAGATATATCGAGAGGTGTGGTGATCTGCTGCTTGGCCTGGTTGGCCTTGAGCTCGGAAAGCTGATTCGATAGAACAAGCTTGATGATCCTCCAGGCCTCAAAGAGGTCAACTTGAGAGTGTTTCAAATGACTCTTAATGAGCTGATGAATGCCCTCGGCCCGAGAGGTAACAAATTGCTCGAAGTGAAGATGTTGGTGAACCCAAGCCTTGACGAATCTCTGCTTATGGGGATCTAGCCAGGTCTCCATGATATAGCCCACCTCTTCAACGTGCATGGGAAGGTAATGCTTCTTCCACTTCTCGAGTCTCTCGTTGTATGTATCTTCGGTTGGCGAGGCAACGATCTCATGCCATAGGTCATAGAATTGCTTCCACTCTTCTTGCCCCTTAGGGTTGCCCTTATCTCGAGTGAATGCAGGCATACAATGTGTCAGGACGGCCTTATTAATATGCCATAGGCACAAGAGTAAGGCTGACTCAGGGAAGCAAGAAGAAGAGGAAATAGCATTCATACAAGCAAGGCAGCGATCTGTGAGTATCACAGAAGGAATAGCTACCCCGTGAAGCTCATATATATGCCTCAACCGTTCAAGAGCCCAGATGAAGTCATTCTCTTCCTCGCCGCTAAGGAAGGCAAATGCAATACAGAAGGATCGTTGACAAGCATCAATACCAACTATATCGAGAAGGGGCATCTTGTACTTATTGGTCTTGTACGTACAATCCAATAGAAGCACTTCGGGATATAATTTGAGGTATTCCAGTGACTGCGGATGTGCAAATAATACTGCTATAACCCTGCCACCTTCGTCGAGGCGAATCTCGCTCCAGAAGCCCTCGCTGTTGAGCTGATCAGCAAGGGCATGTATGTTGCTCTGACCCTTGGCAAGATCTCGCTTGCCCCGTGCAATGCAGTTGTAGATATCTTGCTGTGTGGCAAGTGTATCTGAAGTCGTGCGTAAATAGGATCTGATCTCCTTAGGCGCAATACCGGCGTTGGCGAGCTGGTGGACTGTTGATTCATCTGAGCGCGATAATTGACGATGTACTGGATGTGCCACTTGGTGGAAACTTGGTTCGTGATTGTGTTGATCAAAGCCAGGGCCGGGACGATGCCTCAGACTCCATTGAGTCCCGCACAGGCTCTCCTTTGCTATCACAGAGAAGAGGCATCCCGTACGACGTGATGCGGTCTTGCGTATCCGTTTCTTAGGGAATGTAGAAGGGGCACGCCCTCCTCCGCGGTCACATATAAAGGTAACCCTAACTCTCCCATTGGTAGTCTTACAAGACCTTTGGGAGATAAAGGCGTAGCCTCGTGGCGCTGCCCAGGCGTTAATTGCTGTTACCAGTTCCTCTCGTGAGCTAAAGTCGCCTTCAGGAGGAAGAACATCCCTGGGGAAGCCATGAGAGTCACCAATTGGATCCATTATAGCAGAAACAAGGCGCGGCAACGAGAATTAATACCGTAGAAGCTGTTGATCGCTAAATAAGGGGCTAATCTGCGGTGTGTGGCCTCTTTGCAATCAGGCCACATATGCCTCTTACATAACCGATCTTATTTATACGCCTCGAGCGTACAGTATATCACGTGACCTTATTTGTACGCTCGAGCGTACATGTATGAGGGGCCTGATGGCGGATCCAGTAGAGCCTGTTCTATCGGCAAAGCTCCGTGGCGTGTCCCATCGAATCGAGCCATCGTCGCGCCAGCCCAGGTGATGCCAGGTCCGTGTTTGCCCGTTCACTCGGCCGACCACAACGTAGTCTAGTTTGCCGTCGCCATTAGTATCGGCAAAGTGAACATCTTGAGGAATAACCCCTGCTGGTCCGTCAGCAACCAATGTGGCAGGCCCCCAGGTAATCGGTAGAGTGTTCAGGTTCTTCCACCACACGGTAGCTCCATTGTTGTTCATGTAAACGTAGTCATCAAGGCCGTCTCCGTCCAAGCTATATCGCGGTTGTCTATTAGCAGATGAAGGAACTTGGTCAAGGGGGGTCAACCTACTCAGCGAAGCGCACATTTCGTGGATAGAACTCTTCCCATCCAAATTTCTTCCTGAGGGTTTCTTTGGGGCCTGCGGCACACTCTGACTGGCCGCCCCAAGACCATCCGGCCTCTGGACCCAGGTTCCGCCAGAACCAGGCCTGTCCTTTGTCCTTGTCGACGACAATGTAGTCTGCGCGGCCGCTCTTTGTCAAGACTCCCATCCGGATCGACTCTCTGTCATGAGGGTTGTTCTTCATGATCTGACCCAAATCGTTCCAGACGTTGGATCCTTTTCCCTTGTTCAGGTAGCCCCAGCCTGCGCCTTCATGGTCGACCCAGAAGTAGTCTTTTGCACCATCACCGTCCACTGCATGATGCGCGTTAGTATATGGAAACAAAATAAACTGATGAGACTCACGGTCGCAGAGAAAGACTCCTTCTCCAGGCTGATACTTGCCGCCTGTGCTCATGTTCTCCCACAGCGTAACTTTTCCGCTCTTCTTCTCAATACGCAGGTAGTCGGCTTTACCGTCGCCAGTGATGTCAACCAATCGAACTT
Organism: Fusarium vanettenii 77-13-4; assembly: GCF_000151355.1. Taxonomy (NCBI): domain Eukaryota; kingdom Fungi; phylum Ascomycota; class Sordariomycetes; order Hypocreales; family Nectriaceae; genus Fusarium; species Fusarium vanettenii. The sequence continues at coordinate 628,141 of NW_003315870.1, read as the reverse complement.
CGTCTCGCTCAGTATCGGCCGGTCCCTCAGCAACCACTACAGACCCTAACCATCTCGGTAGTATAGTCTCCTCTTGCAGACGGTTGATAAACCCAACCACCTTGCCTTTAGCACCAACCATCATGTAGTCGGCCCTGCCTTCGCCGGTGAAATCTCCAAGGATGACGGAATCGTCTGGGGCCTTGGAGGCTCCCGTCGCGATGGTGTCAAGCCTATACCAGTCAGGCACGATGCTGCCCCCGTTGTTGATCCAGGCCTTCACTTCGCCGCTGTCCTGGTTGACGAGGCAGAGATCGGCTCGGTGATCGCCTATAAAATGGCGTCGTTAGTGAATGTCAACAAGGGAGTAGTTTTCGAGGGCTATACTTACCATTGAGGTCCACAAATTGGAGATTCTTGTTTGTTGCCCCGATTCCACTAGCAATCACACTGAGGGGCTGCCACTGCCATGGTGCGCCATCAGTACCTTCGCCTCTGTTAATCCATGCAGTAATATCACCCGTGACTGGGTGGACGTAGATGTAGTCATCTCTGCCATCTCCGTTGAGACTACGCAACAGTCAGCCAGCAGACAAAGAAACAGCAGAACGGTAAATGTACTCACTCGGCAAACCTGACTCCTGAGCCGAGACGGCCCTTGTTCCCCGAGGCAATAGTCTTTGCTTCTCCCCAATTGCCCGACCATTTGCCATTGCTGCCTGGGATGTTAAGCATGACCTTTGTCTTTCCAGTGTCTGCGTCAACACAAGCATAGTCCTTCAAACCATCCCCATCAAGATCCATGAAGTGAAGACGATCACGAGGGCAGTCACCGTCATGTACAACACCCCTTGAGGCCCATGCTTGGCTGAATGAGGGATCAGCATAAGCCCTATAGAGTGTCAGCATCAACCCTGCACAAAAGTGAAACTGGGATGGCGTCCATACACCTTGGCGCCAGCCGCGATGGTGCCAACATTGGTCCACGATGGGGTTGGTTGGCACTGGGTCGCCGTTGATCCCGTGGGGGTTACTGGAGTGCCCGGATCGGTTATCCAACCCATGCTAGAAGCAAGCTGAATGGCATCATAGAATTCGTTCGACATTTTCTGATAACCCCTGTCATTGGGGTGTAGGTCATCGGCAATGTCGGAAAGTTGGACGGCCTCGTTCATGGCAACCACAAGCGCTTTCTTCCCCTCGGACCTGAGATCACTCACAAGTCCGGGGATAGCAGCATTGAACGTTTCGATGCGCGGTTGCGTTGTCTGGGCTTTGGTTGACGGAACAATCTGACACACCAAAACGACGGCCTTGGGGGACACCTTCAAGATCTTGTCGATCAGCTTCTTGAGGCGTGCAGGGGCCTCTCCAGTTTTAAGGTCCTTGTTCATATCGTTGGTTCCAGCATGGAGGAGAACGATATTGGGGGCTGCGCTTATACCAATACTAGCCAAATCCGAGATCTCGTCGATGACCTTGCCTCGATGTCCCTCGTGGTCTGGGTCAGACATGCCGACGTTATCAGCTCTTCTCCCAACAAAGTCGAGTTTGTTCTCGAGCTTAGCTAGCCTGTCCCAGAGATACTTGCGGTAGCCATTGCTATCTGAGCTCTGAGCGCCCCAGGTGATGGAACTAGGATGCTGTTAGAATTGTTGATGATGGTGAGTAAAGACAATGTCCCCGCGATACTTACTCTCCTATAGGAAGCACCCTCAAATCAACACCATCGGCAATTGATTCTCGGCGATGCAGGTGTCGTGGGGATCGTATCGAGGCATTGGAAACTGGAACCCAGGAACTCAAGGTCACCAACACAAACATCAACGCTGTCCAGGCATTCCACCGTTGACCGGCGGAACGCCGCTGGTGCTGCGCAGACAATGCCATGTTTCTTTACTCAAAATGGGTAGAAGAACTGACTGAACAACGAAAGACAAGGAGAATTGAGAGTCCCAAGGTCATCTTTCTATCTTTCTTTCTCTTGGCAGACCCTCGTTATCTCCGAAGCCCCTGTCACTATGGGAAAACTTGAAAGATATATCCCGCGGCTAATGCAAGGGACAGGGTGAAACAGGAAGGTGATAACTCTGATCTTAAGCTTAACTGACAAGGGCTTGTTCCTGCAACGTATGGTGAGTGTCATGATTGGAAAGATATACAGCTATCTCCGCCACGGCCGACGTTGGTGCCGTGATCTAAGAGCCGAGATCGGTCGAGATGGGACCATGGGAATTTGAAAGTCAATGTGCTAATGCACGGGGCCTACCCATCACATAAATCTAGCCAGTCCGCGTGTTGGATCTTGTCAGTCAAATTTCGCACAGGTTGCTCAATTAGGTATTTGGCTCAAGGGTTTGGCTTGGCAAAACCCACCTTGCTCTGGATGAATCCTAGCTTCGCGATTAGGATGGCCCAATTGGCTCAGATGGAATCATTTGTTGGCGAAGAAGCGGATGACGCGGGTAACTTTCATCATATCAACAGGCGAGACTGTGGGAGAGACAAGGGGCGAGGCGCGTAAACTGCCGGCCGGCAACTGGAATTCACGACTGTGCGCAACGGCTTCCCCGTCAATGGACAAGGGGTTCGGCGCTTTCAGCCAACGCAGTTTCAGGTTCGGGCTATGGTGTATTACAGCTGGGACTCTGATATCACCAGGCGCTCGGTTTCCCAATGTTACGTTTGCGTTCTGACCTCGATGCTATGTCTTGGCTTTTGCATCGTTCGTCGATGCCAATTACGCGGTTCGACTTAGAGTCTCATGTTCTAGACCTAGGTAGTGAAGAGGTCATGGAACACTACCTTTCGTCGGATGGTAATATATTGGCTGTATCTTTCGATCGTTACGCGCGCCTGTTGGATCCTATGTGTACTCAGAGGGCTCCCTCCACGAGGTATACTAATATGACTTCCGTCTCTCCTGACAGAGCAAGAATTGCTGTGTCTTACGAGAAGTATATGCTAATTATATTAGAGTATGTGCTTAATAATTACAGCTATTATCTTTTAGTGAGATGGTTGCTGCCTCGACGATTGGCGGTGCCCTTAGTTGCCGGAACTCACCCTTCGAGGCAAGTTAATATCTATTTATTCCCCGGTTTTCTCTTCCTGCTTACGTGAGACTCGTGCAGGTGGCGAGGATATGAGATGCAGTCGTTGAAGGCGGATCCAAGCAGACCAGCCTCTCCACTCATGGTCAACACAGTCAAGCATAGTTTAGCAACTTCGGGACCACTAGGATTCTTTCGTAGTATCGTGCCGCGTATCTGTGTAGCTTCTTGGGCGACTCCATGGATGGTTGGTCTCGGGGATATTGCAAAGGAGGCTTTGGCAAATCGAGGACACGCGAAGAAGTGATCAACAGCAAAAGACACAGTCATTACTATGTGACTGCATCAACCCCAATACCGTAAAGCGTGAGCCTAGCCCGTCGTCTCAACTCCCAAGGCTAGCCGATGCGCCTTCTTATCCTCGTAGACCTTTCTCATCACCCGTCTGATTGTGTGAACTGCATGCAAGCAAACATTTGCCTCTGAGGTCGTTAGCAAGCCCCTGATCTGATCTGGTGTCCACATGAGATTGTACGACGTAGAAAAAGACGCCGTCTGTTAGAGTTGGTCAGTATAATAATCAGCACCATGGGAGCAGAACTTACCGAAGGATCGAAACCTAGATTTACGTCGTTTGGCAAAAGTGGACAGTAAATGACATAAATGTTCTGGCCGTTTCGCCTTGTTCCCCGAAAGACTTTGGCGTAGTGGTTCATTTGTCTCGAGTCTATCTCCGAGCCATGACTGGTGATGCCCTCTGAGCTAGAATCAATATCTTGCTCTGGCTTATGGAATATTTCTGTTTCCTCTCCAAGCTCAATGTGAAAGTCGGCTGCAAATTGATGCAAGCGTTGAATCGCTGCTCCTGTACGAACATCCGATGAAGCATCAAAGGCAATAAAGATGTCGACACCTCGCTCTTCTCGAGCCAAGACGTGATTAGGAAGGTTATTCGACATGCCGCTATCCATCAGTCGAGTGCGTCCTTGGGCCTCCCATGGTACGTCAGCGATTGAGTGTTCTACCGCTGGGACATCAGCCATTGAGCGAACACCATCACAAACAACGTCCTTCTCATGATGAAGCTTTGCCCTTTCTGGACCGTGCAGAGACCCCTGGGGAGTGTGGACCCTTGCTCGAATTGGCCGTTCAAGGCCATAAAAGGGGTTTGGGTCGTGACCTGCTCGGATCGGATTTCCCCAAAGGCCCTCCCATCTCTTCATGCTCAGAAAGCTGTTGAGAAGGGACAGCAGTCTCGCCATTATGGTCCCTTTTGCCATAGTCGCTAGCAGAGTCGATATATATCCCGTCAAGGGCCCTGCAGGGGCACTTGTGCATTGACCTAGCAGCAGAGAGAACGACTGCTCCGGGCGTCGATCGATCGAGTGGCCTGATATGAACGTGCGGCCCCATGCCCATGTGGGGATGTATCGATTGAGATCTGGGCTTCCGATCTCGAGAGGTGAAATCTCGAACCACTGAAATTGTCGTTTAGGTTGGGGCTTAAGATCAACAGCCATCTCTGCTGGTGAAGGAGCAGTAGCCGCGGAGCTCTCTTGACTCTTTTTTATCCTCCCCTTGGCACGGAATGTCTTGACAGAACAGGTCGAGTAAACATCCTGTTTCGACCCGTATGAGAACCTCGGCACGCGTCTGACAGCTGTGAGAATGGGCATGGGCTCGAGTCCCTGGTCGATTCCAGAACGATGCCAGATTTTTGACCATTGGAAGGTAGCCCGACTCAGCCTCCCCTTGGGTTCTCGAGACAGCAGCTGGTAGGTCGTCGTCAACGTGGCATAGAGGTCCATGATGCCCAGTCCGATGATGCTGGTCTGGGCTTTTCTTGCCAGGGGTCCAATGAGAAAGTAAACACCCCTCTTGCTCCGAGCAACCATGTCAAGGGCACGGATACTCATCGGATGTGCCAGTTCGCGTGCAACAGTGAGATAGTGTTGCACAAGCCTTGAGATATCATGGCGAGCAATAGTGTAGTAGGCCGCAAGCGTCCAGCAACTCCCGCTTACTCCTGCAACCCAGGTAATGCAGTCCCATAGTCCAAGTTTTTTCGCTGCCGAGATGAAGCCAGTGAGTCCGTACATGGCTCGATAGCCTCCTCCAGAGCCGCCAAGGGCCACAAGGGGAACATCTCTGGGGTCAACTCTCTCGCCTGCAGGGAGGGCGAGAAAGCGATGAAGTGAGTCGTCGCCTGCCGATGATATCTTTCGCTTGCGTAATTCGATAAAACCCCGCTCTCTGTGATGCAGAGAAGACCCATTTCGGACTTGGGCCTCCCATTGAAGTTCCGGGTATGTTTTTAGATCTTGATCATCCCGCTTCAGAAGTGCCTTGACCTGAGCGAGGTCAACTGCTCTGCCATACCATCTTTCGACTATATGAGCGGCTCGTCTCCAAGAACTTCTTGTAACTGAAGACTTGGCACTGCTGTGAACAATATTCCCAGCTTGGTCTCGATATCTGGGTATGCGATGCGGGCTTGGCTTTGTTGTCAAGATACCGTGGCTACGAAGCCGAGGTGCTTGATTGGCGAGATGCAACCTTGAAGTAACTGGCGTGGCTTGGAATAAAGTGACCAGAGCACACAGACAATAAGTCTTGACGTACAAGTAAGTAGGAGATTGACGAAAGGACGTCAGGATGACCATCTTGAGGGCGCACAGTATCCTTTACATGGGAGAAATGCAAATAAGAAAGAAAAGAGTGAGCCATTTGTAAAAGAAGGGCCAACATTCGCCGGCGCTGACGAAATCGAGGGTGTTGATGCAGCCAGAGATGGTTGCACATGGCGCCCACGTGGGAGTTGATTGGCGTTTTCATTCCCGTCTCGTTTCCATATTTGCCTCACCCTTCACAACAAGTAGGCAGACGGTGATGGGGATGTCTTGATGAGATAATTGTGAAATGAAAATATGGATAAAGATGGATGAGCTTTCAATAAAAACAAATTCACTTACTATTAATCTACCTATATAAAGAAGGAGCTTCCGGCGACTGTCAAACTGTCGTCTTCACGCAGCGATTGCCGAGTTCTCATCTCAGCCCTACAGTGAACATCCAATCACATTCTTCATCGGTAAGAACTGATCGAGACGTGAGTGGGCATTGCATTTCCCTATAAAATGCCCACTTACACTGACGTGCGAAAGAACTGAGGTGAAGACTGAAAGAGTTGTCTGAGACGGACGAATACCTGAGTCGCGCCCATCTTATCAAGCACCAGGCTAACCAAATGCATCACTGACAGTCCAGAATTTTACCGCTTACAAGTCCTCTCATCTTAGTTTTTGCGCCGCCAGGCTAAAACGGCATCTTAGCCTGGCGCTTCGGCCGAGTCCCAGGTCCGAAATAGCTGCACTATCGATTTTAATGGATAACGCCCCTTGGTCGCCTCAATCAAGTGTTAGACTAGAAGAGTAGTAGAACAATAGTCTCAAGCCACCCCCTAGCTGACGACTGCCCATTTCAGCTCTCGTGAATAAATGCAAAGACTGTTCCAGTCTCATTTGCAGAATCTTTCCGGCTTCATCGAAACCTCTTGACGCCATGGCTCTTCGCAAAGCCCTCGCTGCTTGTGCAGCTCTTGCTCTGGTGGGTGTCGACGCCAGCGTCTGTAGGCCTCAATCGAGCGACGCCATCTCTTCTTCAACAGTGATCGAATCATCAACCATTGTCGCCACGTCTTCTACCACCGAATCGTCAACTGTCGCTTCCTCAACGACTATATCTGAGCAAGTCTCTTCATCGGCAACCGTGTCCGAAGAAGCATCATCGTCAACAACTGAGAGCAGCGAAGCCTCTTCTTCAACTGTCGAGACCAGCACCACCAGCACCACTGCCGCTCCCACGTCGACCGGCTATCTTTCCAACCCCGGTTTCGTCGATAATGGAGCTGGCTGGACATTTGCTGGACAGGCCTCAGCCAGCGACCAGTACTGGTATCACGATGCTGTCGGCGCGGCGTAAGTTTCTGCAAAGCTTCCTACATGTCAACAATTTGTTAACAAAAAAATGTAGTTATCTATCTGTTACGGCAACCGGACAAGACGCAGGGGCCTCCATCTCCACCCCTCTCAGGAACCTCGTGCCCGGACAAGACTACGTGGTTTCCATGTACTGGAGGCTCAACTGGTGGGCCTATGCCGACGTGTGCTCCTATGTCTTCTTCATCGACGACCAAGAGCACACAAATACGGTTCAGATGATGAACGGCTGGCAGCAGCTGTCGGCAAGTTTTACGGCGCCCAAGGCTGATCCGGAGCTGAAGATTCAGCTTTGGTGCTCAGCCATTCCTGATAATGGAGAGTCTGACTGGGAGCCGTTAGTGAACGCCTACGTCGACGACGTGGCTATCGCCGAGTCTAATTAGAAGGGGATGATAAGATATCTCGAATAATCATTGGCTTCGAGAGTCGTAATGACACTGAATTATACCTATAGCGAGCAATATTATTACAAAGAACGTCATCATGTGACGAGTAGTTCCAGAGATGGCAACCCACCACCAAGCCCAGCAGTGATAAGTTATCATGACAGTTACCAAGATAACAACATTATGCAAGATATGCCGTACCTAGCCGTTAAATACGTAAGATATGCTCAACAAAAAACTTGCCAAGAAACCGTGCCACCAAGCTTTCTTGGCTTGTGGAAACCCCCAAGAGAAATCTCGGCAAAAAACGACGGCAGTGGCCAATATCTTGGCAAGACCCGCGTGCCAGCGTAGGATTTGTAATGCAGATCCGGGCCTTGGCTGGTAGTATTCTTTCATCACTGTAATGCATAATGCAGCCTTTATTGGGAAATACTTCCGAAGGCCGATATCTCGGTGGAACCTCACGACATTTTGGAAAGAAAAGCGAAATGCTGTGTCATCTCGGATGTCCCCCTACAATCTCACTTCCCCTGAATCACAACAGACATGAAAACGGTTTTTCGGGTGACAGTGGAAATTTATGACGATCTAGTCCATCTGATATGTACAACATCCAGCTCCCGAGTTTCAATATCAAATTCCGTCGATAACGTTGAGAGCCGATATGTACAAGAATGCGTTATAAAAAGAATACCCAAATCCCAGTTCTCCATCCCATGCATATCCCTGTATCCCTCGCCAACTCCACTAGCAATCATGATAAAGGACCGACGAGAGCTTCATTGCGTACGCGCGTGTGTATCGCTTAGATGGTAAAGCGGAATCGGGGGCTGCGCTCACCCATCATGTCAATCTCATCGTCAGTCTTGCCCTCCATGAGGTGATCCTGCTTGCCCTCATCACGGAGCTTGTTCTGGCGCTTGAAGTGGAGGTGCAGGATGACGTTGAGGAGGAGAGAGAAGGCGAGCATGCCGATACTGGCACCGTAGCCGGGGCGGAAGTGAGGCTTGTCCTTGTTCGAGAAGAGGAAAGGAGAGGCCACACCAGAGGCGTTACCGACAGTCAGATGCATGCCGGTAGAGAAGGCTCGCTTGCCGTAGCGGGGGTTGTTGGAGGGCACCCAGGCGAAGGAGATGCCCGAGGAGAGGAAGATGCCGATAGAGACAAAGCAGCAACCAGCATAAGAGACACCGTTGCCCTTGCCAGAGATGAGCATGGCATAGCCGATGATGGCAGAAGAGATACCGCCCATGACAAAGTAACCTCGGCGCTGGGTCTTGTCGCTGAAGTAAGCGCAGACGAGGTAGACGATGGCACCGACAGCGTAGATAGGGACAGTCATGGCTTGAACCTCAGCAGAGTTCCACTCGCCCATTCCGAGGATGATGGTGGGAAGGAAGACAACGAAGGAGTAGAGCATAGCAAGGCAGGGGAAGAGAGCGAAGCAATAACCCCAGGTAGTCCAGTCCTTGACAGCATCAATGACGTCCTCCTTGAGAAGCTCGCGGCTGTTGCGGGCACGGCCGACCTGCTCCTCGTGGATCTTGCGGAGGTTCTCACGGTCCTCGTCGGTGAGGAACTTGGCAGTCTCGGGGCTGTTGGGGAGGACGAAGGGGATGATGATACCGGTGATGATGGTGGGGATACCGTTGATGAGGATGACCCATCGCCAGGCGCGCCAGCCAAGAGTGTGGTCCATGAAGCTGATGCCATAGGCGACGAGACCACCAGCGACACCAGAGGCGGCAGCGGTGGAGAAGAAGTAGGCGATGCGCAGGGCGAGGCTGTGGCGGCCGTAGAACATGGACAGGTACAGCACGACACCGGGGAAGAAACCAGCCTCAAAGATACCGAGGAGGAGACGGCAGGCGATCAGGGCACCAGTACTACTAACCCAGGCGCTGAAGGTGGCGGTGATACCCCAGCACAGAGTGAGACCGGCAAGGTAGCGAGCGGGTTGGAGCTTCTTGATGATGAGGTTGGAGGGGGACTCGAAGAGCTGCAAAGTTGTTAGCTTCAATGTCTAAAGATGTGTATGGGATATGACGTACACAGTAGGTGACGAAGAGGACGGACACTGTAAGCTGGAAGTCGTTGCCCTTCATGCCGAGCTCGTCTTCCATGCCAAAGAGACGAGCATTGCCAATGTTGACTATGAATTGATGAGCAAGCGTCTTTGGTGAGTGATGTCAGACACATACCTCGATCCATCATGTTCATGAGGTACACCCACATCACCGTGGGGATGATGCGGAGGTCAAGCTTCCGGAGAACGGCCTTCTCAGTGGCCTTGTCGACAAACTCAATGTTCTCACCGCGCGCCTCCTCAATGCCCTCGACCTTGCCCTTGCCATCGGAAGAGTCAGAGGTCTTGGGCCTGGGAGGTTCATGGACCTCGTGCTGAGTATATGACAGGTTATCGTGTGCCGTCATTCTGAAAGAGATTGTGCTCAAGCTGAAGATGGACTAGTGTGGGAGACTAGTAAAAAGAAGATCCTGAAGCTTCGAGAAGCTCAAGATTAGAAGAGAGAGAAGGGAGGAGGAGGGGGAGAGTGGGACTTGGGAATGCGATTGCTTGCTGAGGAGAGAGTGGGATCGGCGAGAGAATGGCAGGACGGACTGAGTGTTTTATAGAAAAGCCAAGATGTTAATCCACGTGGGTTAAGACAAGACCATCTGGGGCCTTTCTCTCCTCCTCCTCCACAACCCCAAAGCTCATCATTTTCCCGCCCCATATTCCATCAGACCTCTGTGCGTTATTGCCAAGGCATGCAAGCTTTGCTCAAAACTTGCCACGCGAGGTATTTGCTTGGCAAGCGACCCCGTATCTCTTCATCTGTAGGCCAAGCGACTGCAACGCATCCGCTGGCCCTTTTTCGCCTTCAGGCTGAACAGACCAGAAATCCTCACTGGACGGATTCTCTCCCCATGCCTTGCCCCATCTCCGAGATGATCTTGTCAAAACCCCATGATCCTAGATCCCCCGCAGCACAGATTCTTCCTCCCCGCATGCCAAGACTCCCCGACGACTCCGCTATCAGGCTATTCCCGCGCTGGCGGGTGCGCCCTCCGTCTGGGGGAGGGCGGATGAGGCCATGGATCCCGTGTCGGAGCATGCGCGCATAAGAAAAACAACAAGAGATGGCTATAGAGACAATGTCAAGCGTCGAGGGCGGTTTTGCTCGACGAGGCAGCACCGCACAACACGCGCGGAGATAGGTGACCATTTCCCTTCTCCAAATGCAATGCCGGGCGAGCGGAAGTCCCTCACAACCCCCAATCCTATTGCTAATAACTCGGAGCTTGGCCCTGCATGGCCCTGATAAGGGGCGGTTAAGGTGGTGGGCGGGCGCCCTCCCTCCCTCTCCTCTCCTCTCTCTTCGAGACCGCAACTTGGCTGACGTAATCTATGTGCATTATTCCGCTACCACACGCAATTCGTATCGGAGTTTCCATTTTGTGAAGCGCTCCGCCCCTGTCGTGAAAAAAATCTGCACATCTTCCGCGCACCACACAGCGCGCGTCGTCTCTCTCTTCCCCCCCCCTACTCCGCCTTTTTGCGCCCCAACTTTTTTCATGCTTAAAAATATGCATAGGCCAATCACCAAGAGGGGAAATAACTAGACTTTACCACAGTAGGAGTAAGCCCGTCTCATCGCTCCCTCAACCGTTTTCCCCCTTCTTTCCCCCCCCCTCCTCATTACTCTTACCAACAAACTCCACCCATATTGGCCTTCGGTCTTGTCTTTTGCTCGGCGCCAAGTGAACTGAGCCCGAATGTTCAGGCCCGCAGGAAAGCACAGACGGGGCAAGAGAGGACTCGCGTAGACCCCAAGATCAGATCAGATCAGATCACCGTATGACTTTTTCTTGCTGCATTCCAACATCTACCCGAGGGCATGGGATCTTGGGGAGCAAGGCAGAGAAAGCGGGGAGGACGAGAGTACCTTGACCCCATGGGGACCCCATAAACAAGGAGGTGAGGAAATATGGAGAACTTGGAGAATGCGGCCGTTCAAGCGCGCCGGCCAAGGCTTTGCCAAGCGCCAACCAAGCGCGCCAAGCCTGCCAAGCGCGAGTTGCCTTTGGACAAGTCGAACGAGCTGGTTGTTTGGTGGATCGATCAACCCTGACGTCGTCATGCCCTGCTCCCTGTCATTGTTTTGGCTTTACCCTGCCCCGGCTGGCCCCCCCGCCAATGCTTCCCTTCCTTCAGGGCCCAATCTCTGGCCCATCTCTTGTCATCTCTTGTCATCTCTCTCTTTCTCCCTCTCTCTTGTGTGTTTCCAACTCTCCCTCGGTTATCCGGTAGTCCGCTGAGGTGCTTGGACTCTTGTCGAACCACCGCGGGGAAATACCTTGAGGATAAGATATCAGGGATGTGTCGACTACACGTGGCGGAGGTGGCATGAAATGTGAAAATGCCGCGGCTGAAAAGCTGAAGCAAGCTGCATCTTTCCCATGGCACCATTCTGTGACTGTTGACGAGCGGTCTAGTTATGATTTTGTTCAAGATCTACATCGTGGTGCCACTCTGCTACGTTTCTCAGTGAGTCTGGAAGAGGTGTCGGCAAACGAGGGAAATAATCACATTGCCGACCAGGCTGAGCAGTTGTCCCAGTAAGTGATCCGATCCCGTATCATCCTCAATTTTGACTCAACGCCCAGAACATCACCATGGCACAAACTTTTCAACCACCCCCTGGTCGCTACTCGTCTCTGTGCGTTCAAGTTCGCCTCGTTCTCGCGTGGAAGACGCGCAGAAGATGGCGTTGAACACCATCTTCATGCAAAATGCGCCCTTCTCGCGTGGCAGCCACGAGGGCCTTTCCCGTCTGCAGTCATCTCGCTGATCCCCTCGTGTGTGTGATGTGTGTGATGTGTGTGTTGCGTCGTGCCGCCTTACCCGCGCTCCTACCGAGCAAGGTCGACGCCGATCCTCCAAACACTAGCGGGTTTTTTCTTCCCTTCTCCGAGTTTTGTTAACCTCGGTTACATCGTGTTTCTCCTCTCTTTCCCCAATCCCCAACAGCTGGAGTTTAGAGTCTGTCTTGTCTCCTCCTCTCCGAAGGATTCGAAATTGGGGAAACACTCGCGTTGGAGGTTTGGAGTTAAAAAAAAGTTTAAACTCACGAATTCGACGATATCTCGTAGCTCCGCAAACCATGGTGTTTTCAAAAAAGAAACCAAGATATCAAGACAGGAAAAAAGTCCCTCAAAATCCGGGGAAGAGCTGATGAATCGTCTCTTGGCAGATATTGATTTGAAAGAGGCAATATTGATTCGCTCCCCCGGCTCGCCTCCCACTTTATCTTGGCGGCCCCAGTTCTCCGCTTTGAGCGCTGAGGCCAAGAACTGGTGATTGGGGCGAGAGACCCTTGTCGTGTCTGTTACCGCCGTGAAATTGGCTCACTGAGGCTATTCAGACTGAGCTGAAAGCCACGTAGCTAGGTTTGTGCAGTCTCTTTATCGCTGCCGTTTGTAATCCCATCACAACTCGCAATGTTGAATTTCAAATTTCAGTATGAGATATCGAGTCTGAAGCTCAAACGAATTTCTGAGGCCCAGATAATGCGCATGAATCAGGATGCGACGGACATGATGCCGTTGCCACCTCTACCCTACACAACCAGGTGTAACATCGTTCAGCTCTAGATAACCGTTCACGAACGAAACAAAGCCGGCCTATCCCCGTCATTTAGCGTTCATGTGCAGGGATTCGCAGCCGTTCGGGCTGAAGCCGTAGCCTTCCAACAACCTCGGTAATAGTTTGCTGCTCTTCTGAAACACACGCAACACACTTGGATGTGAGTGAGTATAAGGTATGAGGGCACAGATCATCAAGGACAAGGGTTAAAAATAGCAGTTGGTGCCCGACCGGAAATAAGGAGGGTTGACCCTGTCAATCTTGAGAGCGTGCATGACGGAATGGCCTGAGATTGCTATCAAGATGTGAAAGCTGCACAAATTGAGAGATGCTCTGAAAACTCATCGGCCTAAAGGTTACTTGTTTGCTACTGGCTACATGTTATTCATGTTCATACAGTCTTATTTTTCACGCTAGATCCAAGTTCTCATGTTTTTCTTGGATATGCTACCTGCAGGAATAAAACCTCTCAGCCCTATTACTTCACTGGAGGTCCGCCCCCGACACTTCGCTTTCCACTCCCCGAATCATGCCGCTCAGTCTGAATATCCCAAAGCCTGTGTAAGGAGGAGCCCACAGACGAAGATCAATGTCGACATGTTTGGTGTCCTGGAAACCACGATTCTTATAAAAGGTGTATGCTGCAGGCTCAGAGCAAAGCGCAAGAGGAACATGAGCGGCATCCGCCCTGCTGAACGCCTCCTGTAGCAACAGTGAGCCGATCCCTTTCTGGCGATGCGATGGCTTTACGTAGATGTAAGTCAACTCTAAACTTCTTGTTAATCTTCAGGGTCCCAGTTTGCTACTAGGGGTCTGCATACCCAAATGGTCAAGGCTATCCGTCTCTCGATTTATCTCAGCCGCGGCGCTATTCACTGCCGACAAAACACCCGCATGCATCCCCTCTGGCACGCTTTGTTCCTCGACATCGCTGCCAATCTCGCTATCTTTTCTCGCTTCAACGGGAGTCTTTGGCGTCAACACAAGATAACCGACAAGCTCATTCGATTCTTCGTCCACGGCTTTGAGACATTGAACATTGTCGTTGTTGAATGAAGATTCAACAGCACGTCTGTACTGGGGCTTCTGGGCAGCATCATTAGGCCAGTTGAGATACAGCAGCCGATTGATGGTGAGGCAGAGCTTGGAGGAGTGCACAAACTCGGAGAGCATAGGCAGATCAGAGCTAGCGACGGGGAGGATGGAGATGCCCATGATGTTTTGGTTATGCTTTTCTGCAAAAGGAATCATCGGGTTGGAGCAGGTGTACCCTATATAGCCGCTATCTAGGCTCCAATATTAGTTCCTAAGCTAGGCACCTACGACCTAATTTGTTGTCAACATTTCTTTCGTCTTCTAGATGTAAACGACGAAGAAGTGACGCGTCGCGCCATTCATCAGGCAGCAGATTATGGTGGGAAATTCTCTTTACATCTCCACGGAAACCAGCCGAAAACGATCCGATATTCCATAGATAGTAAAGAAAATTGCGAATTGTTGTCTCCTGCTTGTATCCTAGACACTAAACGTAAATATCTAACCCCAAAGGTTACCTTGCCTAACTTCACATCAACAGGATCCTACTACAATAAGCACCCTTCGGGCAAGTTCTACCACCATGCACATCGACAACTCATTGACGAAAGAGACAGCTTTCCTACCTGATTGTTATAAGAGACTAGAAAGTTCGGTGGCGAACAGGGCAAGAATCATATTTGGCAAGTTAGCAACACCATGTTAGCTACTTTGTCCCTCCTCCTCTTGCTCGCATAATTGTACCAACTCCACACTCCCAGAGACGCAACCCAGAATCAGCAAGTCATTCACCAAAAATGCGTTCCCTGCCCTCATGTCAGGCGGCAGCCATAATATCCTATCCTGGCCTCTCACAATCCACTCGCCATCGACATAGAATCCACGCTGGGAACAGTTGTGCCCAATGTCCACTACCCCCCGCTCCGTAGTCAGGTAATTGCCACAGTCTGACAGAGCAAGCCTGGAGAAAGCATTGGTGACCCAAGCTGTGTCAGTGCAAGTGCCGTCGCCCAGTTTCCAAATCGTAACTGGGCCTTCGGATACGGACATCATCAGCTGGCTGTTGTCAGGTGAGAAACCCATGGCTGCCACCGGACTAAGAGGGCTCTCGATCTTCGTATCAAGCCGCCCTGTCTCCGTGTCCCAGACCCGTATTATGCGGGAATCTGCTCGATAAGACACAGCGATTTTTGCTCCATCAGGAGAGAAAGAAACTCCACAAATGTGCCCAGTGGAGTCTTCCAAGTGTACACGAGGTCCGCCAGTTGACGCAGAATGCCAAATCTCGATTGCCTGTTCCCTGTGTTGACTTATAGGGTAAGCGATCGATCCTGTCTTGGGGCAAAAGGATAAAAAATTGAAGGGGTCATTCATGTGAAGGAGGGCCAGTCTGTTGCCAGCAGGTGATTCCAATATTTGTCGTGTCGCGCCAGTGGCAGGATCCAACAGGTGCACCGAGAAACTCAGCAGTACAGCCAGTGTATTACCATCTGACGAAAAGCTCAGTTCTTCGACATCGTAACCAATCTTTTCCACAGCATAAGTCTTTTCTCCTTCGGTCAAGTTCCAGATTTGAATTCTTGGATCCGATTCGGCCGTTGTGAAAGCCAAGACATCGCATCGAGGTGAGAACGCAAACTTTTCAATAGCGGGAAAGCGAGCGCCTTGTGGTATCAGGGTCCCAGCTTCCAATTTCCAGATATTCATCGTCTTGCCTTCAGATAAATCGGCCAGTATCTTCCTGTCTGAAGATAGAACCATCCGCCTCATGTTGTCTCGGGGCTTCTTCAGCTCGAGCAGTTGCTCGGACGGTAGAGAGCAAGACTTCAAATCCCATAAACGGATACTGCAATCGTAGCTCGATGCAACCATTGTGCCATCGGGCGAGAAAGCCACTGTCCTCGTTGTGGAACTATGCTTTAGAAGCTCTTTGGAAGGTTTGCCTGTCTCTGGATCCCACAGCTGCAATGAACCATGGCCCGAACCCGAGACTTTGGCTGAACCGTTGGCCGAAAACGCTAGTGAATCCAGCCGGGCACCCTGTCCAGGGTGCCAATGCTCATTGCTGAGAAAGTCGTCGCGCTCAATGGTGAATTTCTGTTGCTCTGTCTTGACGTCCCAAACTATGATTCGCTCAGAACTTGAAGCAATCAAATATCCGTCTGGAGAGAAGGCCATTGAGTCCATGGGCTCCTCAATCGTTTCGAGAACGCTCCTTATTGTTTCCGTCTCAAGATGCCAGAGCTCGATCGAAGTCGTAGTAGTGTCGAGGATATCATCGTCAGGAGGGCGGGCAATGGCAAGGACATCGCCGTCAGGAGAGCAGGCAATGGCAAGAGGAGAAAAATAATCGTCCAACACATCGTCAGAATCATAGTCAGAGTCATCGTCAGAATCATCGTCCAACTCATCGTCCAACTCATCTTCCCACTCATCGTCAGAATCATCATCGGAATCATCATCGGAATCATCATCGGAATCATCGTCAGAATCATCGTCAGAATCATCGTCAGAATCATCGTCGCGAGGACGAAACCCAATGTCGATGGTCTTGACCAGTTCGCCCGTTTGTTCATCCCAGACCCATATCATATCCTTGAATTCGTCTGCACTTTCATACGAACCAGAAGCAATCAACTGGCCACGAGGCGAGAAGGCAGTGTTCTCCAGGGAGGCATTCTCGATTCTCAGCCTCCTCTTTAAGCTGCCCGTTTCTGTATCCCAGAGGCAAATCTTGTCATCGGCCGAAGCCGAAGCGATCAGCTTTCCATCGTTGGAAAATGCGACAGAAGTGACATCGTATTTATGACCCTCTAGAACTTGCAGTATGGGGCTCCAGTCATCGTGGGGGTACTTGATCCTCTTCGCGAATGGTAATACTCGGTCCCGAAAGGTTGACTTCACAGGGCTATTGTTCGGGCAGAACGCCAGAGCCGCGCCGTAAACCTGAAACGGAGCGCGTTCAATGATGGGGATGAACTGCATTATGAATCTCTCTGCATCCTTGAGAAATGGTCCAAGCTCTTGATTGCCACCCTGTCGATTCTTGAGGATATTAGTGCAAGAACGAAGGGTTAAGGGACCAGCCCTTTCTTACCTTGAAGATCCGAACGAGCCTCTTCATAGATAGTACACCATCCCTGAGAGTATGCTGCAAAGACAAGCTCCTAAGCCAATCAAGAAGATGATTCTCGAGGAACTTGAAAACGAGCTCCCCGTGAGACATCTCCTCCCTTGGTGTCCAATTGACCTCGTATAGGCCGTAAAAGTGATCGGCCCAGAAGCGACAAGCGTATCGACCGAACGGAGCAAGGTCGGCATTCACACTCTTAGGCATTTCGGCAGACAGGGCACCTTTTGCATCAAGGTTTTCCATCGTTTCCCTCTGTAGGCCGGACTCTTTGTCCATCAGGAAGGCAAGGGACCTCAGAAACAGATCTCTGTGACAGCTTCGCTCTGAGGCGGCAAAAATCCCCAAGACACAATGGTCAAGTAAAAACTCAACGACCCTCGAAATCAACTGAATCACCCATGAGCTTTCTTGTCTCCATCGATTCCAGAGACCACGGGCGAAAAGCGCAACCAGAACGAAACCGACTGCTGGGTGGTGTTTGAGAATCTCATTCAGCCAGAGGAAGACAGCGCCAAACAATATGTGATCCAGGTAGTAGAAGCTGTGCGCCGCGGGTCGCAGAGCATCAACAGTTGACGACAAGTATGGCCAGAGAGATAGTCCCAGCGATGCGGGGATCGTGAACCTCCGTGATTGTTGTAGATACTGCTTCAAGGACAGATGGACCAGCTGAAACGTCTTCACGTCGTCCTTCTCCTCACCGCCCTTCTCCTTGTCAATTTCCTCGGGCTTCTCCCCAATGTTGTCTTTTGTGACCTTTTCACTGCACTCGACGAGCATATGTGTGCAATAGCGGATAGCTATGGAGGTTTCCGAAGGAACATCAACCACGCCTTGTAACTCGGCCAGCGTCAAGGGCCGAAATGCGACACAGATGAACTGCATAATCTTGACGCAAGGTCCTGGGTCGAAATTCCCTTGGCCCTCATACTTTCCTCGAAGGGCCTCGAGAAGCATGCGGTTGTACATGGATGGTAGACCAACAGGGAGGAGGCGGTTCAATGCATTTTGATCTCGGCCTGTCACAATGGCTTCCAGGTCGCGCCGGTGAGACTTCAAGAGCTTCAATGCCAATGATACCCAGAGAAAGGTTTTGTTGGATCGTTCAGACAGCGTCTCCTTCAAGTACTCGAGCCGGCCCTCATGTTTGCCCAAGATGGGCCACATCTCGTCGTCGATGAACAAGCCAATTTCGTGTAGGATCTGTTTGCCATACAGTCCATCATTATCAAGGTCAATGTGAAGATCCCTGTCGTGGATGCTGGCTAGCGGGCGGCTAAGCAGAATTGCTTTGAAATGGGGGTTCCCCTGTCGATTCTCGGGGGAGCATATCGCACGCAGCTTCTTGATCAGGTCCTCGATTGATTCAGCGTCACATTCATCGAGTCCGTCTAGGATGAAGTATGTCAAGCGGCCATGGTGAGTGTGATCGGGGTTCCTGTTTTCGTGGTTGATAAACCCTTCGATAACTGCCCAAAGATCGTCCCGAGGAAGTTTGGCATCGAATCTCGTGTGTGCATCTTTCAGGATTGACGAGGTTTTATCGTGGAGGACTGGGTCAAAATTTTGAAGCTCCAGGATCTGGTGTAGAACGTTCAGATGCACAGCAAGAGATGTGTTACGTCGAGTGTCCAGGTTATCACAGGAGAACTTGAGAACAAGCGGGGAACTTGAAGATTCCTCGGGTTTTCGGGTCAATCGTTTGCCAAGAAAGGCTGCGACATGACTCTTGCCCTTTCCGGGGCGGCCAGAAATCCACAGAAGGTGGTGGGCAGAGCTTGTGCGCCAACATTTGAACTTGTCGTCGTTCAAGACCCATTCGCACGTGCCTTGGGTAGGTTTCGGCTCAGTATCTGGGAGCTTAATCTTGGCCCGTAGTTCATGGCGAACTCTCTTCCGCTCTGTCTCTGGGTCTGGGTTTCCGACTGGGTTCCAGATAGGTAGTAAGTAATAAGCCTAAATATAGTGACGGGAGAAGACATTGGCACCGATTGAACTTACAAGTTATAGGCGCATTGTTCTGGATTGAGAAAGGTCTCGACGTGTTGTTGGAAATATTAACTGCTCGTGGTACAGAGCCTGCCATGTTGCTGGCATCAGGAAAAGAGGATGGATGGGATGCTTGAGGTCAGGGTCCATCAACGCTTGAGCGAACGAAGAGCAGATGGGAGAAAAAGAAGACGGCTAGGCAGCCATGTCTTGAGCAACCCCAGAGGTCTTGAGCTCTAAGCGCTGCCAAGCATTCCTAGAGCCTGATTCATGCATGTCCTAGGAGGCTTGCACTCTAGCCAATGGTGCTTGGTCATCAATCACCTGTGACATCTCCCTTCCCTGGTCTTTTTTTTCAGCTTAACGCACGAGTGTAAGCGAGGCGAATCACGAAATGCGTAGACAAGGATATCGTCAGCCACTTAGGAGACATGAGGGTCCCATCCAATAGCTCAGCGAATGCAATTGCACTTCATCCCTCCTAATTCCCATAATGGAACATCGGGAAACGCAGATGCTGTGGCAGTGCACAGAGAGGGTTGATAACGCATCTCCCTGGCCTCCTGGTTGGTCGGCCGGTTGACAGGAGGCTGCTCTTGGAGTGACCATAAGCAAAGGCCTTATGCAGACCTGCAGCCAATACTTCAACAGGAAGGAAAGGGGTTGAAAATGAGGCTGACCTGCCTTTTGCTGGGCTGTTTTATGTTGCCCAGTTTGAGCCTGACCTCCCCAACAAATAAGGAATGCTCTGGCCAGATCACAAAGGCTCACAGTAATGTCCATTTCTCCTTCATATCCCCATGACTCCTTTTCAAGATAGAAATGGTCGGTTAGCCGTCCCCCTGTCTCGAAGCCTACTAACACGTCTCCTAGTCTGGACTAGAACTAGCCGTCTCTGTCTTGGCGTTGGTAGAGGCCGCGATCTCCACCACCAAAAGCCTTCATGGAGCATACAGACAACAGAAGGACCTGCCCAACGTCTGCAGGCGCCTTGAAGACAAGCTAATAAGCATTCGGGACATTGTCAAGATAGTGAAAGATGAAGAGGTCTTGTGCACTCCAAAAGTCATTTCTCAGTTGAAGCAGCTTGAACGAAGGGGTAAACAGGTTAAACTCCTTCTGTGTTCCATCCATCCTGCTGGCAAGAACTCAGCGCGTCTCTTTCTTCATCAACTTTTCAGCGGATCTGAAGATGAGCAAAAACTGGTCGAGATCATTAGCGACCTCGAAGGAGACAAGACTTCGCTCATTGTCGCCATTCAGGTCGTCGGCGTTGGCCTGAGGAAGGATCATGAACGTGACATTGCTTTTGTCACCACGGCCTCTGCCAAACGCATTGACAAAATTCTCCGCGAGAGGCTACATCTCCCAGATGGACTCAGAATCATGAGGGTTATCGAGGATCGGAAATCAGGTGCGTCTTGGGCCAGAAGAATGCCACGATATACGCTAACACGTTCAAGATGGCAAGGTCACGCTGACAGAAGAGGACCTCGAGTCTCTGCGAGCCTGCATGGAGCCAACTGCCGACGGCAAGAAGCCAGCCACTGAACGGATCATCCTCAACAATGTTGCAAAGTTCCAAGCAACCCAGATCAACGCGCCGCTTGGGGAGGACATTTGGGCACACATCGATCGCTTGGTGGTGGAGAACAACCAAGCCGATGCTCTCAGCACCCAGATCAACTATCCAATGACTCTAGGTGCCTTCTACAGTGGCGTTATGCCGCAGCTGGTGTTTTTCATTTTTCTCTCGTTCTTGTTGTATTTCCCACTGTCTTATACTTTCCAGAAAGACTGATCGAGTCGTGTGGTAGATTGATGGTGGACAGTGACCCCACTGATGATCCAAGGATAGTAATGGGTTCGAGCTTCAATTAAACCAGTGCGGCTTTCGTTTCCTCGATATTATTTCTCATCTCGGCCTTGCGTGACTGTCAATAACTAGGGATGCCTGTGTCGGCCCGGTGGCTTGGCGCAAGAAGCAGCACTCTCACTGCCTCCTGTAGTCGACGTAGTTGGCGGGCAGTTTGTGTCGGTTCAGGGGAGGCATGGCTTTAGGTCATATAATCTATTATAAACCTAAAAAGAAAACACCCTTTATATGGGTTCGTAACGCTTACAGATAAAATGCTATGCAACTCAGGACCCCAATGCCAGCTTTAACCAGTAACATGCTCATAATAAAGGTGAAATGATTAGCTTTCCTCCGCTTAAAGCACTGCTGTTATCAATGAACCTCATCGATAACAACAAGATCTCCAGCGGGCTCCAGCCTGTGACGAGCCTGTCTAGATCCAACAAGACCCGTATCTCTCCTGATCATTGACGCGTTCTTACGCAATTTCATCAGGGAACCGGATCTCCCGGTCTCGTCGTGGAGTGCTCGTCCCCGACATGTCACGGTTTGCCAGCGTTGGCCGCATCGGACGCGCACTGGCAATGACGATTGGACCTCGGATAGGTCTCGGCTCAGGCTCTCCCTTACTGAGCCCAGCGAGCCATGATCCGATCAGGGGGACCTTTCGGCGGCGTTCCACCACGCGTGCGTCGTCGCTCATGTTCTCACTGACGACACGGCTGAGGGTGCGAGGGGCGAGGTAGCCCAGCTTTCCAAGCGGGATGCTGAGTCCGTGAACGACCTAATTGAGTCAGTAAACAATATTTTTGGGAGAATACTATGAGTGGCACTTACAACGCTGCAAACTGCAAGGAACCAGACAACAATCCGAATAGTCTCTCCCAATTTCTGAACATCCTCACGAGGCCTGTCTTCCCCATCGCTCAGGTGCTCCTGAATGAACTCCAGGCTGATGAACAAGTAGAAGATGGCTGAAACGCCAATGGGGCCAAAGAAGCCAACAAAGACAGCCTGCTTGGCCTCCTCAATCTGAGGAATCCACTTGTGCATGGCAAACACCCAGGGAAGCCTTCGCAAGATAAGAACGAGGATGCCAAGGACCACCAGCTTCCAGATCGGCATGACCGAGTTGTTGTTGAAAAGCTCCCAGGGGATGACTGCGCCGTACCACAAGAAAATTGTGACATTGAGAAGCATGTCGATGGTCGGCTGCAGAGAATCATCTTTCGTTTCGAGGCGGAACCAATCATCCCAAGTAAACGTATTGCCGGCGATGAAGCAAGCAAGAACGTCGTCGGTTCCAATCAATCCGCAAGTTCCCAGAACAAACAAAGCGAGCGAGATGGCGAAAACGAGGAAGCTCTCGCGATCGACGTAATTGCGCTCCTCAGCCCAGTGAAGCATCTCTTTGGCAACCCATCCAACAACAGCACCATAGATGATGCTCAGAATGATGGTGTATCCCCAAGTAAAACCGAACCAAAGACCCATGGCATCTCCGGCACCTCCGGATGTAGCGCCCGAGCCCACGTACTTGATGAGGTAGAGGGCGAAGAAGAGGAACGGATAGCCGAGGCCATCGTTGGTGCCCGACTCGGCGACAATGAGATTCTGAAGATCCTTGGGAATGTTATGATCTGCAAACTTTCCCTTGACAATGACAGCCGAAAGGACAGGATCGGTAGGCGTCACGCAGGCTCCCACAGCAAGCGCATGAAGAAAGCTAGGTCGCCCAGTGAAGCCCCAAACAAGAACGCTCGTAGCCAGCCACATTGCCGTCATTCCAGGGCCAACAAGCAAGAAAACGGCCTTCCATTCTTTCCAGAGATATTTGCTCGGAAGTTGCACGCCCGCAAGGACAAGCTGCACGCCCAAAACAAGTCGCGAAAAGTTGAGCGTGATGGAATGGAGGTTGTCCGAACAATCTCTCTCTGTCACACCATGATGCTCACACTGCGCATAATCATTCGGACGAATAAAATTGGCACCATTCGGACCAAAAGCGACGCCCGCCAAGAGCGCAATGACTAGAATAAAGAGTCGTCAGTGGATGCTTCAATGCCGCCAAGCGTATGCCAAGACGTACGGGCCTCTGAGAGGTAGTAATTCTCCTTTAGCAGATACGACACCAACCCAAACAGAGATATAAAGCCACCGAGGACGGCAACGACGAGGTTGAAGTTTGTCAGTTGGAGCGGAATCGCCCAGATGTTGTGCGTCATGTCGGGTGAAGCCAAGGCCAAGACGGTCTGAGGAGGATCATGATGGAAAAATGGCTCAGCAGCGTCTGGAGGGTAGAGAATTTTACCCATCATATGACGTAGGTGGACGAAACGGGATTGGTGGAGCAAGGGCAGTTCCGTATCGATAATGCTCGCTCTCAACGAGAGATGCGGGAGTGATCAGAGGCAGATCAAAAGCATTTTATTTCGTTTCTTCAGAGCCTGAATTTTGCGCTCTTTGTTGATCATAAAACCTCCTCTTCTGTTTAAACGCGCATGACCCCTATCAGCAGGGCCTTTGTTATCTCTCATCAAGGGGGGCGGTGTAAATCGTCTTGTGACTGAACCCCTCACGAATACCGCGGCCCCGGAGCTGTCACTGTGACCTATCAGTGTCAAGAGATAGGCTACGGAGGACGAACATGTTTCTTGAGTGAGACTAGTGCAAGGCCAAAAGCCACTGGAGGGAGAATGCCGCCCTCCTTGTCCGGCTGTTGGTGCGGATCAAAAGACGCCAAAGGTGTCACTTTCTCCGCACCTCTCCGGCATTTCAATTCCCCGGGTTCCGACGGTGATGGTCTTCAAAGTCGGAGCCGAATCACGAAATGCCCACAGCTCGCGCTCCGTTCCGCTCCGCCCCGCCTCGAATCCCGCTCCGTGTCCGTGTGAATATCCCGGCCCCCGCGGGTCCCACCCCGGCGTCCCTACCTCGCTCCTACTGGCTCCCTCGGAAACGATCACTCCCCCATGTTCGTTTCCTCGCCAATGAATTGCGCACGACGTCTCGGCTACGCGAATGAATCTCACTGTGGCTGAAAGAGTGAGAAATTAGCCTGTTCCCGGCGTCTCGTCTTAGGCTGCCTGCCTCCTGCGCATGGTTTTTCTACTTGTGGTGAGCAATTAAACCCAGAGGCGCTTAGAGTCGATCTTGCGTCAGCCCATGGCCTGTTTTGGTAATAAATGCTCCAACGTCGACCTCATTGCGTGTCATTTTTCTCCTTCTTGTTTTTTTCTCACAGTAATACATAATATTGGTAATAATAATCAACCCGCTTGAACCAGAGAAGCCATCATGTCGAAATCTGCATCTTCAAGCGCGAAGCCGCGCGTCCTTCGCAAGTTGGGTCATTTGTAAGTCTCCGAAACCTTGACTCAATCTCAAATCTAATTATTTCTTAGCGAGCGCTTCCAAACATCATTGATGACGATGGAATTAGCCTGCGGCACAATCGTCACTAGCCAATACCGCATCCCCGAGCATCTCCAAGATTCGCACGACAAGCAAGTCGACGCATTGGAAGCCGCCGTCGCAGACACAATCCGCAAGCATCCTCTCCTGCAAGTCGGTGTGATTGGCGAAAAGACGAAGCGACCTTCTTGGATTCAACTCGACGAGATCAATCTCAAGAACCACATTGTTTGGACAACTGCTGATCCCAACGATGAATACGGCGCCAAACTCAATGAAATCACTATTCGAGAACTCGATGCCAAGCTCGGCAATTTCGCAACACGACCACTCTGGCGGCTACTGGTCCTGGAACTCGAGGGTCAGAATCTTCTTGAAGTCATGTTTATCTGGAATCACATGTGCACAGATGGAAATGGAGGCAAAATCTTTCACGAGTCGTTGCTGGAATCCTTGAACACGCCCAATCTCCCTCCTCTTGAGAATCACGCCTTCAAGACTACAACAACAGCTGAAAACATGCTCCCGCCGCAAAACGTCATCGCCAAGTTCAAAATCACGCCCAAGTTTGCTGCCACCAACGCCTGGCAAGAGCTCAAGCCTCCTATGCTTGAGTCCAAGACCGCGTATGTTTCATGGGCCGGCATCAGAAGGACTCCTCGCAAAACGCAAATCAGGAGCTTCAACATCGACAATGAATCTACCCAGAAGATCCTCTCAGCTTGTCGATCGCATAAGACAACTCTTACGGGTCTCATTCACGCCGCTGCATTCATATCTCTTGCGCACCAAGTGCCCGAGGAAAAACTAGCCTCCATCATTTGCGAAACTCCTCTGAACTTAAGGCGTTTTATTAAACCCAACCCCAAAGCGCATTCTGGACTTCAGCCTGAGCAGCTCATCGCAAACTACGTGACCATGATGGACCACGTTTTCAAGAAGAGCCTTGTCCAAAAAGTTCGCCAGCAGTCCAGAAGCGTGGGTGATGAGGAAAGATTCTCTGCCCTTGAGGAAGAGATGTGGTCTGCAGCAGCCTTCATCCGAGGAGAAATCAAAGACAAGCTTGACCTCGGATTGAAGAATGACTTGGTCGGTTTGATGGGCCTTGTTGGTGACTGGGACAAGTACCACAAGGATGAATTGAAGAAGCCCAGAAAACATTCCTGGCTGGTCTCCAATGTGGGTGTCATCAACGGGCATAACGATGGGGATGAGGCTTCACTCTGGACCATTAAGAGAAGCAAATTCTCTCTCTCCGCCTGTGTTAGGGGATGCATATTCAACATTGGCGTGATCAGCGTCAAGGGCAAAGATCTATTTATCGACCTCTCATGGCAAGACGGAATTGTTGATGCTACTATTGCTGACAGGTTGGTTGCTGATCTTGAGAAATGGCTACGTCACGTTGCGGAAAAGGCTTAATACTCTATGACTTTTGTACGATTAAAACTATATACAACGTCTAAGGAAATACCTTAGTGTAGAAAGATACCAACACGCCTCTCATAGCATGTCGTCTAGGCCTTGCAGGTAGCAACGCTGGGAACGTTCTGGCAGCTGCCGTAGTCCTTGCCACCGTTGACCTTGACGTTGGACCAGGTCCAGTTGGAGCAGCCGGTCTTGCCACAGACAATGGCAATGTTGGTGCCCTTGGCGTCAACGGCACCGGAGCCAGAGATGTTCTTGAGGGTGAGGCCGGTGATGGGGAGGCCGCTGGTGGGGTCACCGTGGAGGTCACCACCGTCGTAGTTCTGCTCAATCAGGATACCGTACCTATGACTTATTAGTCATGTGTCTCTTTAAGGGTAATGGTTAACTCACTTGGAGATCTTGGACAGGGTAATGTCAGAGTAGGTGACGCCCTTGACCTGGCCACTGGTGTTTTTCATGGTCTTGACACGGAGACCGTTGGTGGACTTGGTAACCTGGCTGTTCAGGAACTTGACAGTGTCAACGACATTGTTGGATCGGCCGCCAACGCTGCCGATGGACAGACCGTGGCCACCAGAGCAGAGACCACCGCTGAAGGTGATGTCCTTGCCGGAGTTGATAGCAACACAGTCGTCCTGGTTGTAAACCTTGGCACCGTTGATGGTGACGCCAGTGCTCTCGCCAATGTCGAAGCCATCGGTGTTGTGTCCGCCCTTGGAGTCACCCTCAGCATCGTCAATGGTCATCTTGTTGATGGTAAGTCCGTTGACGGTGTTGATGCTGACAGCCTGGACAGGGGTGTTCTTGATGTACAGGTCGTTGAAGACAGAGTCGGTCAAGCTGTGAGCAGCGAAGAACTTGGGCTTCTTCTTGCCACCGTTTCCGCCCTTGCCGTCCCACCAACGGGCACCGTCAGCGTTGAGGGTAGCACCGGCACCGTCGACGGTGATCTTCTTTCCAGAGATCTTCAGCAGAGGGCCAGTCCACTCCTTGTAGCCCCAGGTGGTGGTACCCTTGAAGACGACCTATAAAATTGTTAGCCAGACACACAGAGCTAAAAGCTCGGGCTACCAACGTGAGCGCCATCCTTGAGCTTGCTAAGGTCAAGGGTCGTGCCAGCGGGAACGGCAACGTTGTTGAGAGTGAGGGTGGTGCAAGAAGACTGAGCCTTCATGGCAGCGGCAGCACCGCTGGAGCCGGAAAAGGTGCAGCTGTCGGCACGCTTGAAGTGCTCAGGCGCATCAATGAGAGGAACGGAGGGAGCGGCAATGGCGCTGCCAGCCAGGGCAGCAAGGAGGAAGTTGATCTTAGTCATGTTGTCGGTGGTAAAAGGTTGGTGGTAAAAGAGTGTATGTACTTTGTAAAAACAGATAAAAACGAGAGTAAAGGGAATGAGGTGTTCCTTGTCCGGCAAGACGATGTTGTGTATGGTTTCTTCTTTTCTCCAAATCACGGCTGCACCATAGTCTTATGTACACTCCAAACCTGTCCAAGTTCCGCGTACCAATGCCAACACCGCTAGATCCGAACTCTACCCCATCTGTCAAACAAATTGTTCCCGTCCCAAGCCCGCGGGACCTTGTTTCTCCTCCAATGCGAGATCCGCAAACCTTCTAGAACGGCCCGAGTTAAATGAAGACGGGGGTGGTTCCTTTACGAACCGGTCATGGCCAGGCTGCTCAGCCTCTTTCGAACGAGGCCGGCGCCGTGGTTGACCCCCGTGCGGTCGGCACGAGATGCCGAGAGACCCCTGTTTAATAGGTGGACTGTTTCAGGTCCGCGCGAGCCGGCTAGTCGGCACATCGATGGACGTTATCGTTATCGGTGGAGCATGGATTTTGGTAAACAGCTGATGTTTATTGGACCTGTTCCACTTGTCAAAGTCTAGACCTGCCGTAAAACTGTCAGTCTGAACTCCTGAATTCTGACTTCATTTCTTTAGCCTTTAACAAAGAGCGGCTTGGCAGATGCCAAGACGTAGGTTTCTAGTAGAGAAAAAACAAAAGATCCAAGAGAATTGCAATACACGTGAAGAGGCGTCTCGTTGAAGCACAAGTGTCGGCAGCAACGAAGAGGATATCGACAGTATGAGCTGATGATCTCTTCATTTAAACTGAGCCTAAGAGACTAAGGTTTACGCTTGCACCCGTGCATCAAGATTACAACGATCGAATCACCGCTAGTAATAAATTCCGAACACTTAAATGCCGAT